>NC_092436.1:1352437-1668865 GCF_036169615.1 Heliangelus exortis | reverse complement strand
GCCATCACTGCAAAACAAGTTGGGTTCAGTTCTGGGGATTAAGCTCCTTCTATTCATCTTGGGATGAATGGAAATAGAGAAAATAATGGCACCCAGGTGATTTAATTGCAGGTTGGAGACAAGCTTTCAAAACAAGGACGCAGGTATTTGAAAGCGTTCCCTGAGAGAGAGGATATTTTGGTCTTGTTCTGTGTTTATTGGTCACATTGGCTGCATTTTTTATTTTTTTTTTAACATAAGCAACATAAACAGAATGACTGAAGATACTAAGCAACCAGAATATCACAACTAATAAGGAACAATTACTGCTTGACCAGAAGACTCTGACAAACCTGAAGAGTTTTGGAGGCAAGATGCTGAATCGAGTCTTGTCTAAAATTTTCCTGATTCTGTTTCTCCCACCAGAGACAGTGTTTGCTTTCATTTTCTTGTTTCCTTTCTCACGAGGAAACATCTGTTCCACATCTCCAGGCATATCTGGGATGGAATAACGGTTGTTTTTCTTTTCTGCAATTTTTGGAATATGTGGAATTCCATTCTTCTCTTGGCCTATCCTGCAGAGCAGCTCCTTAAACACTGGAAGAGAAGATACAGACCTTAGAATTACAACTTCACAGAAAATTCTTGCCCCTCAAAACTTCTGTCACCCATATCCCTGCTGAGAAAGTGAACCAAAGGCTTGCAAGCCATAATTCATTGCATTTTAACTTTGATTCTAAGAGTGTGAACCTTTTCCCATTCAAGTGTTGCTTCTGACTTACCTTGACAGCAAGAGGAACTCCTCAGTGGTCAAGAGAAACAACCAAATATTCTGCATAGCAGAGTTCTCCTTACTGCTTTTTAAATTAGCACAAATTGCAACAAATTTCATAGATCTAGTCTGGATAGGCCACAAGAAAACACTGAGCTCACAAATTAGCTCTATGTATATATTGACTTTTTGTCTGCATCTTTTAGGTAATGGAGTGCAGATGCATCCTCTAAAATAACTGCAATATAGACTGATAGCTTCCAAAATTGCCTTTGTTTCTTTTTAGTAATACTACTGAACAGAAGCTGCATCAAATTTCCTATTGCATTTATCAAACCAAGTCAGTCTATTACTGGCACTGACATGCCTGGAGATATAAGACCTTGGAAAAGATAAGAGCTGATGTTCTGTGTTCCTTCTCAAGTACAAAAAAGGTGAAGAAAAAAAAAAAATCAGTCACATCTGTTTATCAATACAAATTATTATTTTTTTTAATCTTAAAAAAAAATCTTTTTAAATCCCTCAGGTCAGAAAGTCAGGATTTTCTGCCAAGCCCATGGCAACACAGGGAAAATGTGTAACTGTGCAGAGCAAATTACTCAGATTCTGTCTCCTTTGAGCAAAGCACCCAAGACTTTCTGTATAGAAAGCCCCAGACAAGTTGCCTTTTTCTATTATGCAGTAAAATTTAAGGCTTACAGCCTTCACAGTGTGGATTCAAACAGAGGAACAGGAATTGCTCACTGTCAGCAGCAGGCACTTTGCACTCAATTAAAAACCAAGATAATAATAAGTATCACTGTTGAAAAAAGCTTCAAGCCATGAATTCATTCAAATGTATCAGGGACATCACCCTGAAATTCTATCAGGAATTCTATCTCTAGCAGGAAGAGATTAGAATCCACTTGTAAATGGATGTTGCTTTCATTTATAATACAAATGCACAATCCATCACTGCCTCAGTTCAGGTTATATTAATTTATTGTCATTTCACACAAGTCTGGACCACCAGTTAACTGGGGTTGCTTTAGACTTGTCTGGAGTGATGCTAATAATCAGCTGCTTGGATCTTGAAACTTTTTACCTGCACACTGATAAATGCAAAATAATAAATGAAAAGAAATTCAGTAGTGAGCAAAGCAACTGGAGAAGAAAAAGGAGAAAATGAGACCATGAAAAGGTGTCAGATACAAGTGAAGAGGAAGAGCCTTGTGCACAGGCTGCTTCTTTCTGTAGCTCTGGTTATTATGT
Organism: Heliangelus exortis; assembly: GCF_036169615.1. NCBI lineage: Eukaryota > Metazoa > Chordata > Aves > Apodiformes > Trochilidae > Heliangelus > Heliangelus exortis. The sequence continues at coordinate 1,666,863 of NC_092436.1, read as the reverse complement.
TGCCTGCACAGGATTATGAAAAAAAAAAAAAAAAAAAAAAAAGAACAGATGGTTTGACTGAGATTTTAAAGAGGTATTTATGTGTTTATATTCACATTGGCAATTAAAAGCCAACATTTATATGTCATGCTGCTTTTTATATCCCCTCTTTAATTGTAGATGTAAAGGCAATTTATCCTATCGTGTTCCTACATCCATTACAAGAAGTTTTGACAAAAGCCCAGTTTTACATTTTTGCTGTTTCTTGGCAAAAAGGATTTTGGCCCAGATCCCTTGGCTCTCTTTTAGCCATGTTGCATGAAGGGATACTAAAGCTGCTTAAACAGGCATTTGAGGATTTCTCAGGGAGTAAAGAGCTGGCTAGGCTGGCTTTGTGCCACCCAACGTGCAGCCCCTGGCACACAGGAACTTACTGAGCAAAGGGAGGCACAACAAGGGGACTTGTGCACAACTTTTCACTCCTACAAGCAAGTTGGAAAAAAAGGTGGAATCTTATTGCACTTCTAAAGCCAGAAAGACCAGAGTTTTTCTTCACACGCACAAAAATAAATCATATAATCAAGTCTACTCACCAAAAATGTTTGTTTTTACAGTGATGGAGAGGTGAGTGTTGTTCCTTAAGATCTCCAGAGCTTTTACAAAGGTAATGTTCTCAAAATTCTGTCCATTTACCTCCATTATCTTTAAGGGGAAATAAATATTGGACTATTAGGAGAACAGCTATTTATGGCAGACAAATAAAAAGGTGATAACATAGGCAGAGTGAGAGCTTTTCAGAAGTCATCACCCCATCTTCACAGCAGTTGGAGAATGAAAACTTTCCTTGTAAAGCAACTACTTTCATGCCAGTGGGGTTGCAGCCTGTTAACAAACCAACCTCCACTGCTACCTGACCAATGCTTTAACCAAATCTGGTTTCTGGGATGACCTTCTGGCCCTTAGGAACTGCACTTGAACCCACAAAGGGTGGATCAAAACCTGCAGAACTGATGCTGCATCCAAGGCCAGATGTTTGTCACCACCCCACCAGCCCCAGGGACCTGGGATGACTTCCACTGGGTGGGAATCACTCCAACAGGACAATCTGATGGCCTTAAGATCAGAACATTTCCTAAAATAAATAGAATTTCCTTTCTTTTCCCAGTCTGTTTTTGAAATATTTTGAAAACTATTTCACAGAAACCCATTGAACACTTGGAAACTGAACTGTGGCCTTCACAACAGAACACAAACCACTCATTTGCTTTTCCTCACCTTTTCACTGAGAATACTACAACTGGTTGGAACTGGCTCCTTTTTTTCAATATCAAATAAAAGATTAATATTTTAAATGAACTTCATTCTTCTTACCTGATCACCACGCTTGAGACCAGCTTCTGCTGCTTTACTGCCTGCTTCCACAGTCTCTACAAAAATACCAAACCCCTTGTCACTTCCTCCAAGGAGGCTGAAAAACAGTGGGGAATCCCTAGAAGGTTTTTGCAGGGTAATTTGTCTCCATTTTGCTTTGGCAGCACAGGCAATATTCAGCAATCTGAGATGTCCTTTCATTTTCTGTAAAAGAGAAGACAAAAAGCTGAGCCCAATGTTGCTCTTACTAGAAAAAAATTGTGAAAAAACTCCCAAAGTGCCAGAAAAAGGACTTAAGATGCCATATATCCAAATAAACCACCTTTGAAGTTATTTATTGACTGTTAAAGGCTACATACAATGTGTTAGTCACTGGTAACACACTGGAGAATGAAAACTTGTCACATCAGGAAGTATGACAGTAATTTTTTTTTTTTTTGCTCTTACTGTATCTTCCAAGTTCTTTTCAAACTCTTCCAGAAATCGAGTCATAGCAAGATCTCCCTCAAAGTCATTAAAATGATTGTTGACCCACAGCAAGACCACTCTGGTAACCTGTAAAATAAAGAAAGAATAAAATCATGTCTCTGTAAAAGGTACCTATGATTCTCCAACAGCCTCTAACCTATGAGCAAAGAATCCAAGCACATGGATAATCTATGGATAATCTATGACAGATTACTAACACAGAGAAACACAGGACATTTACACTTGAAATCATCTTCTCTTTTCCTTTATTTATGGAAACAAATGAAGTATTTCTTAAAAACCCAAACATTTTTGTACCTACTTGGCTATATCACCTGCTACTAACTGCTGCACAAATGCATCTTCAGTTAACTCTTCCTTATGCTGCTTATAAAACTTCTCTCCCTAAAGCATCCTAATAATCTTAAAGAAATTCCTAGGAAGTGTGCTGTGAAAATGAAGTTTTCTTTAAGAACTTTTACTTAAATCTTCAGATTTAAGTCAGATAAAGTCAGTCTGACAACTCTTGTATCCAGGCATGTTAAGACAAAAAAAGCTTTGTCTATAGCAGTTTCTCCTCTAAAAATAAAGAAATTCCTCTTTTATTCACTGAAATGGTTTTATTTTTTCTTAAAAAACACTAGTTGCCCAATGAACAGCATGGAAAAAGGTAAGAAGAGAGGCAGTAACCATAGCAGAGACCCCAGACCATTTCCTACCCACAAAAAATACAGTATTTTGATAGTCTGTTGGGTTTCCTTCACCTAGAACACATAAATCTGCTGTCTCAGAATTTTACTGCCATGATTTTCAGCAAATTGGACATGGATACAATGTTCCAGGGTATGAGCATTTCTCATGTGTACGTACACACAGACTTAACAGTTACACCTCCTTCTGTTAATGGAAATATTTTTATCAACTGCACCTGTCTTGAGCAGACTTTATTTTAAGTACAAAGTTAATAATAAACTGCTCAAACAAAATGTGCTCAACACACTGAAAAGTTCTACAGGAGAACCTCATGGAAGACAAGCACAATGCTCTTGTGAAAAGAAAGATGGCAAAAAGGCACATCCAGGAGATCAGGAACATATTTTCCTTGAATTTCTGGTGAAAAAGGATTTCAGAGACTGGCATTTGTATCTTTAATTTAAAGAGGAAATATCCTGTTTATTCATCACTCTGCAGAAGAGAAGCAGTGCCATACCTTGATTTAGGACAGTGCACTTGGAGAATCCTTTCTTAATCCTAATGAAAAATAATTTGCTCTAAAATCTCTTGCATATCTGTAGCATAACCCTGGTTTATCAGCAATACAAGGAGACAACAACTTGGGAAACATTTTCTCCTATAATTCGACTCTCTTTGACTCAAACCAACCTTATCCCTGAGGCTGTCCACTGTGAACCATTCCAAGAGTTTATTTCCAACTTCCAAGGGGCTGGTTAGAAATGTTCTGTATGTCAAAAGGAAATCCTCAATGTAGGTTGGATCCACAATAGAATGTTCTTCTATTAAGTGCATGATGAGTCGCTCCGGTGTTGCCTTCAAAATTAAATGCAAAAAACAACTGATTTCTCTCATCACTACCTCTTCTCTAGAGGGTGTCAACATAAAACCAGGTGAGCAGTATAGTCCTTTCCTAAATTTCAGTTGGGGCCAACTTCAGAGAAAACACACTAATGTGTTTAAATCAAATCTTCAGGCTTCTCTCAGCTCAAATGTTTTGCACAGGTTATACCTGGCTAAAACAATTATTAGCCTCCCTTAATTTTAATACACAGTTTAAGTGCCTCCTACAGATGACAAAAAAATCAAGTCATAAAGTGCACAAAGGGTACTGCCAGTATAAAACTGAGTATGTATTCTGAAGAGGTCTGACTTGATTAAAAAAGAAGTGGAAGTAAGTTTGTAAAATAATATTGATTCCTCCCAGTCAAATTTTTTCAGCTGAGGCAGAAAAAACTGAGCATGTTTTCTAGATTCAAATCCCCAACTGTATTTATTTACTAATAAATAAAGGTTTGATAGATTAATGGAATATTAATGGAATGCACAGGAACTCACCTTGATAACTATGTGTCCTTTCCTGGTCCCACTGCGATCCAGCTCCCTGTGCTCCTTTACCATAACAATTTCTCCTTCTTCCTCCACTTTATGAGTGTTTTTTTCCACGTGGTTCAGAATCCTCCAGTAATCTTGCTGGGCTATACACACAAACTGCCACCAAAGAACATGGGATTGTTAATAAAAATATCCAAAACATGAGTGTATCCTCACCTCTGGGCTGCTCCAACACAACCATGGCAGCACTGCATTTGATACCAGCTCTGTTCAACTCAACTATAGAAGAAAGTTAGAAGGCAAATAGAAATTGTAACCTTCTTACATCTCCCAAATGTTGTTTCAGACTAAATATACAAAGTTCAAAGCTTAGAAGAAGAGGAAATGGGTATTTTCTATTTATCTGTTCTTACTGCATGTCAATCAGTATGACCATGATGGACTAAGCTTACTTTTCAGCACAAAGCAGAAGTTCCTGTGTCTCACACAACACCACTGTGAACATGAGATAGTTGTAAAGAATTATAACCTTACCTGGCAATCATCTACTTTGGTTCTGACCACTCCATTCATGTACTGTTTCTCCAGAGAAGGAGTAATCCCAAAACTATTTCCCATACAGAGACTCTCACTCTTCCCATCAGGATAGGTGATTTCCACTGTGCCATTTAAAATAACATACCAAGAATCCAGCTAGAGAAAGTAAAAAAAAAACAAAAGCAAATATTAAAAGTGAAGTTAATTCTACAACTTTCATAAGCTGTTGCAAAGCACTCATTTCAGCAAGGCTTATGCTTCCACTCTCCATTTTGTTGCCAACACAGCTTTGCAACATTTAATTCACTAAAAAATGTGCAATGTAAGGCAAGCAATAAAGATGACTGAAACAAGAATGCTTTCTAGTGTTCTTCATTCCCCTCAGAACTAATTCAGAAGGGAGGAATGCTGACGAATAGATTGTTTTTTTACTCAGTGGGCTAATTGCTACAATATATTTATACCACTTAGTGAACATGAATGCTCTTCCCCTGGGTACCTGTTTGGCCAAGAGTCCTCAGGGAGGGATGACCTGCTCTGGCCACTGCAGATGTCTTCATCCAAGGAGAGGTATTCCAAAATAGTGATTCAGAGCACCCATGTTGGGAGCCTGATTGCTGTCTAATTTTAACACCTGTCTCCTCCCCCTGAGTATGGAAACTGCTCCTAGTTTAGGCATTTGATGTAAGAATACCAACACTGTTGGGCATGGGTACCACTCCCTGTTAATATTTAAAGAAACTACACTGTAAAAAGAGTTATTTTACCAGTGGAAATGATGGATTTTCTATGGCACAAATCATTTTTGAAATAAACTCCTGATAACACCCCACTGAATGCTGTTTTATGTCTACACTTGGCCACATCGAAGCCTTGAAACAGGGTAATAATACCCAGGCAGAACTTCCCAAAGGGATGGGCAAAGGTGTGGAGATTCTGAATTTGGGTCATGAAGTGAGAATTTTAACTGCAGGTTGTGGAGACAGGAAACAGATTTCCCAGCCCTTTGCCCCAAAATGCCCTGGTTAACCCAGTGACTGATTGTGTGCTAAGCAGCAACTTACTTCTTGGCCGTCTTCAAGTATGATGGCTCCTGCTTGCTCTACTACTTCAAATATCATCACTGAGCAAAGCTCTCTCCTCACAGACATGGTCATGTTTGCAAAGGCAGGGAGTTGATGCATAAATTCCAACAATTGCTCTGTTAGACAGGAAAGATCAGTATGAAGGCTGCAAGGCCCAGGGGTTCCTTAGGCACGTTACTCTTCACAGGTTGGTTAAATCTCACTGAAATTTACTGATAAACTGCTCAGAACTTTATGACCCCCATTAGTGCCCATGGCTAAATGAGCCCAGGAAGCATTTTGTCATCAACAACCAGAACTCAGCTCTACAGTTGTGCTCCAATGGACCCTTCATGGGTGCAGTCTGGCTAGAACGTAAAGCCCTTCAGCCTCAAACATTTAGGAAAATTAAAAATACTCTTACAATACAATAATTATTAGGCTGATAGGAGCATGAAATTATTTTCCAGTGTTTAGAGAAGGTGAAGTATAGCATAAGCAAATTTTACTATTAAACTATCACCCATTTTTAGTTAAATACTGCAATTCCACTTTACAATTACCTAAAAACTACACTACAGGAATAATATATTCCCCTTGATATTTAATAACTAATTCAACAGTTTCAGGCAGTCAACATTAGCTTGCTGCCTATCCCTTCCTTGTATTAAACACATGGAATGTTTTTTAAAATAGTAGTTTCTAGTCTTGGATAGTAAAAGAGGAGAAATTATTCATTTAACAGTATCACAGCAGAGTGGTCTCTGGAAGGCATCACTCACTAATACACATTTAAGATTACTGAGCAGTTTGCAGACATTCTTCTCTTGCAGATGTTATATGACACAGTTTTATATAAAAGACTTTTTTTTTTAATCTCCTCACCAATATCATCATCAGTTTTATCTGCAGGCTCTTTCTCAAGGCACTCTCGTACAACATCTCGCCCTAGAAGTGGATCTGAAGTTCTGTCAATATCTTCATCCTCCTCCTCTTCTTCATCTTCAGAGTCTACAGGTGCTTCTGGAAGACCTGTTAAATCAACATCTCCCATCTCACTTTCTGTAGCCTGCAAAGAAAACACCCATCAGACAAAGAGTTCAGTATCAGTGTAATGATTTATGCTCTTAGGCAGCTAAAACACAACAGAAGAAATTCTGGGACCAAGGATGAAAACCAGAAATTGTGACAGCTCCCTTCCTGAACACTGAAAAAACATGGTACACTGAACCTGGATTTCCAGAATGGTACAAATTTTGATTCATATCAAGCAAAACCATGCTACAGGCATTATGATCACAAGCTTAGAAAACAAAACTAACACACTGGGACATTTGCCCTGGGTCTTGTATCCCTTTCCACCTCTGATGAACTGCAGGGGAAGATAAACCCCCCGACCCCTCTGTGTGACACAGAAAATTACAAAGCAGCTTGAGAGGCTCAAATGAAAGGGATTTGGTCTCAATTTTCATGTTGGTATTATGACATGGATTTGGAGCCTTGGCACAGAGCAAGTGTGTCAGGTGGAGCACAGAAATGGGGGAGGAAGGAGGAGCTAAGGATGATTCTTGTTCCTCTGATGGCTGATTCTCACTTTCTAGCATTTATTTTCTTGAAAATTCATGTAAACAAAATGTTTCTTCATCATTTGAGAGCCTGTATTCTTAATGAAATATTATCACTGAGTAACACCACTGCCCACAAGCACATTTCTACTGCCATCAATAGATGGCAATGTAGACATCACACTCAGCAGAAGATACAGGCAGCAATGGGGAAAGAGACTGCAACACTAGAAACAAAAGGCAGAATCACATAGGAATCATTTGCAGTAATTCCTTGTGAAGTTTAAATAATGTAGTTGCATGGAAATAACTACCCAAACAGATGGAAGGCAAAAAAAAAACCCAAAAAACAAAAAACTTGCAGAAAACGTAGGTTTTGGTTTTGTTTGGGTTTTTTGTCCCACATCCCTGGTTCCACTGCATCCATTTCTTTCTGGAGGTCCTCACTCAGCCATGCTGCTCTCCTGCCTTCCTTGCCATGAAAAAACCCACTCATTTTATGGGACTTAAAGGCAGTGGACTGCTCAGCCTCCATCCTCCTACATGCTCCTTGGTGATCAGCTCATTCAAGCTCAGGAGCTTTTGACAGCTGAGCAGTTTTTCTTCATGAAAATCCTGGATTTTAGGTATGACCTTGAACCTCTGAGCTTGTCCTCATTTCAATAACCAGCCAGCAGAGCTAATAAATAAGGCTTCAATGATTTCACAGAAAGATTTCTTCTGCTGGAGGGTAACAATACATATAGGGTTAAATCTGTTTTACATTACATCATTTCACTGGCTTATGGAGCTCACATTAACAGTTTTGGAATTAAGCCCAAGTGCAAATTGTGCTTGGAGAGTCTCAGCAGCACATGATCAGCACTGTGTTTTATTCAAGGACTTTTCCAGCATTTCTTCTTCTCAATAGCTGCAATGTATAGATCAATTTTTCCAGGCAGAGTAAGGCTGGTGTGTGTTCTCCCTTTGATAACCTCAAGCTAAGATAAGAAAACTGAGGCTACAGGTTCTACAGAAAAGTGATTCCTGAAAATTTCAATTGAAAATCCTACATAGGACAATGAATAAATCATCTCATTTCTTGAGAAATCATTTGATTAAGCTATGAAATCAGAGAGATGGTCCTCAAACTTTGTCTCCCAAGATTCCATGCAGTTGGTTGACAAAACATTGGCAGGTTCAGGGAGTGCTGGAAGGTCCAGGAAGGATTTTGCTCAAAAAGCTGTCTGCAGATGTAGCTGCTCTTCCCAAGCATGATGCCCCAGCTGTTTCCATTATCAAACATCTAAACCATTCTTAACAGAAACATTTATCAACCACTAATTTACAAAATGAAACCAGAAGCTGCAATCCTCAAACCTTACACAAACAGGGATTTTCAGGGTCTCCAGGCCAGGAGTATCTACTGAGAAGGCAGCAGAAACAGCCCCAAATGGTGTGTGTCATGTAGACCATCTGCCAAGTTAACAACAGTTTACTTCAGAGCACTTGTTTGTTATTTTAATTTGGTTTTATTGCCAATTAATGTGCTTCAACTCTGTCTGACAAACACTGACCATGGAGATTGTCCTGAAATGACCATGGAGATGAGCCTACACTTTGGCAGCCAAAGACACAAGAACTGCCCCTTGAAAATTTTCCTGATAATGACACATACTGGAGTGGAATTTCTACCAGAAGGATGCACTGAAAGAAAAAACTTATTATATGCCTTGTGTAAAAGATTTCCTGTGTCTGAATAACTCCACCTCATAATTTATTTCAGTACTCATGATTCCTGATGCAGCCTGTTATTGAAAGTGAGGGTTTTTTCCCCTCTCCTCATATCAGTTCTGTCAGGGGGAATAAGGTCCACACCTTTTTTCAGAATTCCCAGCAAACTCCTCAGTAATCTCCCTCTCTGATGCATAGATAATATATTTTAATATCAAAACCTTAACCACAACTGGAATTATTGATGGGCAGTTACATTGCTGCACACACACAGCACTGACTGCCAAAATGATAAATGGAAGGTTTTTTACATTTTTTTTTTAAAAAGAGAGAAACTTTAAGCACACCACTGACAGAACTACAAAGATAAGAAAAACCAGATGTAAATGTGTTGGTCATTAAGGGAACAGCTTTGCAAGCCACTGACAGAGGCAACTAATTCATCACAGCAGAATTAAGGCTCTACCCACCTACAGCTGGAGATAGGATCTGGGTTACCTGTGCTACCCTGGCTGGCTGCCTTCAAGGCTGTCCCATGAAAGGGCAAAGTAACACCTGCTGAATTCATTTTCCCTGAGGATACCTATTTGAGGTCAAAGCAGGTCTTTGCAGAACTTATAATCCCTCGTTTCAACTTCTGGATGCACAACCACACAGTTTTCCCTGCTTCTGGAGCTCTGAAACTTAAGTATACTGTCAGGAAATGGGCTGAATGCCAAAATAATAAATAAATATAAAATTTTAAAATTGACTTCAAGCAAATTAAAGAAGGTGTTTAAAAAGTTGTAGGGAATCACTTGTCTTTTTTACCTTTTTTATATTAAATAGCTCGAGAGAAAAACAATTGCTTTGGGATATTCCAAGCAACTTGGATGCAGCAATACATGTCTGGAGATTTACCACAAAGATGGAAAGCTCCAACAGGGAGCAGTAATGGCACAGGAGAAGAGAAAAATATCTCCATACATTTATTTTCCTAAGTTTCTGCAATTAACTGAGGGCTTAATACAGCAGACTCCTTTTCTGCTGATCTCACCTTCAGCTTTATGTTCATCATTTCCTGCTGAACATCCTGGACTGAGAAGCAGCTGGAACATGTGAAACCTCATTTCAACACTATGGATGGATATAGGCTATGCAGATGAGCAGAAAACCCTTTCCAAATCTTAACAAAATATTGCTTCATTCTTTGGTTTTACCATTCTAACATTCTCCTATTCTGGAATTACATTTGCACTACTTAAGATACCATGAATTCAAAACTAATGTTAAGATACCATGAATTCAAAACTAATGTTAAGATACCATTAATCCAAAACTAATGTTAAGATACCATTAATCCAAAACTAATGTTAAGATACCATTAATCCAAAACTAATGTTAAGATACCATTAATTCAAAAGGTCATTTTGAGGCTACTTTCATCAAAATTATTCCAAAAAATGCTTTTCCTCTGCTGACATTAATGATGCTCCTAGAGAGTCTGGCACGTAACAGATATGAAGAAGCTGACTACAAACACAAAGCATCATTTTCCAAATGCTTTATGGAAAGCTGTACTTTCAAATGTACCAAAAATGCTTTCAGCTCCTGAGCCAATAAATGACACTCCAAGCGTAGGTTTATTGTGTATCAAAGAGATTCTCTGCCTTCATAATATGATGAATATTGGGGGAAACACTTGTCTTTTGCTTTCTGATTTCAGAAGCTGTCTGTATCCATGTGTCACTGCAATAGAGTGTTATTTAAATGCTGTGCCATGACATTATTACAGTTTCTATCCACTCATAATTGGGTGACAAACAATAAGAGATTTCTGTGAAAATAACTTAAAGCTACTGCAGTAAAATAGCAAAGTACCAGTAGTAAAGCCCATAAAGTACCCAGAACCTTTTAACAGGTTACTGGGGAATAGGAATGAAAGATTTTTAAAATGCACTAAATGATAAAGAAGGGAAGAAAAAAAACCCAAACAACCACTGGGTCATTCTGTTGGTTTTTTTTGGGTTTTTAGGTTTTTTTCCCCACTCATGACATGCCTGTTGCACACCTTCACCCACAGTTTATCAAATGTTGGATTCTGCAATGCTGTCTTCCAGGATTAATGACACTGCAGCTGATGATCACACATTGCTGTAATATTATCTTTGCAGAGCTCATGTGAATCTAACATGACATCTGACCCAGCTCAGGCATCACCCCAGCTGGCTGGGAACTCTCAGCAAAAATACATTTCACCACTGGTTAGATTCTACTCCACTATTCCTTTTATTTATATAATTCTTATTCATTTAACAATTATGCTCTTTCAGCATTTTCTGAGGGGTTCACATGAGGTATTTGGAATGCCATTAATCACATGTGACAGAGTATTCACTCATTACTGGAATATTTTCTTATCAATAATATATTTTAAGTGCTTTTCACTTAGAGCATTCTCTCCAAACTACTCAGGTAGACAGGCAGGCAGATAATGGTCAGGAAAACTGTCCATAAGCATCCTAATACATGAGATGTTGAGGTAGAATACACAGGCTACTTCTGGGGACTCTTAACTACTTCAATCAATTCAAAAAAATTTAAATAAAAATAAGTAGAGAACAAAATCTTCCAGCACTGCCTCCAAGAGACTGTCTCAGGGATGCACACTGACATAACTGGCAGCAAAAAAATCTAAAGAAGTAGTAAGGCAAGAGATGAAACAGGATAAAAATGCAGAGACACTTGTGTTCTAAAGGGATTTTGGCTTTTAATGCTTTATTTTTAAAGTCACCTAGCAATACTTTGCTGAAAGATAAATTAATAATCCCTGTTTAGTGTACAGAACTAGTAGCCAGACAGTACCCAAGGGAACAGGTATCCAAACTCAAACTGCACCTCAGTTGGGCTCAGCAGTTGCTCTCTACTGACTGCTGTAGTCAGATTTCAACTTTCAAGTTGAAAAGCTGTGCAGTTACTGCTCAAAACAAACCTAAGATGAGCACCTCCATCACCATCAAACCAGCACTGCAATGTGATACAAGTTGGTAGCTGACAAAGTATTTTCTCTGTGACCAAATGAAAGCTCTCTCTGGATTTCAGACAACTTCTCACCATGCAACACTCAAATTTCTACAGTGAATTACTGCAGAGGGTGCATTCCTTGCCATGATTTTGTCTGCAGAACACAACAGATGTTATTAACAACACGTACAAATAATCAAGGAAGGTCTTTGAAACAAGAGAATGGCCTCAGAAACTCTGTTCCTCTTCAGAAAGGAGAGAAATGAGCCCTTAAGGAATGAAATGTGACCTTCAAAAGCAACAATTCTCTTATACTTCTGGCTGTGGAGGTGGCAAGTGACAGGAGTGACACAGGGATGCAGAGAAGCATCAAGGCAAGTCCTGGATAAACAGCCACTGGTTTTGTTCATGGAACATTTCACATTGAGGAAGAAAAAAGAAGAAACAAATGCAATTTTACCTGATAAATATCAGAGAGGCTGCTGCTCCCAGAATCACTGGCAATGCTACAGCCTGACTGGCTGGAGGGGACATGAGTCACCTGGGGATGAGGGTTGTCAGTGAGATGCATCTTGGTGAGATCAGCTGGCAGCTGGAAACAAAAGAGGTTTGGGGAAAAGAAGAAGAAAAAAGAAAAAACAAGATGTGTGAGTCTGATTCGAAGACAAAGTTATTCACAAAACTTCTGTTACACATTCAAATGTTGTATGATTTTATTCTATCCGGCTGTAACTTGAGGTGGATTTTGACAAAAAGCTAATTTAGACAATTCTTTTAACACATCTGGAAATGAACACATGGTTACAGATACACACTTTGGAATGCAAGATTAAAAACCTCAAACGTGTCCTTTCTACTGAAAAAATAAAGTAAAAAATCAGTAGCAGGCTTTTGAAGAACTGGAGCCACACAGAACACTATAAAATAATAAGTCCTTTGATTCAGCTGCACTATCATTTTCTGCCACATGTATTTCTAATATTTTTTAATTTACACTCAACTAGATGGAAATAGCATTGTAGCACAGAGTATTATAAAACATATACACCTTTTTAACTTATAAATTATGAAAATTACATATTCTTCCTTTAAAAAAGAAAATGCTCTGATGCAGAAATAAAGTCTAAAACTATTCTGACATCCTTCTGATTTTCAAAACTGTTTTGCTGAACATGGGGGATGTTGTGTCACCTGTAATTGCCACTGACATTCTCCTTGCTAATTGCTCCTCAAAGCCACCCATCCTCTGAGCTCCAAAAACCAGCACAGATTGTTATTTGCAGAGTAGCTCTGGGAACTGAAAGACTAAAAAAATATTTGTATATATTTCACTTACAAAAAGAAAGCCCAAATACCCACCCTGCAGATTAATCCCTACGTCCATGTGTTTTTGGAAAAGGAAAGTTTGAAAAGCCTGAGGTTGCTGAACTTTCACAAACTTCCATTAACAAAACCCTTCAAGTAGGTATAAAATAGTGAACTTGATCCAAAGGAAACACTGCACTTTGAAGCCTATGTTTAGACACCCAAAAAAAAGGTTTAAGGTTGATAGCCAAAAAAAAAAAAAACAGAAAAAAACCCACCCAAACCAAAAAAAAACCCCAACCTATTTTCAGGCTTTGAGAAGAGCACAAAGGCCAAACCTTTCAGCTGCCAAAATTCAAACCAGTGGCCAGAAGGTGCTCCCCCAATCTGTCTGTGCAGGGGGCAAGTGCTGTACACCAAGATGAGGATTGCTCTTCAACAGCAATAAAAATAGGTACAAAAGCAAAGAAAGAAAATTTAATTCTGGTCCAGAGCACGAGCTGGGCACTTTGTAAATCCAAATGAACACATCCAGAGGACACCTTTGTGTGCCATGTAGAGCATTACCCACAGGGCAGGATGTGCTGCATTATCTGCCCTGAAGCCTGCAGAGATTCCCAGTTTAGGGAAGTCACTGATATTCCAAGGATTCCACCCATGGTGCTGCTGCAGGTTGTTCCCTTGGCTTTCCCCATCTGTCACAGCTCGTTGGGAAGGGCAGAACATCCTCCACCAGGGAGGAGAACATCCTTGCTAGGAAATTCCCAGGCAGGGCTGGAGTCACCCAGACACTGCAGGGCAACAGAAAATTCCAGGAGTTTTAGTAAATGAGAGAACCAATCAACCTACACAGATTTGTTACCCCCAGCTTAACAAGAGCACAGCTTTGCTGTAAACTTCCCAGCCCTACATCCCCACAACTGCCTCTGAGAGCAGCTTCAGTCACATCTCTTTCCATCCCTGAGCAAGCCCCACACTGACTGTGGTTAACACAGACATGAAGAAATTTGATTTATATTCCCTATCCAAAAGGATTATGATTTTTAAACCTGGAAAATGGCTCCGGGACCAGCAGCAGAACTGAGTTTGTGGGATTTGCCAGGAGAACAGGGGCAGGTGCCTGCTCCCTACCAAACCCTGCAGCTGTTAAACCCATTTTAACCTCAAAGCAGTGACACACACTGTCTGCCTTCCCTAATTTAATTTAAATTTTGAGAATCTTGTGATGAGCCCTGTTTTCTACACCAAGGTGGAGAAGCACTGCTGGAACAAGACATGGCTCTCCACATAAAGCAGCTGTGTCTGTACTTCAGATGCAGTTTTCCCACATACACATTGAAGACACATTGAATTTCCCAAAGTATTTCTCATCAGCTCATGAATCCCTTACAACTCATCCCCAATCCCACTGCCAGGACTTCTATTCATTTCCATCACCCATAAAGCACAGGGGTACAATGCTCCAGCTCCACTCATCAAGATGTTCTTGTAAAAGACATTTAATGCAGGTTGGATGCAAGGAACCACTGCGATATCTCTTTAAATTTGAGAGAGAGATAAGGTTTATTTGAGACAAGTGACCTTTAAAGTGCTGCTTGCCACTCGACTCAATCTCCCAAAATAAATCACAGCTTCTGTCTTTTGTATGTCGTTTTTATTACCCAAACTGATTGTTCTTTCTTTCAGAGCTCACTAAGCAGCAGTCCAGTTTCTGCAGTTTCTGCAGCAAGATGACAGCGGATGCGGGAAGGACTTGCTGGATGTGGTTGTGAAGTTGCTGGAAGTGACATCAAATTGTCTTAACTACTCATGAATAATGTTTACTCACTATGGGGTTTTTTGTGGGGGAAACTTAACAGACTTATGATGGCATCCATGTCTTGAAAAATGTTATGTTGGGCAACAAATTCAAAATAGCCAAGGTCACCCATGTCCACGTGGATACCTGCTTTATCTTCTGGGTCGTTGTGTGCCTCAGCATCCCAGCTAGGAAAACTCTACACATCTCTGGAATTCTGATAAACACTCATCAGAGAAATAAACCCCTCAGTTGTCACTTTCTGTGATAACAATTCCACTTCCTTGCAAGAAGGGAGAAGCTGGAATTGGAGGATGAGTGCGTCCGACGTGCTGGCACAGCCAGTCCCTCTGCTGGTGCCAGCACATCCTTGGGACTGACCTTTCCCAACAAAGGGATATTTAGCAGCAACCCCCCCTGCTGAAATGCCATACTGCAGTTCAGAGCTATAAGTGAAAGGAAATTAAGAAAACAGAAGTTGTGGTCTGCACAGCCACCTACAGCTCTGCCCTCCTACAGAGTCAGGAAAATACAGCCTGTGATTACACTGGAACCCCCTGCATCTACCAGGGGGGTTTTAAAGAGATACTGCAAATTGCACCAGGGAAAAAATGGAAAGAAAAAAACCATTATATCCTCTAGAAGCTTTTCCTAATGGTAGCATCACCCTGTCTTGGCACGCAAGCCTAAAACCAACAGCAGCCTGGACTGATTTTTGATAAATATACGTGAGATTTCTGAAGGTTACCCACAGGGTCCAACTCATCCTGCTCCCCAGGACACAGCCAGGGGCAGCTGATGAAGTGGCAGGGCTGAGGAGAAGGGAGGGCAGAGGACAGGGGTGTTAAAGAAGGTTCTGAGTAACAGTTAATAAAAAAGGCATGTGTGAGGTGGACAGACAGCAAAGGGTCCAAAGGAAGGCCATGGAGATGATCAAAGGGCTGGAGAACCTGGTCCATGAGGAAAGACTGAAGGAGCTGGGTCTCTTCTCCCTGGAGAAGGCTCAGGAAAACCTCAGCACAGTATTTCAGTACTTGAAGAGCAGCACAAAGAGGTAAAACTCTTCCTTCACAAGGAGCCACGTGGAGAAAACAAGAGGCAATGGGAAGAAATTTCATCAGAGAAGGTGAATTTTTTCAATGCAAAAACAGTCACTGGAACAACCTTCCCATGGACAAGGTGGAGACCCCATTGCTGTTTTCAAGATATAACTGGACAGGGTGCTAGATAATCTCATGTAGGCTCAATTGCCAAAAAGAACCACGTTGGTGTCAACACAGACAACTGACACCACCAAAATCTCACAGGTTATTCAGTTTTTCTGCATCTGATGAGTCCTGGAAGGGACCCAACCAGCCAAAGTCCAGCTCACTTCCTCTCGTGTAACAGGGAAGTAATACTCTTCAGTTTTGTTACTTCATTACACTTTCATCACCAAAACCACCCCAAATTTACAACGAGGCAGTACTTCTCCTCCACAGCCACAAAACATCGAGGCAACAATTACACTGAACTTTTACACATCATTTTTCAAGCTGTCCAGTGCATCTCACTCCAGCTCATCTGAAAGCCTCTCATTTCCAAGCTACCCAGTTTGAGGTGTCTGACAACCAAAGATGTCAGCAAGGCACCAAAACCTGCCAGGTTACAGGGACACAGCTCCATTCACACTGATTTTCTAAGTTAAAACTGAATATATAGTCTTATACACTACATACCTATAGCAATACACTCTACACAAGCCATTCACCAACTTCCTCCAAGTCTTACGTGTTTAATTTTGAAATTAATGGGAATATAAATCCCAGTGGATGGTCCCTCTCAGGAGCTGACAGACCATCTCTCCAGGCCTGGGCTGAGTGCGTCTGCACTGACATTTATTTCCTACGTAAACACCATTTACACAGCAGTGAGGTCACACAAGACCCAGGAATTAAATTAAAAGCTACTTCTGGTATCCCAGATTTTGAGGATTGCAGATGCCCTGTACAGCAGAGCAAAGCTGTGACCTTTGGTGAGATGACCACTGATCAACTCCCAGCTGAAAGTGACTGGGAGCCTCAGGGCAATTTCCCCCTGTGTGCTCCCCAGGGAGGTTTTGCTAAAAATTAAGGCTACAGAAAAGTCATTGCCAAGTTTCTGCAGTGAGAGAGGCAACCACAGAGGTCAGAAGTGAATTTACATTGTACAAGGGCTGAACTGAGACTTTTGTCTTTTTGGCTGCCATTCTTTCCAGGGAGAAAAAATCAGAACCTCTTTTGGCACAGGGACCATACTTTTTGAGTTCTTTTTCCTATGTGACTTTTGGATTTGCTGGCACCTTTCCCCTGTGTGCCACAAGTTTTGAAAAGAAGCATCAGTATTTCCTGGTAGACTTTGGATATCTGAAAAAAAACCAAAATGCTGAAAAGGCAGAGACCACATGGGATTTACAAATTATCTTTTTGCATGTGTAAAAGCAGCTCCCCATCCTGTTTCAACCTGCAGTAAATGGCATGTTTATTAAATGCATTTAGAAGCATCCTGCAAGGAGGGCACTGACCAAAAGACTCATCAGCAGAAACCAAATTACTGGAGGAAGCACAGCCTTCATAATGCTCCTGGTGTACCATCCATTAAAAATGCAGGTTAATGAAAAGAAAATGGGCAATAAGGAAGGAAAGGTTTCACCTCATTGTCTGAGACTCCTTGATAACAAAGTTTTCCATCAGTTTTCTCAGGTCCCTGTATGGATGTTTAGAAACAATCGATCCAGTCTGGCCACGGGAGAGGCATCAGCCTCCCAGGGAACAGTCTGTCCTTTTATGAGCTGTGCAAGCAAAATTTTCTGTCCTTGGTTTTACAGATTGTCAGTAACCTTATACCTTATTTGCTTTTCTGAAGTTGCCTGAAACATTGCCAGCAGAAGTAATAAGCAGAAACAACACGGGCTTGATTTCCATGCAACACCCGAGGACAAGACCAACCAGGTCTCAAACTGGAAGCCCAACCACCCCAAATTTGTGCTATTTACCATCCTGTTCCTTGCTTGAGGTTCTCTGTTAAGATGTTCCCACTGTTTGAAGCTGGAAGCCACTAACACACCCTGGGAGCATTAACTGTGATGACACTTGCTGACCTCTGAGCTCTAGGAAATGCTCCTCCTCAGCCTCCATCACCCCCAAGTG
Organism: Heliangelus exortis; assembly: GCF_036169615.1. Lineage (NCBI taxonomy): Eukaryota > Metazoa > Chordata > Aves > Apodiformes > Trochilidae > Heliangelus > Heliangelus exortis. The sequence continues at coordinate 1,648,826 of NC_092436.1, read as the reverse complement.
GTTTAAGGGTTGCAATTTTCCTTTCTCAGATGATCAAGTCTAGACTCTTACAGCCAGGTAAAAAATGCCCCTTTGCCTGCAGTTCCAAAAATTAAAAGAAAATTGCCAACTGAAAAGAGCTGAAGGGTCCTCTGTACCCTCTGCCCCCCCACCCTTCACGTGCCTTTTTCTCTTTGATGCCCTTGATTCAAAATCCTTCCAATATTAGAAGGAAATTGTTCTGCACCAGTTCCTTCTTTTTAACTCCCATTTGCACTCCCACTTTTCTGCTCCCCCCAGTTCTGCCAGCCCTGCTGGGAGCTCTCCCTTTGACTCTGCAAATCCATGTAGACTGCCCACAACTTTTGTGATTTCCTACAGAGCAACCCCACAGCAAGGAGCTAAAGGGAGGGATGGGTTTCCTACGTGGCTCTTTCAGGAACAGCCAAACTCCAGCCTTTGGACCACTGGTGGTCCTGCCCTTCTGGAGCACCTCCCAGGTCATTCCATGAAGGATAACACTGATTTCACAAGATAACTGCTTGCTTTAATTAATTTTTTTTCCTTTTTTTTTTTTCCTTTTCTTTCTCCAACCTACTGAAGCATGAGCAGTGATGCTTACTCCCACTGACATGCAGGCTCTCACCAAGAAAACCCTTCTGTGTCCCACTTTTTGCTCTCATCTAACCCATTAATTCCACCTAAGGAAAAATAAACCCAACAAAACTCTGACTTTTTTCTTATCATCACTACATAAATTACTTTAATTTTTTTTTTAATTTACATACCCTGCCCTTAAAATAATGAGAAACCACCAAACCCAACTGGAGTTCTCCAAACTTTTCCTGCAGAATTTTCATTAGCCTTTCTCCCAAGAATTTAAAGAAATTAATTCTGATTTCTGTTCACCTTTTACATAAAAGCTCTGTTTTGCTCCAGCTTAAAAATGTTCATAACACACTTAAGAGCTGTGTTAATGGGAGAGGAGAAAGTTGCTCCCCTGAGATAACCAAAGAGCCCACTTAGGTATCCACAGAGAGGTAAGATGAGCCCAGCTGAATTTCCTATGCTGACATCAGTCCTCAGCTAACTTAATGCAAACAAAAACATTTCCTCCTTGAAGACCACAGATGTTCTACCAGGGGCACAAGAGAAAAACTCTTCAGATTTCCAAACAGCAGCAACGATGCCTTTTTGTAGTTTTAAAGCCAACTGATGGATGAAAAAGATTCTCCCAATAGGTTCAGCTGAAATCCTGCAACCTTCAATAAGATGAAGTGGAGAAAACTGGTGCCTATCCAACTGTACAAATTTCAGATTATTTCCCTCTTTAAAACATAAGAGATGGGTTTCCTGACAATATTTATTTCAAAACTGGTTTCAATTCACAACCTTCAGTACATACCTCAGTTATTACTAGTACTACAGACATGAGCATCAAAGAAACAAGGAGCAAGTTGAGACCATTCATGCCAATCTTAAAGTGCCCTAAAAACTATCCTTGTGGCCCACCTAAAATAACCTCAGGCTTACAAAAACCCTCAGCACATAACAAAAAGACTTCTAAAAGAATTAAAAATCTCTAGAGGTTGCTCTACACCTCTGATAGCCAAGAGCTTCTTGGTCTTCATGGCTCCTACAGTGAGTAGAAAATAGAATCCTCTGAAGTATAACATTTCCTTAACTACAATAAGGTGAAACGAGGACAGAATTTCCAACTAAATTCTGGTGTTGCCTAAAACCACACATGTAATGCAATTTTAATTGGGTTTTCATATGTGTAAATTATAGATTACTGCTCAGCCTTAACTCCTGACAACACCAAGCGCCTGACACGCAAAGGTCTCTGCTCTGGAGAAGAAGTGGGGATTTCAGCTGGGAAAATTCAGTGAAAAAAAATGTTCTGGTATTGATGAGAGCTCTGTAACACTGGGAATATCTGACATGTAAACTTAGGCTGCAGTTTTTACAACTATCAGTTAATCCAGGTCAACTCTTGTCCGGTCTATTCACAGTGCAAGATTTTTAAAATGTCAAGAAGTGGGTTTGTTTTTATCAAAATGTAACAGGAATGTTCAAAAAGACTTTTTCTCAGTGCCAGAGTTCACATTTTACCATTTGATCTCACCACTGAAAGCTGATGCAAGACTAAAAAGAGCCTTGTCTAAATAATTACAGTAGAAAACAAACTGTGACAGTGGTTACTGATGCTGGGAGTTGTGTGAGGAGCTGACGATTCACAAGTCATTAAAGCTCCAGCAACCCCACGTTTGGGGAGCTCTCATCCTGAGACAATCCTGCAGGGCACACAGAATTCCAAATCTACATCGAGTTTCATTTCTGCTGAATAATTTATAAACTCTTATATCCACTGATTGGGAAAATACAGTGGTGATGATGGTTCCTCTCCACACATCCTCGGGCTCTGCTGTAATGACACACAAATGACAATCAGCTCCAGGAATGCACCCGGCTGGGTCCTCTGTAACATGTTACATCTCAGCCAAAAGCTCCATATCGAGGCCCTCAGATCCTGTTTATGTAGGAAAAATAAAAAACCAAAGGGCTTCTTTCTGTATTCATAAAGAAATGCATTCGTGGAAGTGAGAGGGGCAAAACAGGGCGGTCCCGAACTGGGCTGGAGCTGAAAGCAGAGTTGTAACAAAGCAGGTTTGAAACAAACAAAGTCGAGGAGGAAATAAATGAACAGATAGGTGTTTATTTGCATATCAAGAGCCAATTTCCGACAAAAACAATACTTCAGGAAACTGGCTTTTTGTGCTGAAAAGCAGTACGAGGTGTGCTTGCATTTAACCCAACAGACTGGGCACTGGAGTGTAAGAAACTCCAAGCTTGCTCAAAGAAATGGTCACACTGTTCACACAAAACCATTTTTATCTTAAATTATCAAGCAAGAAGTGCGTTTTCAAGGTTTTACAGAAAGTATCTTCCAAGTTGTTATAAAAAACACAGAGCTCCACTTTTAACTGAGTGTAAGGCAAATTTTTTGTCAGTCCAAGAGCTCAGGGATCCGAGTGCTGAGTAACCCAGAGGCTCTGCTCTTACCAATCAATGAGGATGGAGAAACAGGGCAATCCTTCTCTTGCAGGGGATAAAGGAGAAAAAGACCACAAAATATGGAACAGGAGAGACCATAAATACTCTGAGGAGCTGGCTGAAAATCCAGAAACCTAAAATGGAGGTAAACCATGCAAATCAAAGCTCACAGGAGGGAAGAACCATCAGGAACCAGAAGAGAGGAGCTCACAGGACAACCACCCCACTGCCCGTGCCTCCACACAAACTCAACAGTGGCTGAAAAAAAAAAAGTGAAGAATCACTTTCTTTGTCCTGAAAACATTTAGAATTCATCCTACCAGGGCTACGTTCCACATAAGTTCATTAGTAAAGACAAGGATGACATGGAATCAAATCAAGGACATGCTATCCTAGCTCTGGTTTTCTTCTGAGGAGCTGAAAATAATCTTTAATTGCATGAAGGTTTCAACTCAAGATCCTGGGGATCAAATTGATGCTCCCTGGAATCAGGAGATGGTATTACAGTGATTTTTGTTGTGGATACCTAAAACTTGCAGCATGCCCCGGTGAGACAAATGCAGAAATAGAAATGGGACTGAAAAACAACACCAAGACTCCTGCTCTAACCCAAACACAAACTTTTACAGAGCAAATGCATCTTGTTATTATGCTCAGCATTATTAGATTTTATCTAAGCAGCAGAAAGAGAAAAATGCAGAAGCCTACAGGAAATAAATTGCTGTCTATCGCTGTAAGACGAGTTTAACATGCACCTGGGATCTTAAATGAAAATGTTTTCCTTCAGGAGCAAACATTTTAGAAGCTTAGATGTTAATTCAAAACCCCTTATTTTCTATAAAAATCACATTATCTCAAAAAGCATCTCCTTCTAAACATTCTCTCTTGATACATTATCCCATCACTCCATATTTTCCCCATCCAACCCTCCTGCTCCACAAAGGAGGTAACTGTGTATGCATTCCAGGCTTGGGAAATGGTTAGGATGTGCATAAAATTTCTATTACAGGAGAACTACGTGCATCTAAATCGTTTAGAGCTCTTGATCATTGTGACTTCATAACACATCTCAGTTTAAGAGTCTAATCCCACAAAGTGCATTACAGACCATTAAACTGACACGGCGAAAGTTACCATCAGAATTACAGAGACCATCAGAATCTTGCTGAGGTGCATTTGAAATACATCAGTTTTTTCCCCTTAAAACACTGCATTGGTATCAGAGGAATTTGGTTTAAGTTGAATGCCTCTTGTTCTTGCAAATCCAACCAGGCTGTGGAAGCAGATCTCCACAAGACCAACAGTAAGTCCTCTACCTTCCTCTGGAGTCCCAATGGTTTGACAGCTGGGACTGCTTTGATCACTGTCTGCCACACTCCTCGCTGCTTATCCTACTCACTCTGTTTGCTTAGGATGCCTGCATCTATTTATCTCATTTTCTACATCTACATCATTCCAGACAGCACAACATCCCTAGGGCACAGAGCATCTCTTATAACGTGCGTATCTGCCCCTGCACCGGTACCTCCAGACCCAACTGACAGAGAAACAACCCTCATCTTCCTGCAAAGGAGATGGTGATCTATGCTGGACATATTTTTAAGTATCAGCAGAGTTTTGAGAAATGCTGTTGACCTCTACAAGAGCTTGTACAGAAAGGCTGAAAATCTCAGAGCTCATCTTCAGGTGCGCTGCAGAAATTTGCACCGCTCGCAGCTCGCTCTCTTGGTTTCCCCTCCTTTTAGCAGCTCTTTACACAGGAAAACAGATTGTATTGATTGCTTTGCTTTGTCTCTGCTACTCTCAGAAGCCAAAAGGCAAAGAGTCTCTGGGAGATGAGGGGACACCACTACAGACACCCCTTATATTCAGGGAGTATCTTCCAGGCAGTGACGGAGCTCCTCGAGCTGTCTTCTCCTTTGGGTCACTCCACAGCCACCCAAATTAAGCTCCCAAGGTTAAGGTTAACCTTCAAAAGTGTTCTTCTTTACATACCTGCATGAAAGCTTTCCTTTTTTGATTAGTCATATGAAACATGACTTCATTTTGCTCTGATTAAATAGATGTGTCATTACACTGCCACATCCAGAGCTGCTATAACTGCAACTGAGTCAACAGCCCGTTTTCAGACTATTGCCCTACACCAGCTGAAAGGCAACTAATTAAAATATTCTGGGACAGGTATCTACACAAATCAAGTAAGTTTTTTATTTAAATACTGGGAAAACAAATGAAAAATCAGCTGTTCACTGCTCTATGTCAAGAAGTGGTTTTAGTTTCAAAACAGTATTGTAAGATACTTGACATTTCCAAGTTAGAACTTACACACTGCATATTTAAAATTCTGACATCACTTATTTTGCTGTAACATGCATTGTTGTAAAACACTTCTCCCTGCAGTGGTACAAAGCTCAAATAAAACCAAAATGGAACAAATTGGGACAGCTCAGTGTGTTTAATCTTATGCATTTTTCTCTTCAGAGTTGCAGAGCATCATGAGCAGAGCAGTTTCAAAGATTGTGGGGGGTTGCCACAATTTTGGGGAGGATTGTGGACTTTTAGCTACAGACTGGAATGCAAAACCAGTTAAATTAGTTTTCTTCAGCCCTTAAAAAAAAAAATGAAACAAACCTCCCCTTCCCCAGCATTTTATACCATTTCATTTATGAATAATAAATGAGTGAATAAATGGCTTGACTCGTATGGCAGCAGCGCACTTGTTATCATCCACAGAGCTGACACAAGGAGCTGAAAACCTCTCTCATTTTTTAAAAAAATATTATTTTACCCCCCCTACCAAGCCCTTATTTGAGGGCAGGGTTTCTTTTTTGTGGTTTCTCCCTTTGGCCCAAACTCTACAGAAAGAGCAGCCCCAGCTGAAGTGCCAAGGTGACTAAGCATTCCCATTTCTGAAGCAACAATTCAGACCTCCTTAACAAGGGGGGTGCAGGTAAGCAGAGCTTAAACAAACCCATCCTTCCATATTTAATGTCTACAGAGGAAAAAAGGAAAGAAAAAGGGTCTACATGGACACTGGAGACACAGATGATGGCACAACTAAACCAAGCTTTGCCAGCAGGAGCTGGAAGGTGAGGAGCTGCAATCACCTGGCTGAGCACACGGAGCCCATCTGCCCCCCAAGGCCACCAAGACCCCCCCAGCTCCACTTCCCCTGGGGATGGGGTGGCCTCAGCACATGGGAAACAGCTCCAAAATTCAGCCACAGGGATTTACACATCAATTTTTGGCAGCTGCCCATGGAAAGCCTGGAGCCCAGCATCTTCACCCCCATACTCTGCCAGCTTCCAGTCAGGTTTTATCAAGACACACCAAAACCAACCAGGGAAAACCACCCTGCACAGGGACCCTCACACCCAGCTGTGTCTCCACACAGGTTGAGACTCCAAACTTTTTGGGACCAAAGTCAAGAGCAAACTTCTTGCTCCAAAGTCAATGCTGTGTCTCGTCATGGCACGAGCACAAGGTCTCTGCCAACTGCCTTCCAACCCTGCAGGCTCTCACATGCAAGAAAGTTGCACAGTTTTTAGTCCAGCCTGCATTAAGCTGCACTGTATAAACAAAATTGTAATAAATAATAAGAAATAAACCTTAAATCTCAGGTTTATAAAGCAATTCCCATGCTCGAGGCAATTACCTCTTGGTAGGAGCATTAATAAAATACCAACAGCTCAGCTGATGTTCTGACCCAGAATACAAACAGTAAGAGCCTGACATATAATGTATTTTTAAATTTCTTTAAAGGCTTTTATCTCAATCTGCAGGTTTGCTCGAATGTTCTAGATTTCATTGCCTCCTTTAAAAGAAACACTCTTCCCAGTTCCACAAAAATACTGCATCTTCAGACACAGAGTAATCTGTGTTCTTACAGATAATTGTAATTACATAGTTCAGCTAAATAATTAACCAATTCCATAATGCTGCACAAAGCAAGCAGGCAGCACAGCTTCATACAGCTTGAAAATTAGACCATCAGTGGGTTTGTACACCAAAATCTTCAACTTGGCAGTGTATGCAAGCAGTCATAAAAATGTAACACTTCAGTAATACTTGCTTCATGTATTAATAGGCTAAAAAGCAACTTTCACACATTTCCTAAGCAAACGGCATTTTTTAGACTCCCTATTATTTTATAAGCTAGACATAGATAAAATAAAATTCCCAGATTTCCAGGTCTTCTTTTCCTGTTTAGAAAGGATTCCACAAGACCAGCCAGTGCACAGCCAGGAGTTCAGCATCTCAGCCCAGCAGCACTCAGGGTTTGAGAAGTGAACATTCAACCAGCAGCACGGTTGTCAATACATGTCAGAGAAATGCAGCACAGACAGGAAAAAAAAAAAAAAAAAAAAAAATCTTACTTACTTTGGAGGCCCAGGGTTGGAGGCAGTTGGCATAACATCGAACAAGAAAAGCCATTTCTTAGGCTGGGGGGGGAAAAAAAGTTTCCTTTCTCAAATAAAAGCCACGGAAGAAAAATATGGAGTAAATTCCCTCCTGGATTCTCTTTAAAAATCATAAACCAAGGCAGCAAGTGTACATGTATGCAACTTCACAGGCTTGAATTTCACACTGAATTTGATTACAGCTTCCACTTTTGAGTGGTTTTCAGTATTGCAGTGAGTTAGCAGCAGCAATTCCTATAAAAATGTTCCAGCTTTAACAAGCACGTGAATTCAAATCAAAATGTTTCCTAGCTTTTCCAATACAAATATCCACACGTTTCCCAGGCAAGAGGCATGCACCCAAAAAGTGCTGCTAAAATGGAATTAATTCTGAAATGGATTAGAACTGCAGGTTAAAGCAGCCAGACATTAAAAAGGTGAGATCTGAATTCTTCCGATTCCTTTTTTCTCTTCACTAAAATGCCTTTACAAGTGGCTTATCTTCGGGTCCACTTTTCAGAAACTTCACATTCATATTGTAGATGAAATTCTGCAAAGGTTCTTCAGCATCTTAGGTGATTCAGGAATCCCACACCCTGGATATTAAAGTTTCTTCTTTATACTCTCGTCCATCATAACTGCAAAAATTGAATTAGTGTCCGGATCGTAGCTCCAGGATATATATGCTCTAACAGGTTTGCACTGTGGAATGCATTAAAAAGCCTCTGCAATACAAATCCTTTTCTATTTTGCCCCCCACCCCTCCTCTTTTTTTTTTTTTTTTTTTTTTTTTTAATGCAGTTTACAACTCTGCAGTGTTGCTTAGTATTCTAATGCATCAGTCGGACAGCCCGGTTAATCCACGCCTAGCTTTTCCAATTAAAACATTTCTGTAATGCACAACAAAACAGTCCATCCATGGCTACAGCAAGGCTGACTGCTGGAGTCCTAATTCCTACTATCTTTGCTTGCTTCTCAGCAGCTCCCTCAGGAGAAGCTCCCATCGATTGGATGCTCCGCAGCAAGATGAAATATCTAATAAGGAGGAAAGAGAGTGGGAGGGGAAGGGAGCTAAAAGGATGACATCACCTGTATAGAAAGCCTTTAGAAACTGCATTAGATCAATTGGCTACTGTATCTGCAGATGCAGCCAGCAGAGCATCTTTATTGACCTAATATAAACACATAGCAGTACAACAACTGCTCAGCAAAACACCCCTGGCTCCACGGTTAGATTTTAGATCATTTTATCAGCTATTAATGCATATGCTGTACCTCTGAATATCTTTCTTTTTCTGATTTTTTTTTTTTTTAATGAATCGCCATGTATTTGTTAACACTTTCAGCAGCATATAGGGGGATTATTGCTCCTCTTGGCATTCAAATTTAGAAAGAAGTCAAATAAAGAACTGCAGACATTCAGAGGCACGCACACACAGTTCCACCCATAATCAGTTCACAATAAAGTAATTTCTGCTTTTATGTATGGCATGGCACACATTTTTATCTCATCCCATACACTCATTAAAAGATTTCTGTCTAGAATGAGAAGTAAATATCCCATTGAAAGGTGATGTTTATAGTTCTCCTCATTTTAGTGGGTTTTCCAACCACGTCCAAAGTTTCGGTGGGTGGTTTCTTTTCTCCCCCTCAATCAAGCCCGATTCTTTTTTCTAACCCAAACTGTCTTAATCCCGCAGAAGTCAATTTAGTTTTAGATTTTTCTCGTGCAATTAAAGCCCAAAATATTTGCAAGCAGCTTAAGTAGCTTGGATGGCAGCCCAGCCTGCTGCAGAGCTGCTCTGAGGAAGCACCTAAGAGATCCCACACCTTCGAGCTGGGACTGCCACGATGCTTTCAATTCCTAGAAGGCAGATGACTTCTGCTACCCTGGAAAGAATGGAAAGCATGGAAGAGAAAGGGAGGGGGGCAGAGCTTCCTGGCTCTGTTAAAGCCATTATTTACTCCTTGGGATCATTTACTTCATCTGCAAGAAGGGGCACTCACTGTTTCCGTCTTCCTCTCTTTGGAAAGAATTTTCATCGCCATCTCCTCTCAGCATTCCCAGTTTCCCTCAGATTTAAGGGTAATTCTCCACAAACCAACTAGCCCATCATGGCCATACCTCCAGTAGAGAAGAGGAGCTTCCAAGAGTGGCCTGGTGGCAACAAGAGCCAAAATCCCTTTTTTTTTTAGGTTTTGGTTTGGTTTTTTTTTTGGTTGCTTATTCTTGAACACTGAATCAGTTGTTTGAGGAAATCCACAAAAAGCTCTTTTTCATCTCCTGTGCCAACGATGAAAGTTCTTATGTTTGGAAGCCCAGTTACACCAGTGGGACACCCCACCCCATCTCAACCCAACAGCTCCAGTCAGCAGCCATCCAGAAGTTGAATTCTCCCCAGCACAGAACCCAAGTTGCGACAAGAGTTGCACCAACAGTAGGAAAAAAAACCTTCCCCCAGTGCTTTCCAGAACTCTCTTTAAAGAGACAAACAAACAAACAAAAAAAATTGGCATTGATATCTGAATTTACTTAACCTCTACTAGACAAGGAAAACAGTGACAGATGCAACCAGGCTTCATAAAAATGCACTTTGCATTTAAACATAAAGGAAAAACTCAGCTCCATTCCTGTGCTTGCGAAATTTGCACACCCCAAATCCATGTGATTTTTTTCTGAAAGCTGCAAGAACTGTAGATAATTCCTTCAGATTTTTCAACTGCATTACAGTGGCTATATAAACAGCTGCTTCTTTTACTGTTCCTTCAAGTACTGAACAATAGGAGAGATGCCTCAGCTTCACCTTACGTGGAAGCTGTACTCTCTGTCTCTCCTCATAATTCACAAAACTGCCTTCAGAAGCTTCTTCACCATCAGCCAGAAAACCACACTGAGAAACCTGCTGATGAAAGCAGCAGACAACAGCCCCGACACACTTCCAACGCCGAGCTACCTGGATCCTGCTTCTCCTCACCACAATTTCCAGCGAGGAGAAATGAAAACCCTCCCAGCCAAAGGAAACCTCTCCCTGCCTGCCCGCCCGCCGATAGCGTTCACACAACTCAGCAACCCGGGCAGAGATTTCCCCCCCAGCACCACCCCTCCCCTCCCAAGATGCTTTTTCAGCCCTCTGCATTGTGCAGGCAACTCAGCCCCCGCCAGATTTTTGGCACGGATGCCAGATTTTACAACTCCTGTAAACACGAGCTCAATAACGGGAACAAAATTCTATTTCCTCCTCGGGTGTGTGGTTTGGTTTTTTTGTTGGTTTGCTTTTTTGCTTTTTCTTTTTTTTTTTTTTTTTTCTTTTTTTTTTTTCCCCTTTAAGTGCAGATGACATCATGGCTCTGCTCCCACCACCAATCAGCTCAGCAGTGGTCCCGGGGGGCTGCAGCCAGCCCTGAGCAGGGGGAAAACCTGACCTACTTCCACACCCCAGTTTTTGGGGCATTGCCCCTTCCCTCCCACCCCCCCCAGTCTCTTTTCTGGGTTGTTCTTGGGTGTTGTTTTTGGTGTTTTTTTTTTCCCAAGCTCCCTGCAGCAAGTTTGTAGAAATGGGTTGGTTTCATCTCCAAACTAAAGCAATTTGGGAGATGAAAGAAAAAGCTGATGCAAAGGCTGCTCTGCAGTGATCACCAGCATAATATTTGTGAAGGACTGCAGCACCAGGCAGAATCACAAACAGCACATTGCATTTTAAGCCAGATTCCTTGTTTTCAGAGAATTTTAAGGAAAAAACCCTTCAGCCTGCAGCCTCCAAATTCAAGGTGCTCTTTGTTTCTTAACGCAGATTTCCTCCCATGCTTGAAAGACCACTCTGTGCATTTCTATGCATGGTATTCCCTGTATCCTCCCAAAAGGCTGCCCGAATCCTTCTGATTCCTCAAAAAATCTGCATGTTCTAATTGCCCAACCAAGTCACTGAAAAATGGGCTGGTTTTACCAGGCTGGGAAGGCCTTTCATAATTTAACTGCCCGTTCAACGCGGAGTCGAGGCATCCTTCATCTCAGGCCCCCACAAACTGAAGTTGTGCAAAAGCAGAGAGCACTGGCAGCTGACAGCAGAAGGTCCCTGTCGAGCAGCACTACTTTTTTCCTGATCAATCAGCCAAAGAAAAGCCCATTGTGCAGCCCCAGCAGGGAGGTTTCAGCGCTGGTCTCAAAGCCATCATGGCACTGGCTGAAAAGGCAGAAGTCACCGGCATGCCGAGGGGCCTGGGACTGAGGGTTGGGTTTGTCCCTTTTGTCTTCAGAGCCAGGCAAACACAGCCACGCTGTCCCCAGCTATCTAGATTTTCTCCTCATTACAGCATCCTGACCCCCAGCACAAGCAGGGGGCTGGGGAAGGAGATGAGCAAGAGGGGAATGGCCAAAAGGCAGCAGCATAATGCAGAAATATTTTTGCACGAAGGGCACCCGCAGCAAGAGGTTATTTCCAGATATTGGAGTTGTTGGAAGGGGTTTGGGAAGGCAGGTGATGGGGAAGCATGGGGTGAAGCAGCTGCAGCCCCTGCTCTGCTGGCACAGCTTGCTTGATTCAGTGGCCCTGGCTTGCTGCCTCCCCCCACCATTTAACTTAAGCAGCTTAAATGAATCATTATATTTAGAGGTCCCTTCCGAACCCAATTATTCTAGGATTCCATGATTTTCATGGCAAGGTTAGACCCCTGGTAGGGCTTCTCGGGAATTTAAAGGAAAAAAAAAAAAAACAATAATGCAACTCTCCACCTTGTTTCTGACCCTTTTAGGGAGGGGAGGCAGGGAAAGCAGCTCCTGTTCCCCTTCAGGGTGACATTGCTGGCTGCAATCCTGGCGTACGCAGCTTTCCACGGCAGCGCTTCCTAACAGGCTGTAGAAAAATCCTACAGCAAGATCTGTAGGACTCGTAAGCAGTATGAAAACACAATCCATCCTAAGGGAAGGAGAAAGGGGAGGGGGGAGCGGGAGAGGGAGGGCAGAGACTGTCATCATCCCTGAAGTGATGTAAGCTTCTAAATATAGCACCAGCAATAGAGAAGGAACAATAAAAAAGGCACCACGGACTCAATTTTCCCCATCGCTGTCGCACTACCCCAAACCATCTTATTCCAGACGTTGTGTTAAGCAGGGAAAGGTCATCTCCTGCTTGCAGTGATTCACATTTCTAGGGTTTATCATACTTGCTTGAATGTGTTTATAAATTGCAGCCCTTCTCCTGCAGCTCTCTCCCTGTCTGTGCACACTCTCTGCAGGGCTGGGCAGCAACATGATCAGCATTGCAAACAGGGACCAAGCCAGCACGGGGGGAAGGGGAAACCCCCTCTGCTGTGGGCTCAACCAAAAACTTCTACAGTTTGCACTGAGATGATTCATACCATGCTCCTCCCTTCCTTCCTGACGTCTCATTTCAGCAAGGGGTGGGGAGGTTTGGGAAGGTACATGACCCAAAAGTCTCTGGTGAGGAGGAGGAGTGGATACCAACCCCAGAAGAGTGGGTTTGTGAGACTGAATCCCCCCCAGAGATACTGAAATTACAAATTCTCCAATACCCCACAGCAAAATTTCCCAAGCATATTTAGAATTTTGCTCACTCCAATGTCACCTTGACCTTGTCTCAAAACTGAAAGCACAGCCTAAACCCAACATGGACCTGGCTGTAATTTTCAGCTCCCACCTGCCAGTTGGAGTTTTACTTTGAAAAACAGCAACACCCACCAGTATAGATACTCATTTCAATCACCAAAAAGTCAATATGAAAGCCATATACTTTGTATCTTCTCCTAAATACAAAAACCCTATTTTGCACCTCAAGTCAAAATGGGCAGACGAAGACTACTCAGAACATGAGGTTCCTGCACATTCCTCACAAAAACAAGACCTCTGATTAAACGACCTTGAGAACAGCAACTCCACAGATGAGGTTTAAAAATCACTAAAATGCCACTTCCTATAGTCCTGTCAGTTTTTTTGAGGATTAACACCAAACTGGAAGCCTGAGAGCAGGAACTGGAGAGGGATCCAACTCCTCCTACCAAATTTCAAAATTTCTCTCTAAACAAAGGGTGATGCTGAACACTCCATTTTCATTTGGCCAGCTTGCCAGCACTAGTGACCAGCTTGAAGGGCACACGTGACATGAGTTTCATCTCAGACTTAACACCTCAAACACTCTTTTCCCCAATAAGGACCCATGGCTGGGGGTCCCAAGCTGCTCTGCTAAGTGAGGAGCTCATGGGCAGGAATCTCAGCTGTCCCTGGATCCAGGCTGGGACCAGCCAAGGTGGAGCATGGCCTGAGCTCAGAAAAAGCATCAGCAGAGGAGAAAGAGGTGGGTAAGGCACTGGTAAAAGTGCTCCTGAGGGGTTTATCAGGAGAATGACAACAGCACAATGAATGGATCTCAAAATGTGCCATGAGAGAGAAGCCCAGACCCTCAGCAGCTCTGCAGGGTTCCCTCAGCAGGCTGAAGCATTTCCAAGCTTCCTCGTGTTCTGGTATGATCCAGCCCTAATTGCCTTTAAAAATGGAAAAAGCCATCCAAGTATGTTGGATATTTTTCTCCAGCATCCTTTGGGGTCCCCTCTGTGTGCTGAGAGCAGCAAAAGCTCAGTGATTCTCACCCAGTGTGAGCAGTGGGCCAGGTGCCATTCCTACACCCCGAGCTGACAAACCACAACTGTTAAGCAAAGGTTAAAAGAAACAAAAACCAAAAGCATAAAGACAATATAAGCACTGTGGCTACATTACCTCAAACTAAAAATTAATCACATCAGAACAAAAAAACTTTAATATTCGGTGACAGAAAGCAACTCTGACTTGCAAAGAGGAAGTCTCAACAAGGAATTAAGCTACCACAATGGCCCCATTTAGCCTGAGACTTCCATTTAATCCACTATTTCAAGTATTTCATCTGTCAAATACACCCCCATTAAGAAACTTTCCACGTATCAAACGTAAAATTACAAATGCTGTTAAATGTCATTAGATAGCAAGCAGTTTTGTGCCAAAACCAAAGAGATTCTTCTAGCTACTCTCTCATACAGACCACAGTTTTCATGCCAAGTTTTTCAAGGAAAACAGGGCATCCAAATGCTCGTGTTATGCACTGACATTTTCTGATAGTGATTTTTGCTGAAAATTGCTCAGGATATTCTCAGCCCCTCCCTTGGTCAAGAAGGCTCCTGAAAAAAAAATAACTGGGTTGATGCAAATTTCTCTGTTCCAAATTAGAAAACCATTTTAACTTGAATACAATGCTGAGCACACCACCACCACAGTCCTTTAAGGAAGTCTTCAGTGGTAACCCAATGACTCAGTCTTACAACTCAAACTAAAATCCAAAATGATGTCCAAAAAATCCAAAATGGATCCAAAATCCATTGCTTCTCCCTAAGGCACCACAAACCTAAAGCTGAGGGAAAGGCTGAGCTGGCTACACATGAGAACAACAAGCAGGCAGCTCCACTTGAGCATATTGAACACAAACAGCCCAGATGGAAGATAGGAAATAAAAAACAGCTCCTCACATGCTACCATCTCCCTGCATACAGGCAGCCAGCTTGCTGGCTACTGCCCTGTTGGTTTTCTACAGGAAGCCACTCAATAGATCATTTCACAAGAACATTTAAAAGGTGGATCTAAAAAGAACTGCAATTCACACAAAAAAAAGGTTTCCAAGTCCCCAAAAAGCCTGCAACACCTTTCTTGGGTGCAGCCCATGAACCACCTGAGTGATGTGATGCATCTGTGAGCAGTGGGTGCAACCCTTCCACATCATTCTCCATCTAGTTTGCAGAAGAGGCTGCTTATAAAAAATTAATGACTTTGAAACTGCCACCCAGCCCCTTAGGGTCCATCCAAACAGAGATTAACTCTCTGAATATGCTACATAAAATATTTTCACAGGCATTTTCCAAGGAACTGAGTTAATTTCTACCGTGGCTTACATTTGTCTGCAGTGAAAGGAGGAGGGAGAACCAGATAACTGATGGTTGTGTGGAGAGCACATTAATCATGATCTGAATTCTGCTTCTTGTGCAATCTGCAAAATATCCAGATTTTTTGAAAGGTTCCTCTGCCACAAGCTGAAAGAAACATGGAGAAACAACAGGCAGAGCAGAACATCCTCCCACACCACTGGCTCAGGTCGAGGTTTGAGCAACTCTCTGGTTCAGTCCCAGTTAACAGAGTGGGGAGGTTTCCTGCAGACTGTGCTCAGGATCCATTGCCACACAGTTCCAGGCTTCCTGGTGAAAGTGCTCAGTTGTAAAAACACTGATGTGCTTGGCCTGCAAGTAGGAAACAAGTGTAAAAATAGCCACACATTTTTCTTGAATTATCAAAGACAGCCGGGCACAATTCTGGTGTCTGCTGAGCAAGGGGAGGGTGACACAAACCTGCTGGAACAGGGACACTACTGGGGTCATGGGGCCCATCATCACCCCAGCTTCCAGCAAGGCCTGGGGAGGGAGCAGCTGTACAACTAAGTGCTCATCTTACTCGAGAAAGGTTTAAAGAGAAGTCTTTGAGGCTGGAGAAGAATAGAAGGAGCTGGAAATTATAGTGTAAGCACTGGTAGGGAAAAAAGAGAAGGAAAGAAAACTTCTTTAAAACAGTTGGCAGAATATGTGTGTTCACGTGGCAAAAATTAGCTGCTTTTTCAGCTGTATAAAAGGCAAAAGATGAAGCCTTGAAGAAAGATCACAACCTCACAGGGTAGCTTTCCCCAGCAGCAGCTCAGTATCTTGTTCCAGAGCAGGAAGATGCCTGTCCAGCACAGAGCAGAATGATGCCACATCTCCCAGGGGCAGCAAGAGGGGCTGTACACTACTCCCAGCAGCCAGACTTGAGTAAATACAGGTGCTGCCTTAAAATAAACCCTCCCTAGTTTCAGGTCAATGTGGTTTCATTAGTGAGTCACTCTGAAATGCAGCTAAACAGCTGCACATCACCTCCGAACCAAGGTGATTTCTGTAATCCATATTTTATCTCTAACCTGCTTGTCCAGTCTGCAAAATCTTCAGGAAACCTCCTGGATGTAAGTTTTTCATAGCTACAGCCACTTTCGTTCTGGATGAATTGGGGTTTAAATGCTGTGTGTGTTTTTAGTTTTTCCAAAAATGACATTTTAACTGGAAAAACACAGATTTTCACAGAAGGGCAGGACTTTCAGGAATTATTTCCAAATTTTGTGCACAGCCTATCCAAGTCATTACTCTTTGGAAAGTGCAGACTCTCATTACTTGGTCTCAGAAGCACCAGTGGTCTCTGGAAATTTCTAGGAAGCTTTTTAATGCCCAGAACACTTTGGGGGGAGCTGGTTTGCTAATGCCCATTGAAACCAGCAGCAGCAGATTTTCACCCAGTCCTTGACAGTACCAGGGCTAACAAAAAAAAAAAAAAAAAAAAAAAAACACAAACAAAAACAAAACCGCAGCAGACAGAATCAATATGTAAAAGAAAATATGAGCAAATGTGTGTTTGGCAATTTTCCTCTTGCTTACAAAGGCAAAGGGAAGTGTCCCAGGGGGACAAAGCAGGGTGAGCTTGAGATGCTGAGCCTGGGTTCCAGACAAGCCATGCAAACACCTCTGACATCATTTGTTAACAGAGCCACTTCACTGTTATGTCACTCCCAACCTCTTCCTCCAGCCCCAAAGCCCAGCTGGACAGAGTGTAATTTCCACTTCCAAAAAGCCAGGAGCTCCAGCCAGGAGCATTCCCCTTGTCCCCTGTTCCCTCTGGGTGCAGCCACAGCAAACCCACAGGTTTGGCTCAGGAAGTCCACGTGCTGCAGATGCAGCTGCTTTGATCACAGAAGGAAAAAAAAAAAAAACACTCAATATGGCAGGAGTTCAACAGAGCTGAACCTTCTGCAGAGGTCCTGGCTAAGGGAGGGTTCCCCACACACTGCTGGCTCTGGAGCACATCTGAACTGTGAGGTGGGATCCAACCTGGCCCAGGAAAAATTGGAAATGGAGATGAGAACAGAGAAAAGCCTCCTGCTGAAAAAAGTGTCAGGAAGAAGGGACTTGCATTATCTCTCTGCATTGCACAACACCTCCTGAAAGCTACCAGTGACATTGATTTCTGTACCAAGCACACAGCAAGACTTGTGGATTCCAGCAAGACCCAAATTTTCTCCTGATTCATCGGTTATTAAAGCCAAAATTCTGTCAAGCATTTTTTTAAGTGTCAAAAATAGGAAGCATGGACATAAACACATTAAAAAGCAGTGAGCTGCAACGAGCAGCAGAGAACAATTTTAGCCCTTCAGAGATCAGCCACTGCCTCATTACCATTAACTGATATTCCAAATAAACAGATGCCAGGGGATGCTGTGTCCAAATTTAAGACAAGGCAGCTGAAGGCATGCTGCAAGTCACTCTTAGTTCTTTCAGATCAATAAAAGGTACCATTCCAGCAAATTTACCTGGCAGTTAAAAATAGATTATAAAAGACCCACAGGGTTTTGTAGCATTCAAAAGGGAAAGGATTAGTGGTGGTAAAGAACCTAATGGGTTTGATTCAGGATATTGAAATGCGACTTAACTTCCCACAATTGTGAGATACCCTGTGCTAACTCCAGCCTCTGACAGGATTACATTAAGTAATGATCAAAGAACAAGAAAGTTGCCACTCAAGCAATCTTCACTGACAAACTGCTCTAAAGATAAATGCCTCTACAAGGCTTCAGGACATTTTTACATGATGCAAGTATTAAGATACTGTACATTAAAGTTAATATTATAATAAATCTTCTAAACCTCATCATCCTTTCAGAAGAGGTGTTTGGTTTGCTTTTTTTTGTTGTTTTTTAGAAAAGGTAAATTTGCATCTCTGAGAAAGGGGATTACTACTCAAAGTTTGGTACAGATTAATCTGTTCTATGATGAAACAATGAAAAAAATTCATGTTGCCACAACTGTGGCACTTCATTGAACTAGGAAGCTGTGGCTTCCCCATCCCTGGAAGTGTCTCAGGCCAGGTTGGATGGGGTTGGAGCAACCTGGGCTGGTGGGAGGTGTCCCTGCCCATGCAGGGGGTTGGATATGGATGATCTTTAAGGTCCCTTAAAACCCAAACCACTCAATGACTCTATGCATGCATTGGTTTTTTTTTAAAAACAGTCAGAAAAGTTTGAGTCATGGCTGAACACAGAATGTCACAATTCCTTTTTCCTTTTGTAATGAAGAAATCCAACAGCATTACTTCTTGGGTTGAGAACTAGACACAGAACTAGAAATGACTCTGTGGTTATCTTGGTTGTGATAACATTCTGCTGCACACCCCTGGTTCCTGCCTGGATTCTTATCTGCATTACAAGCAGTAGTATGCACCCTGTGCTTATCTCCAAAAAGATACATTATCTTACTAACAAATCAGGTTTGAAGCAGGTACAACCACTACCAACAGCATTACTTCCTTTTAATTCCTTTAGTTGGAGGAAAAGCTTTCTCCAAGGGATGAAACTCTGGGTTGGGATGTCACTCTGGGGATGACATGAAGGTGCAGAGACAAAAGTGACAAAAATGAAAGTTAACAGAAGCCAGAAATGCCCAGGGATACAGAGATGCCCTGCAGTAAAGGGGATGCTGCCTGCCCCAGGTAGAGAGAGAACCAGCCACATGTGCTCAGGCTTCCAGCATGGCCTTTGCCTTGCATGTGAAACACCAGGACAGAGCCACCTCCTCCAACCCAGGCAGCAGTGTTACTCATTCTGAAAAACAAACTTGAGAAATGTTTTGCCAAACAGACACTTACCCTCAAGACCTTGCTGGGTGGCTGTGCTGGAGAAGAGAAAATCCCAGTGCCAGCAGAACCCTGATACAGCTGCTGAGCACCCCTCCAAGAGCTCAGACTTCTTCACCCCCCTGGTCTAGCACATTTTCTTGTGTATGTATTGCAAGAACAAATTCACATCATTATGCACTTTGAAGACAGAAACAGAAATATAAACCTGTTCAGTTTGAGTGGGAAGAAAGAACACTGTCAGCATATGTTCACAGGATTTCACTGAAAGAAAAGAAAAACAAAAAAATCCCCAACTTTAAATACTTGTTCTGCAGGAGACCAGTGCTCTTGTGAAACAATATTGTTCTATGAACCACAAAAATGTAGCAGAGGAGTCCAAATGGTAACTCCTTCACCAGAAACCAACCAGATGATCCATTTTTAACACAAGATCATCCAAGGGGGAAAAAGAAGAGAAAAATATTGAAGATCCCAACTGAATAATGTCAACTGTTCAGAAGGTATTAAGTTAAATTAAGAGCTAGGGCTCTTTTACTTAAATGAGGCATAAGAGAAATTAAGAGCTTCAAAGTTCATAAAAATCATTTAAAATATTGCTTATATTATCTGCCTACAAACCATTTCCCAGCCAGTCACAAGGGTTTCTACAGAGTAAGTTCCAGCAATAACAAGCAGGGAGTTCCCTGAGAGAAACTGGATGTAAGCTCATATCACAACCCAATGGGTAATGTTTAATAAAAACAAAGTTTAACCTTGATTATAAACACTAATCACAGTATATTTAATGTCCAGAGACTTACATTTAAGGAGTTAATGGAGACTGGGTAGCTTAAAAGCAAACAGAAACACATCTATTTATTGAAAGGAATAACTCTGAGCTAGGATGAAGCAACACTGAATTTCAACTCCTATAGGATCTACATTTTCTGTGGAAAGTAGAAAACTGTGTCTGAGGGATCAGGCACTTAAACAGTGTCTTGTTGAGTACTTTGAGACCAGGAGAGCCCAACTGAGGTCGTGGCAGAGTGGCTGGAAAGCCCCAAGCCCTCCCTGAGCAAGCAGAGCTCACAAAAGGTCCATCAGGCTCCATTCAGCATCTGTCAGAGAGCATTTAGTAACAGGCTGGGGAGTGAAATACAACCCTGCATTTGTTCATTAGCATTATGTCAGAGAGGAAAGCTGCCTGTTGAGTTTGTAAACAGTTTTCCCACTTGGACAGAAAACGTTCTTGCAAGTTCTTTGTCAAATAAAAGTTTCATTCAGAAACCCTCCTCCATAGCCTGCCCATTCTCACATGGTCTGACGTGAAGGGTCACATTATGGAGCTCGTTTTTCAAGACCACTGGGAACCCACAGCCACTTATGAGCAGACTCACATAAGCACAAATTAAACCTAAGCACAGGCCAAACCATACCTCAGAAAAAAAAAAAAATAAATCCTTATTTCACAAGATTGTAGTGGAATATATAAAAATACAGGCACCTGAGTTTTATTTACTTGTCAAGCAGGCAGCTGGTTATCATGTCTTGATTTCTTAGTCATCTGTTGAGTTACAAATTAGTTTTCACTACACCAAGTCGTGTGAGTATGACACCTTCCAATCAGGAGCTTAGATTCTAGCAAGTAAGGTTTGGTATTTCAGTTCAGACTGCTGAAAACCCAACAGCTTGCAGATTTTCTATCAGAGGTGGCTATTTACTCCTCACCACTTGGCACACACTCATCCAGGAAACACCTAAGCAGTGCTAAAAGGACTCTTTTTAGATATTCCTAACTAACTGACACAGAAGCAGGTTTATGAGTATGCTGTTGATTTATCAAGTTTAGATCATTTCCCATCAAATGCAGACCAAAATATATGCATTCAAAAATCTGAGGAAGTCACCAGGTTTTCAGTGTGAAACTCTATGCACGGACACACATGGCAAGATAAAGAAATAAAACATGAATAAAAAGCCTCACAAGGAGAGAATTTGTCAATCACAACCCTGAGAATGTACCACACCAACTCCTTGCACCAATAAATTATAATCCCTGGAATTATTCAGGAAGACACATGATTTGGTTTTTCAGAGACCTCTCCAAACAAGCTGCACAGGTTCAGCATCACCTGTTCCTGAGATTTGCCTCCTCTAAACACTCAAGCCTGAGAATTATTTTCCATGTGCTCATTCAATGTCACAGAAACACCAAAAAGACAGATTTTGTCATACACAAATTGGAATTTAATTCCTAATAAAGCCTTATGCACGACTGTTCAGGGCACGAGGATCCAACATCTCCTTTTGTCAGTAACTAATTCAGATCACTTATGACAAAAATTCAACATGTGACAGTTCTTGAAACGAGATGGCAGAGGACATAAAACTTCAAGAAGCATCTTCTCTTCCTGTCACAGCAGCAAGAGCTCTTCTGCTTACAAGACAAATGCCAAAGTAACCTTTACTAATGCTGTGGAGGGTCTAAAACCACCACCTGTGATCCAACAGCTACCAACATGCAAAAGCCAAGCAGTTTATTCTGAAAAAGAGCAATACTTTTGTTTTTTTAACTATCTGCACACATCAGATATTTTGAAATGTATCAACTAAGAGACTTTCAGAGACATGAAAGGGGGAGAAACTGAGTTTCTTTTCTGCACATGAAGAGTACTCAAGGTTTGTATACTTCAATGTTACAACTGTACTTAAACATTTAACCTCTGTTTCCCAAAGCAAATTGAAGTATCCAGAACAATTCTTTCCAATGAAATAATTTGTCTAGATCACAAGTATAACCTGCTACCAACCAGGAAGTTTGATATGTGGAAAATAATGGTAAAGATAAACTTTCATAAAAGCATTGTGGCCTAGAAACCACAGCTACATGTGTACATGCAGAGATGATATTGTCTGTGATGTTATTTAAGACAAGTAAATGAGTTGCTGTTACACTTTTTGATGCTTGAGTTACCACTAAATCATTTTTAAGTGAGTAAACATAACCTAATAGTGTGAATACCCTATCCAACTGCACTCCTGATTGACCCAATTCCAAACTGCAGCTCAAATTTATTAAGGAAAAAAGAAAACCACCAATTCCTACATCTTACCTAAAGAGATCCAACAAAGTAAAACCAACAAAAAAACCCAAGAATGACCCCTCCTCTGTCTAGCCAACATGTTAAGATTCATTTATCATTCTACAGGTGAAAACCTTTAAACCAAAATCTCTTCCCTAACCAGTGGCTTCATCTTCACTGCCACCCTCACTCCAACGCACCCCGCTGCTCCCCAGGGAGAAATAAAGTTTTTAAAAGTGACAAGCACAGACTCCTTCATCTCACCAGTTTTCCTCCACAAAACCAAAGGGCAGGAAGCTGCAGGAGCAGTAGGATGCCAAGGAGAGCTGCTGAGAGAGAGGAGACTCACCGAGAGGTAACTGCTGGCATCCACGTTGTCCGTGATGGTCTGGCGCTCGCCCCTCTGGTTGATCTTCCGAAACCTCCGTCGGGACTGCCGAAGGGGGACTTCTCTTTGCAAGATGTTTTCCTCATTGTCTTTGGAGTTCTCCACCTGAAACACACGGTCAGGTTCCTGGTTAAACATCCAGTTCTTCCATAGCCCCGAGAGCCGATGGAGCCGTAGGAAGCTCATGAGGAAGGGCCAAGCATAAGTTGAGAGCGCTCGGAGCAAAGGGCTGGGGATGTTTCACAGAACCTCTGCTGCATGGCTCAGAATTACGTTTTATTACAATGAGCCAGAGGCCACAGTTTCCTTCCAGGAAACAGGTTTTTTTTTTTAAAAAAAAAAAAAAAAAAAAGTGCACATATCCTCTAAACAATGTCACTCCCCAGCAGAAACACTTTTGCACCCACACGTATCCTACAACTCAAGTTACAGACAATGCTCGTTTCCAACGTCTCCTCAGCACAGAAGTCACCATTTCTTTGAGTATTTACAAGTTGCTAAAGGCACCAAATTGTATCCTATATGTGATTTATTTTTTATTTTTAAATTATCCGGTATCAGCACAACTAAACAACTTTAAATATTCCAGCTTTTTATAAACAGCTGCTTCATACTGACTTCTAGTTGCTTTCAACATACTGTGAAGAAGTAACTGGAACTTGACTCATATCTTGACATTAAATATTATTTATGATTAACATTAAGGTAAACTTACTGTTTGTAAAGTCAACATGAAACCTTTCTATCTGACTAGTTACAATTCCTTTTTCTATAAAAAGCAGTCCCATCCTTTCCCATTTCCTTTTAATGTTTTGGAAAAGTATTTCCTAGCAGGAAGCAGAACAGACAAGCATGCAAAGAGGCTGCAGCTCCTCTACAATTCTTTTACTCTATAAGTGTTTCTACTGTCCTCAATGTTTCCCTCCTCCCCTCCCCAATTTTTTTTTTTTTTTTTCCCAAATTTCACTTGAAAACCCTAAATGTAAGACTTTAGCCCTGGAACCAAAGAACCATCTCTGTGTCTTACGTTGCCCTCACTTTGCTCACTTGGGTAAACGATCTGAAATTCAAAATTCAAAAGTTAAGAAGGAACAAAAGCCAGAAACTAACAGAAATGAACAAGGAAGTAACTGAAATATCTAAACCATCACAAAAGTGGTATCACACCTACTTCCCACATGGCTTTTTTCAAAGAGCTAAGTCTATCTGAGGAAGGTGCAAGCAGCAAGGGCTTTTTTAAAAAAATTATATTTATACCAACATTGACCACACAGGTTAAGGATTCAATAGTCAGAAAAGAAGAGTGAATGTCACACCACACCACAAAGAAAGCAGAAGACCAGAGTTCCTCTAGTAAGGGACAACCACACTTTTCACTAGAATTTTACTACCTGTCTGCAATGCACAGGACAATTAGCAAAGATATTTAGTAGCAGAGTTGATATTAGCACAATAGACTAAGGATGTTAAAAAAATACAAGGCATGTGGGCAAAGAGATAAAACCAGCAAAAAAAGTCCTTGACAACCATCATTTGGTATCTTCAAAAAAGGTACTAAGACACTGGGTATAGAAATCCTCCCTCACCTAGCACAAAATACGGATTTATTTCTATTTTGGAGCAATATTGCTCTCAAATGACACAAAAAGCTTCCAGAAACAAGAAAGTTGAGTTTTGTACAGATTGTGTCTTAAAGAACTGAAATAATGCTGATTTTTACCTCTTGTATGTGTACTACAGTACATGAGCTCACTATATTATTTACAGTATTACCTTTTTTTTCCTCTGCTTTCAGTCTTACAGGATCAAAGAAACTAAAAAAATGCTGAGCTTCTCCAATACAAGGGCTCTTCCAATGACCCTTATTATGAGGAAGTCCCAAACTAAGTATTTTTAAACTAAAACAACCACTTGGTGAAAGATAAAACTTTTTTCTTCCACAAGTCTGAAAATTAAGCAAACAATATTTTTATTTATGTGTTAGCACAAAGCCAAACCAACCAACCACGGGTGGAAACTCAAACTGGGACCAACTGCTGCTTCCTTCAGCTCATTCACCACTGTTATTTAATTTTCAATATGTACCAAGATGTCTGGGAGAGTATTAATTGGCAAGTCTCTAATCATGGGTGTTTTATTAGCCCTAGAATAAAGCTTCCAGCTTCACCCCCAGCTGCCACATGAGAAGAGGAGGACCACAGGACTCTCCTCCATTTCACTCTGCAGTCCCTGCCAGCAATGAAATATTTTCCACCTCCAAATGTCATGTTGCTCTTCTACAATCTTAGAGTTAGAGCTGAAGAAGAAAAAGAAAGCACCAAGGACCAACAGAAAGGAGTCTTCAGGACACTGAGATAGATAGACTGCAATTCCAGGCCATTTTTTTACATGATTAATGGACCTATTATTAATTCAATAGATTGTTCAGCCTCCAAAAATATGAGCTACAGTGCCCATTCACACTTTATCTGTTATCCTCATTAACTTAAGTTGACCACATTTTATGGCCTTTAAAATGGGTCAGTTCCCAGAGGATTCCTGCTACAAAACTGATTTACATTCTAGAAAGAAAGAGGAAAAAAAATAAGGATCAGACAGCAGGGACAGCAGAGCATGATGGTGTCCTTTAACTACATTAAAGCAGCTAATTTGTTGCTTTAAGATAAATATTCATTATGTATTAAACTTCATTAGCTTATTGCAAATAAAAAAAAAAAAAGAGATAAAATTAAAGAATTAGGATAAATTAATAGGACTAATAAGGGAAATGAAACTCAAGTACACCTTGTGTCAGTGCAGCTCATTTGCAAGCTGCACGCCACCACAAAGTGGTTTTCTCACCCCATTTCAAGTCCTACCCAGAAAACTGACAATTAGTATTACCTTTAGCTGCATTTACCTGTGAAACATGAACATAAAAATAATGAAGAAAATTTTAGTTCTCCATAATTCCTACAGATAAACACAGTGAAGTCTTAAAAAAGGATTTAAAGTGCTTCCAGGTATCTCTCCATTCTCAGTGGGGTTTAACTAAAACTAGAGGTTTAAATTACAGGGGACACTTGTCCAGGTTGTGTATTTGTCTACAGAAACAACAAAATGGCAGCATTAATAATCCTGATGTGGCCACCACTGGCTGCTCCAAAGACTGTGACAACGTGATCCTTGGCAAAACTCAGTTGTAGCTACTCCAACTAGATACACACACACAACTCCCTAGTTGCTTCATGAAATATCTCTAAGATTGGATTATTTTAATAGTGGATTTTGGTTTTTAATAATGGATTTTCTCTCCAGCAGCAGACATGACAGGAAAAGCACCTTTTTGCTTGTGTCTGCTTGGGTTCTTTCTACAAAAAAGGTGATGAGGTCAAACAAGGATGTGGGTATTGCTTAAAAATGTCGTGTTATCATCTATTTTCCCTGGGGAAATAGAGCTCTTCTAAGTTTGCAGATGCACCTGCAGCCTCTGAGTCCCCTGCCAGCCCTGTAAGGAAACTCTCCCACTTCCCAAGCCCTCTCCAGCCTGTTCCCACTGCTGACAGCTCGTGGGGTTCTGTAGGAAGCAGCACTCCAGGTCTGGGAATGCCTGCAGCACCAGTTCCAGAAGCTCAGAGTTGTGCAACTGGTTTGTCAGTGAAATTGCTCCCAAGAGACCAAATTCTTCTCTTTGTTACATCAGCTTGAAGGATTAGAAAGACACAAAAGGTCTAGATGTGATCAGATAAGTGAGTTTTTGTCATTCTCTGCTACAAGATACCAGGAGTGTTGAGGTGCAAGGCTCAGCTCACCCCAGGCAGGGGACAGAGACTCAGCACAGCAAAACCTCCACAGCAGCTGATAACAGGTAAAAATGTGAAAGAGCAGAGTGCCTGGGGCATTCACATGGCACAGCTACACCTATCATCACCCCTGCAGTCCTGTGGCATCCCTCAAGGCATAAATCTCTCCCTGAAACCTCTAGCTTGGAGAAAAGATTGAATAACTGGGAACACACAACTATTTGGCATCAGAGGACTGAAACAGGCTTCTCACACTCTTACCTGCATTTATTTGTCAGCTTAAAACATCTGCTGGAACAAATATCTGCAGCATATTAGTGATGCTGGCAAAGCCCAGACTGACACTGCACAGGAAGAATGGCACAAAGGACAACCAGCACCCTGGGCACAGGACATCTCTGACAGCCACAGCTGTTCCTATACTTTGAGAACCCAATTTCTCATAGAAGCTGAATATTCACATGCTCAGTAAGGAAAAGACATCAGCAAATATTAGTTTTAATGTGACCATATCTATTGCAGGCTGGAGATCTAAGCCTGCTTAACAGGCACGTGGCTTCTCAGAACATTTTGGTTGCAGCTCCATTAGCAGCATCCTGTAAGATCAAAGTTGAAAGAGATCTTCCCAGCCACACCACTGGGATCCAACACTGGGCTGCACTACAGAAAAACAATCCTAATATTCCAGCTGCTGGACATCAGCCTGGGGAGGCCTGATAATCATTAAGCATCCATGAAGTCAACAGCATTGGTAAGTACTTTGAGGAAGCAGAAGGAAAGCTGGACATGGAAAACTTCAGTGACAGCTAAGCTAAAAATCTTACCCTTCAAGCTTAGCTGAGCATCCCTACATCCCTTCTCCTCTTCCCTAAAAAGACTGTGTAAAACTGGGAGCACGAGGGCCCTTCCTACAGCCCCAGCACTGTTGGCATGGCTGATAAAAAGCAATGAAATGAGGGGTGGGGATGTAACTAAAACATTCCAGATAGGAGGCTGCCCTTGCCTGGCTCAGGAATGCTTAACTCAGCCACAACCAGTAGGTTTTGGAAATTCAAGTAAGCATAATTTTAAAAAGAATGACCTAATCATCATCATCATTTATCCATCCAGATTAAATTTACATAGCTATTGCTGTTCTGATAGCAGCTATAGGTATAATTGAAATCAAGGCAATTTTGCTGCAGTTTCATAGAATACTTTACAATAAGCTTCAGCTATAAACCAGAAAGAATTTGCTGAAAGCAGCAATAGATTTGAATACATTTGAAAAATCTCTCTTACCACAATCATTTCTGAAGGCTCCAGGATGATACATTCGCATCCTCGTTTCCCTCCAGACTGTTTGCCAAAACTAGAGTGGGATGGGGAAAAAAGAAAATGAGAAAGAATGAGATGAACAGCCTAGGTTACCTTTTAATAAATAAAAATAACTGGCAATAGTGCATGCTACATTACCCTTCAAAAAGGACAAAAAAAAAAAAAAAACCAAAAAAAAAACCCTGTATTGTGTGAAAAACTCTAACCAAATAGTACCATTACCATAATTTAATTTACTCAGTACCTCTCATCATAGCTTGCTATGTACAGCCTAAATATAAAGAATGGTTTTCTTGTAAAATCATTACTTGCAGATACTCCAAAGTATTCACAATGCATTTCCAGTTCTGATAAGAAAACATCAGTGTTAATTAAGCATTAAACAGGCTTTGTAAAAACAAATGTACATAAATTTCAACCCCCCAGAAGTGCTTCTTTGTACACACAGCCTTTTTAATGAGTTCCTTCAACTCCACATCCCTTCCCCCTTCAATCTCCCAGCACCCAGGGCAGAAACTCTTCTCTAGAACTGAGCCTGAATTTGAGACCTTTGTCTTCATGTTGCTTCTTGTACCATCATGTGAAAGGCTCTGTTTAAGAAATATGAAAATGAACACCACAAATGCAGCAAAATGGGATGGGTGGTGCAACATCAAGACACCAAAAGCATCTTGCTGTACTTTGGCTGATCAACTCCAGAAGGTGACAGGACACCCAAAACCAGAGGTGGTACCATGCAAGCAGACCTGAGGGTGCTGGAACCACCAGTATAAAAAAAAAAAAAAAAAAAAGAGCTGAGCTAGAAACTGCTGGGGGTGAGTGAGGTATTACAGACCAATAACCTCATCAATCAGTGAATTTGTGACTGGAGTAGAAACCTGGAATTAAAAATATCTGGCTTCACATAGTAAGTTTGTCTTCACTACAGACTTGGTAGCTTGAGTTAGGGATGCTTGACCTACCCTGCTCAACCAAGCTCAAGGGAAAGCAATCCCAGACAGAGAAATTAGAAAATAACCCTGTTTGATTAAGAGCATCATGGTTGGGTTAGCAGTTGAGTGTTGGAGTTGCTGTCAACAGCAAGCACATTTTAACATGTATCAGCAGGTGAAATAGCTGAAGCAGCAGTTAACTCAAAGCAGAGACCAATGTGTGAATGAGAAGGAGGATAGGTCAGTTGTGGAAACAAATCCTAAAAATAAGTGGGGCAGCTCCATCTGTTTTCACTGAGGTTCCACTGGGGAAGTAGAGCTGAAGTTTCATGAAACATTTGAATTACAGAGTCACCTCTACAGCAGCTGTCACCTGAAACACCTCCAGCTTTGTAGAAAATGTGGAAACACGTTGTGCTTATTAGAGAGCACACACAAAATTTTATAGGATACCTGCATTTTCAGGAAAGGAACTTAAGCAACTAAACTATGGGGTTATTCAAGCAAAGCTTCAGATTATTCCAACAAAGAAATCATCAGTGTAATGGTTTAGGATAAAGCCTGCAATTTAACAGGAGTTTTCATTTTGCTAATGGTCTACTGGAAAAAAAAAAAAAAAAATATCTTTAAATTACATGATTGCCATGGAATCATAAATGACAACTAACATGTTCTCACATAGCAGGCAAGAGAAGCTCAAGTTTCACAGGGCAAGTTGGCATTTTCACACATCTATAGTAAGCAACTCAGAGCTCAACTTTTCATGCCTCCTTTCCATGTTTTTTCCACATGGCATGTGATCCAGGCATGACAGTCTTGTGTGGCTGCAATGGCCCAACTACTCCCACAGGTACCACCAAGTTAATTCAGTTCAGAAAATACAGAAACATCATTCATGGAAGCTGAATGTGAGCTCTGAGTTGGAGATGCACAGAAATCCAAAGTTATGCTTTCTCAGCAGAACAAAG
Source organism: Heliangelus exortis (assembly GCF_036169615.1). Classification (NCBI taxonomy): domain Eukaryota; kingdom Metazoa; phylum Chordata; class Aves; order Apodiformes; family Trochilidae; genus Heliangelus; species Heliangelus exortis. The sequence goes on along the minus strand of NC_092436.1, from coordinate 1,619,207 downwards.
TGCTAAGTTATCTTTTGCAACTGTAAAAAAAAAAAAAAAAAAGTTACAGTTCTAATTCTATTCTATTCAGCAGAAAACTGAAGACAACTGATACTTTTTTTTTCCAAGCAAAACTCAAAGAAATTACATGCAACTGAAAGATTCAGGTTTTGCAGCTTTGTAAAACAGAAATAATCATTATTGGGTTTATCACAAACTAGATTACTACTATTGCTGTATCCCCAGTAGTTAGGAAAAAGCTACAATTTTCTGCTGCAGGTTATTCAAGCACAGTAATTTTATTGTATAACAACAATTTATCAAACTACTGGAGGCTGAGGGAGGATTTTTTTTTTCTCTTTGTCTTGTTTTACATAAACACACCCATGAAATCCAGCTACTCTCAAGCTCCCCTCTGCTTATGTTGCAACATCTGCTAATTAAGTAATGGCAATAAACAATAATGCCAGGGAAGAGAACACTGCTTGTCACAAAGGTCAAGCTCTTGGCATTATCATTTCTGGTCCATCAAGCACTTTACAACAACCTAACACTCAGAAAAGGATTATGTTCCAAGGCCAAAACCCACCCTTCTAATCCTAAAGAATCAACTACTCATATTTACACGTCAATAGGTCAAGTTTAATTATTTCCTGGTGTGCATCATGGGATGTTTTATTGATCATACTCCAACAGAAGTCCTTCAAAAAGAGGTGTCATGTGTTTTTTCCCCAGAAGTAACCACCACCACGTTTTCAAAATACCAATTTTTAACCTCCTTCATCATTAACACCCAGAGAAACATGGATTTTACCTTCCTTAATGACTTATTCCCTGGTTTTCTCCAGACTACAGATAAGTAGCTTCTCTACCACTGAAGAGGTTTGCTGCCATCTGTTTATTTTACAACTCACCAGTTTTGATCAGGACTTAAGAACAATTTTCATTCCTAATTGTCTTGTAAAATGACACAATGAAATGTTCAGGATAAACAGAAACTCAGCCCTGAAACCATTCAGCTGAGGCAGATTCCTCCTTCAGTGGTAACATCCCCCAGCATTAGTAACAAGCAAGAAAACACCATTAACAACTACAGAACCAAAGGTGGTAATGTACAACATCTGCTACAATTTCTTTGGTTTTTACTATTAATCAACACTGAAGTTCCAACTGGTGCCACACGTGGTGGAATACAGAAGCATGAAGGTAAAACGTGTTACCCACACTTGTGCTTTCAAGAAGAAAGAGGGAAAAATAAATTAATAAAAATATTGTAAGCATGAGAAAACATAAAACTCATGTTAATTAAGCTTCTGCTCACAATAGAGTAAAAACTATATCAAAGGACATACTACTAAAGGTAGAACCATTACAGTTTTAAATGATCCAACAACTAAATTTTGCTTGATCTGTATATTTAATCACACATATTTTAACAGGGTCTGAAATTGAGTACAGCTTTAAAGCTAATTCTCCAGCTTCCCACTCACTATTTGTAAGTCCAGAAAAGTCAGTATATAAAAGCTATAAACTACACTATGCTTTTTTTATTTATTTACATATGCACACTCCTGTCACTTAATATTCATCTATTTCATCTGCATCATTAACTTTCAGACACTCACTCCCCAGCTTCCAACACTGTCATGGGAAAAAAATGCCTTCCACATACCAAAGGCAGCTTTGTTTCTTCTTGATTTATGGATGCCTCATTTGCAAGAAACCTTGTTTTCCTCCTGATTCACTGCCATACATAATTAAAAATGCTCAAGCAATTGCATCATGTGAAAAAGGAATGCAAGTTCCACTGGCATTCTGTCATGTACCAACCACAGGATCAGACCTGGGCTACCAAAAGCTAAAAGCCCAGAACTGCAAACTCAGTACCAGCTGTTTCACTTTATTCATCTCTCCTGTTCACTCTGCATCATTTGTTAATTCAGAAAAAACCCTCCATGAGTGCAGAGCTCCAAAAGTCTTAAAACATGCATCTGAGAATACACTTGATGTTACTGACACAGGGGATGGAGCAGAATTGTTCAGTGCAGAGAATATCCAAGAATGCTCCACTTCTCAAACTCATGCCCACCCCCAAAATACTTCTTTAAAACTGCTTTAGGGCACTGAAGATGTTACAACAAACCTTACTTTTGCAAAGCAAACTACTCAGAAAAGCCTCCACCATAACATCTTTGGAACATAAAACAGTTTTTTATGTAGGACACACACAAAAAAACTACAGCTTTCTGAACAGAAATGTTTAAAAATGCTGTTAAGCCAGTACTGAAATACACCTGGAATTTCAAGACTGACAAATTTAAGGGATGATGGTCCCATCTACCTTGAGAATTTCTTGACACCAATATGCTGAAGGTACTCATTACTGCTGTTTTCTCATTATGCAATATTCAAAATACAGGACACACTTGAAAGGTAAAAAAAAAACCAAACACAGCCTGTCCTGAAGAGCTTTCAGCCTCCAAACAAATGGAGATTGAAACTGAATGCCTTATGATTTGTTTGAACACTTTCAAACTAACAATATCCTACTACATCCTGAAACAGTATTTTTGGCTATTCCATTATCAGAACCTTCAATGACAAGATGTCAGCAATGTTACATTTGTTCTGTGTTTTCCAGGAACTAAAAAACAAAAAACCACCAATAAAATTATCCAATTGGGGATATTTAAGTTGGTATCAGAGGATAATTATCCTTGATTGTTGATAGATTATCTGCAGTAATACTTGCTGCTGTATTACTTGTAGGACTGGGCTAGGGCCCTGATATACCAGTTATCAGTATAACAAACTAAAGGTTTGCAATTTTATGCAGATATTTTGTTCTCAGGAATATGCCTGTCTCCCAAAGTGCCTGTCAGGCTGCTTTTTGGGAACATAAAGATGGAGACAAATTGTACTTCTTGCCACTGCCAAGAGAACCCCCTGACTCCACACGCATCCAGTAACCTTGCTCCATTTCTCCAGTGCAAACACATTGCCTGGAAGAGGTGAGTTGCATACAAAATGGACATGTTTGGGTTTTTAACAGCTGAAATTTCCTTGTCATTGGCTGGGAAGTAACAAAGAGGGGAAACCTGAGTGGCTGCAGAGTTAGAAATGACAGTGCCATGCTGCCTGGGGCTGACTTGGTGTGTGAATGCAGCTGACACTGCAATCCCCATGGGAGTAACTCCTTCTTCTGGCCATCTGCATGGAGAGCTTAATTTCTCTAGATTTTCCTCAGCTTGATCATGCTGTGTGCAAGTCCTGAGTATTTCAAAGCAACATAAATAAGTGTTCAAACACCTACCACCACCAGAAAACGATTTAAAGGAAACCTTAAGACAGAAGATCCACGACTGAATGCAAAACACCAATTTCAATTAATGCTCAGTCATCAAACCCCCTTTTTTTTTTTTTTTTTTTTTTTGCATAACAGCAACACTTAGTAGGTTTATCTCTTAAGCTTGCTCCAAGTTTTAATTGGGAGTGATTTTGGAGGCTGCATAACACACAACTTGATTGCAGGCTGCAAGCTCAAGATGTCTGCACTAATTACTTTACACTCTGAAGATGAAGATGCTTTGAGGCAGCCTGTATCTTGCTTTACTTTCTGCTAAGCTTTGCAGTTATTCCATGTGACTAAATAGGCTGAATAAAATTATATTTTAGATACAATCAAGCTGCAAATTACCCTTTGCTTCCAATTCCACATCTCTTGGACTTTTTGAGGCTTGAGTAGAAATATTTCTGTGGTGGGATCAGCACCCCTTGCACCCTCCAAAACCTCTGCAGAGCAGTTGGTGGAAAAAACAATGGGCAGAATAAAAGGAAATTACTGTGGAGTGGGGAACTGTGGACAAGATGATACATTAATACAGTCCTGCATTAGAGCTCTTTTGGTTTATCCAGAAGCTTGAAGAAACTGCAATTGGCAGAGCAGGACACAGGACCTCTCACCAATGCACTGCCTCTTCTCACTCCCATTCCCTTTTTCCTCAGAGAATTTTCATCACAGCACTAGCACTGCCAGGAGAATTTCAATACCAACAAGCAGAGCTGAATTAATTAGTTTTACAAAATACATTTATTGGTAGCATTCCCAAGTTGTGCTGCAGTGTTAGTTTACTTGCTGGCTGTCAGGCAATGCTGCAAGTTGCAGCCACCACTTACAGAAATACCCAGGGAAAACAGCACCACATCCAGAGCCATAGATGCACTGAGTAACCACTCCATCTTATCCAGCAGAGAGTATAAAATCTGTTTTGTCTTGATAAGCACAGGGATGTAAGCCTAAAGCTGCCTTCTTGAAAGCAGAGAAATAAGTCTACAAGTTAGCTGAAAAGAGCTTTGAAGTCTGAAGCAAGCAGAGATTGCCAGAGTTTCATCCTAAGAACCCTGCAATTTTTAGTCACGTGCACAGTAAGAGATTTAAAGTACAATTGTTTCAACCCAGCATCCCAATTCAGAACCAAGTTTGTAAAAAAAAAAAATATATTATATTGACTGCATACCAGCAGGGGAGTAGAACATATCCTGGCAGCTGATGGAGGAGAAAAGAAATATTCCATGTTACAGCCATTGGGAGTCAAATGGCAGAGAAGAGAAATAATACAAAGAGCTGAGGCTAAGGAACACTGGGAGAGAGCTTGGATACAGCAGGTCCACTCAAAGCAGAAAGCAGTATTTAGGGGAATATGGAAAGAAGGATCAGAAGGAGAAAAATACCTGTGTACCTTCTACTAGGATAAGTGCAGGAGCTCTGAGCTGCTTTATTACTTTTCCAGTGAAAGACACAAATTCACCACAGCTTGCAGAAAACAGCACTACAAATTTTACAAGCAAAATTTATCTACTTTTAGATGGTACATTTGAATCTATTTAAAAGCAAAGGTACATGCATCAAAATTTAAAGGTGGCTAAAATACAAGAAATTCAAGTTGTGCAAATTGCAAGTCCTGGAATAGCACAGAATTATCTGTGCTTCTTAAAACAGTTCTTTGCAATTATTACCTTACTATGAAACAAGCTGAAATAATTTAAAGCCAAGCTTGAAACTGGAGTTCCTCTTTCCTTATGACAATTTTCTTGATCTTGCATTTTTGCCTTCTCTATTTACCCCAGAGGAAAAAAGAGACATGGCTTATTGAGTCCCTGATGCATCTACAGCTCTTGTGACAGGACACAACATTACTACCACTACTCCATTTTGGATGGAGTGAGTGCTTTTGGCCAAGAAATGCACAACCTGAACAAGAAAATTATTCCAATTTTCTCCACTTGTGAGATTTTTGGAAGGGCCGTTCATTAATTTCTTGGAAAGGGCCTGGAAAAGAGAAGTGTTTTGCTTTTAATAAGACTACATCTTGAATGTTGCAAGACTTTGTATTTTGCCCTTTGAGGCTCAATTCTCCAAGCTGTAGGAGGCTATCATCCACATAATTGGCTTCAAAAGTTCCTCCAGATCCTTGATATATTTCCTAGGGCTTATCTTGCTGTGAGTAATCTCCTCCAAATATCCTGTTCACATGAGTTATCTTGATTAACAAGAAAGGTTAACACAAAAACTCTAACTTGCTGACATGATTTTCCTTCCACAAAATCAGTCAATCCTGGTTTTTTGTTCCAGCCATCCCTCTGGATGAAATTCTTCTCCTACTATGCCAAACCTATTGACAAATCCAGTCTCCAGGCAACAGGGTAATCAAGGTTATGCCAACTTTGTACCCAATATTACAGATTGATCTGCTTCTTCCCTCAAAAATATCAGAGTTTTTATCATCATCATCAGTGTCAGACCATTGACTGGATGCAAGTTTTACTCCTCCAATTTTTAAGCCAATTTCTGAATTAGAGCCTGCACACAACTATAACACAACAACTGAACAGACAGTTCTCAAGCACAGTGTCACAGGCCTGCAAATATTCCAATGAGTAAAGTCACCAAAGCAGGGACTGCCCTCCTTCTTGTGCTGCTCTGGGGCTGCACCTCTTTCAGGTTTGAATCTACAGAATATTTTATTTCCAGAAGCTCTGCAGAAGAAGGTTCCATTTTGCCTGAAGCTCTCTTGGCTCTGAAGGTACTGAATGGTGGATAAGTGGATGAAACAAGGCATGCAGAGGAAGGAGACCTTAACCAACAGCTTAACCTGGTTAGGTTTACAGTTGTCTGCTGAAGTCTTCTATCTGTCAAGGTAGTTGTGGGGCAGATGACAGAAAGAGGACACATCTTGTGAGAAGGTATCAGGAAAGTCAGTAAATCATCACTGCCTTCCAGTCTTATTTATGGAGGCTGAAAGCATCTCGTAGCAACCAATTGCAGCAGGAGTTTCTCACATCATTGCTAAACAAAAGCTGCTACCTTATAATACAGTCTTGAATTTTGAAGAGTGACTGCCAAATAAAACAGATTAAAACCCAACAACTCTGCAAGAAAAGGGGGCCAGGAAGCAGCTCCCTCTAACTGAAAAAAAACCAATATCCTGCTTCTCACGTTTTATTCAAAACTGTTCCAGCATTCCCAGCAAAAGAACCCTGAAATGTAATGTACAGAAGTTCTTTAAACATGAGGGGTTTGTCAAATGCTCCAGAGGACAAATACAAAGCTGAAATGACCACATGAGCATTACAAAGGTTGGGGAGTGGGGAAGTCATGAAGCACACACAAGGACTGAGTTTCAAACTGAAACCCAGTGGCTGTTACCTGTCTGACAAAATGCTTCTGTCTACCCAGTTCTTCCAGAAATGACAATTATTCAAACCTGGCCATTTGACCTTTTCAAAGCACTAGAAGGCCTCTAGATTGAACCCTAAATTCTCATCCTTGGTCCTTATCACCTTCCTTACATTATATTTTGGTCCTCAGCCATTTTCCCTCAGGCCATCTCAAAGCCACCATCAGTCTTTGCATCCCTGTTGTGCAGGTGACACCTGCCCCTAAAACTTTGGTCACCTCTGCTTGTGCAGACACCTCTACACATTATTTAATAAATCAAACAGCTTTATCTGGGCTTTATCTGATGCCTGGGGCTGAGCAGCAGCAAACCTACCAAAAACCTAACTGGCTGCAAGGATGGCTCCATCCCTTCAGCAATCTCAGACCACTTCAGGCATGGGGTTTTTTTTTAATCCCCACCACTTTCCTGTTGTCAAAACAAAAAGCACAGATAAATCAGTATCCCAAACAGTGTCCTCTTCTATAGTTTATTTCATTCATGTTGTACAGGTATAGGATCATATGCTCATCAAGCACAGAGAGCATGGCATCAAGTTGTTTATCAAAGATAAATTCTTCACATGGGCAGCCTCACAGAACCACCCCAGAGGGAAAAGCCTTTATTTCATTTAAGAGCCAGCAGCACTTTTGATAATGTCACACACACACACTTCTAAACTGGATACCAAGGCATATCTGAATTTATCTGTTTTTTTTTTTTTTTTTAAACCCACTGCTGCCTAGCCTAGAAGTGCAGCTTGAATACAAATAAGCAACATGCAGCTTCAAGATCCAAGTGCAGCAGAATTTCTGAGTGCTGTACAAGGTCAAGCAGAGTAGCACAGTGCAGAGAGGTCCAGCTGGAGTCAGAGCATGCTTCAGTGAAGGCTTGTCACAACCTTCACTCTGCTCAGCTGGGAGATGGAGTCAGGCTCCTGTCATATGCTCCCTCCTCCAACTGATGCTGCTGGCTCCTCTTTTCTTGCTTTGCATAAAAATCATATCTAGCATTAAACACAGCCCCCAACCAAACAGGAGAAGCTGTGTGATCTACAGCCATGCTTTTTGAGACAGGGGACTGACTACAAAACACTTACACAACAGCAATTATTCAAAGAGCCCCCAGGTTAACAAGACAACTATGGGTTCTCTTATAAACCTAAAAAGCCAAATGAGATTTAAAGCCCAAGTAGGGCAGTAGTTCACACAAAAATGTCAATGTGCAGAGAAAGTGAATGGGGAAGGGGAAAAGGGAATTTAGACTGGATTAGCAGAACATTTCATTCACTAGCAAATTAACAAAAAATATTTTTAAATTGAAAAAAATGTACAGTAACATCAACATATACTGAAGTGTTAACTAAAAAAAGAGATCTTACCTTACCTTAAACAATAACAACTTTACATACCTGCAAGGTGGTAAAAACATGGAATCCTTCATAAGCACAGATCCAGAAAGCAGTATATACCAGCATCTTGCAATAGTTTCTGAGCTGTAAGAAAATAAGACATTGTTATCTCCTTTCTTCTTACAGTAACCCAGAAATATATTATCCAAAATATCTTTGCAATGAGGTAATCATCTACCACTCTACCAATTTGATTCATAGGCTGGAATCCTAAAAACTCTCATTGAATGCTACAAAGAATTAACTTTTTAGAAAACATCTATGTTCAGTGTTTCTTACACCTTACAGTTTGACATTTGAAGTTAAAAACTTCAAAATGAAATAACTAATTTGCAGTTAAAAAAACTTTATTTTTTTAATTTTTATTTTTATAATATTTTTATTTATATTAAAGTGTACATAACAGTACAAACACAGAAATTTTTATCCTATGCTAAAGTTGAGAAGCAATTCAGCATGGGCAGTAACACTACAAGGACCTGTCAGGTGCTACAGATAAAATACAAGACTCACATCTGATACCTGCTTTGCATTCCTCCACTTCTGCCCTTCCTGCATGCACCTGTAGTCTTATCATCCCATCCCAGATGGATGGGCAAGGGATCTGCCAACAGCTGAACCCTCACTCAGCCCAGAGCTGCACAGAACTTGCTGTGTTTCACTCAGTAGATTTGCACTGCATTGACCCTTCCCAGCTACAGCCCAACATCACCTTCCTCTCCCAACACACAGCCCCACACGTACACATCAACCTGGGACAGGTCTGTGGCACTGGGAGGTGGCATCTCTTTTAGACTGCTGTGTACAGGAAGATGTACAGAGAGCTAGGATTAGCTGTGAGAGGATAAATACACCATACACTATGTTAAAATGTGATTTTTTTTAAGTGCATTTGCCTCCCAGCAGGAAACTAAACAGAACTCTGAGCTCAAACACTAATTCCAGCAATTTAAAGCAAAAGAAGAAACAGTGTTTGAGCTCCATCTCTCCTCTAACTCAGGATGCTCCTCCAAAGCAAGGGGGTTCCTGAGGATGCAGTGTGTGCCAGCTCCAGGGGAAGACTGCCACCTACTGAGTCCTCACCACAGCTCCCACCAACCCAGGAGGTGACAAGATTATTTTTATTTAATCCATCTTGCAGGGACACACTTCTGCTGGTGGTGGGAATCATGCTGGGAATTCATGGGCATCTCTCAAATGCCTACACAATACTCCAGTTACAGCCACCCCCTGACACAGCTTTTAACCACTCTGGCCAAGCTTTTGTGTCAAGTTTTACATTTACAGCTACTGAAGAAGCAAGTGATGTGTTTGCAGTTCTGCTGGAGAAGTCCAACAAGTGCTGGGTACTTACCAAAAGAGAACTTGGTTGCCCTTGTACCTCTCATAGCGAGCACTTGATGACATTATTCTGAGAGAGGGAGAGAAGTTTAATTTCAGTTTTAATCCCCAAAGATCACAACCCAGTAATCACAACATTTGAGTTGAATGGTGTTAAGGCTCTAAGGCCTCCAATTCAACTGTTTTTCTGTTCTAAACAGAGGATGTGCTGAACCATAAAACTCCAATCATTACAGTGTTCTTCATTATCCAAACAGATAATATACAGCATGTTCTCTAAGTGTTTAAATCACTCCCACACGTTGGAATTACCCATAGCAACAGAACTCAAGGAACTCAAATACTTCCAACGCAGTTTTTGTGCTTTGTTTGCCTTCCATTTGATGTATTCTGAGATCATCTGAATGTCTGAAGCACTAAAAAGCTTTTGTAATCTAGAGTGAACACAGGGCACTGTCTACACAGTCCTTTGTAGACAAAAGGGAGTAAGCTCTGCCTTTGCTCTTAGCAAAACTAATTAGTCCAGATTCCATGCCACATTATTGCAGTGGCTTAGCTGAGCCATGGACCTGGCTAATCTGATGCTCTGCCACCTCCAAGTGCAGGCAAACAAAAGCTTTGCTCACCTCCACAAAAACACAGTCACAGCTACCAATCTGCTAACCTTACCTTAGCTGATGTTCCCTGAAATGGGAGAGGATGTCCAGGCCATGAAGGAAAGAATAGATAGTATTTAAGTCCTAAAAAGAGAAAAAAAAAGAGACATGAGCAACTTCATTTGTAGCATCTAATCACTTCAGCATCACTTTCTCAGCTTCCACAATAGGTATCATAAACTCATGAGACAATTCTAGAGACAGAGCCCCAGCTATTAGAGAGGTCAGGACATAAGCAGACTTCAAGAACCCTCTCCACACTTCAGCTGTGGAAGTGAAAAGAGTAAAGTTCAAGTTTCACTTGAAAAAAATAAAAAATATCTCAGAAAATAGTATTTATATGAATGGACAGAGCAGCAAGCAACAAGTGGAATAAGCCAAATGGGACAGTCCTGTTCATCCAAGCTAAAAACTTGGTGAAACCTTATGACACCTCTTTAAAAAGAGGGAATTCTGCCGAATTAGTTTGCTAAAAGCAAAGAACCCTAGCAAAAACCTAAACCATGTAGTCTGGGCACTGTATATATAGCTGCAGAGAACCACAGTAGATTTTCACAGTAAAAGTGTTATGTTTAAAGACAAAAAGCTATTTCATATCCACCTCAGATCCAGCTGGTAGCCCTGCTGCAAACTCTGCTCCACCCTCCAACACAGCCCAGTCCTTGGCCAGAGGGTACCAGGAGAAGTTACCCCAAAATACCCTTTGGCAAAAGACAATGAAGTTTTAGATTTGCCTCCCACCTCCTGCTAGGACTCAGCTTCACATCAGCACCATCCTCCAGGAACCACAGCAGCAAACATTTCTGAAGCAACAATATTTAAATGTGCTTTTTTTTTTTTTTTTTTTTCCACTTTAAAAATCAGGCTTTACATAGAAGCTGCAATTAGGAGATACAGCTGTTTAAACTTCTCACTGCACTGAATCCTCTTCAGACACAGAAATATCTGTGCTGCTGGTGCAGACCACATGCTAGGGAAAAACTCAGTAGGGCTATTCATCATTTAATTTACTATCCTGAACAGGTGGGCTGTTAGCTTTAAATACATGCACAACAAAATCATTCTACACCACCCAGCAGTCTCCCCAGCTTGGCCTTGGAAAATATGTTCTGAATTTTCAAGTGCTGCCTTTACACAGTGTTTACAAAAGATAAATCAATCTGAATGGGAGCCTCAGAATTTACAATGGATTTACTTAAGAAAAGTTCTTGGGCTTAATAGTCAACGTTTAGAAATGTAACAGATATAGACTGTTACACCAAAGGAAAGGTCAGACGTAATTACAGGCCATGTAAAGCAAATAAAACTCTGATTTTACTTATTAATTTTCAGGGGTTTGGTGATGACATTTAAAAAAAAAAAAAAAAAAAAAAAACAAACAGAAGGCCTGAGTGTTGAACACATGTATTTACAAAGCACCTATTTCACACAGTCCAAACTCATTTTAATCCTCTGGCTGTGAATTGCCACAAAGCTCAGTATACTTTCCTACAGTATTTTTTTTCCCAATGTTTTGCTGCCTAATTGAGACAAAGACATAATTGAATGCCTTTAAAATACATTTTAGATTTGTTCTGTTGTCGTGAATCACAGAAAACTGCAAGCTGAATACAAGCTTACTTCTCCAGGTTAAATCACCAAGTTTTTCAAGTTACACATGTGTAAAATTATCATATCCTTGAGGATTTTTCTCCAGCACTCCCCAGAGCTCAGCCCCTTGGCAGGAAAATTCAGCATGGGCCACCTCCTGCATTCCACCCAGGAATGGATGGAATTGTACCCACTGTACCCACCCACCCTGCTCATTGAGGTGCAAATCAAAAGAGAGATTTGCTTAAAGGGATTTATTTTGTGCCTGGAAAACATCCCTCAGCTCAGCCTTTGGCTGTTGAGATGTGCAGGGGCAGAGAGAACAGCTGAGCCCCAGCAAAGGGAAGGCAAAACTTTTCCTGCCTCATCACAGCAGAGGGCATTTAACTTCAGCCAGTCAATATTGCTGCTCTAATGCTGATAAATCCAATAGGAAACACACAGGTCATTACCCAGCCACATAACACTGCAACGAGCTAAAATGTGTTCACTACTCCTGCATCAGTTTCTATGGGCAGTTTTAAGTCAGGATCTGCAACACTCTCCCTAAAAAAAAAAAAATTGCCTTTTAAAGCAATCCCCTCTCCTGATGAAGCAGAGCAGGTGATTTTGTCCAGTGCCACAAGAGGTAAATCAGTGACCAAGTTTCCCAGGAAGGTCTGTGGCTGCTTCTTTCTACCAGCCCACCAAATGTACCCATCCAATTTTTTGTGTCTAGTTGAAATAATGGGGTTTTTTGTTTAGTGTTTTTGGGTTTCTTTTTTGTTTGGTTTTTTTTTTTCCAAATAGGTTCTTCAGACAGCCAGGTGGAATTCCTGCTCTCCTTCACATGCCACTTCAGTCTATAAATGTGCAGCAAATCTAGCCCAGTTTTTCCTGACAATAGCAAAATTTTACATCAATCACACTTAGTGAAGTTTGTTCCATTAGCCCCCTCTCATTTAAGGATAAATGCTTAGGATGGCACTGAAATTATGTTTGACACACCACATTTGCAGTCTCATTTTATTCTTCTTCCAAGTGGGGAGCAGGTTTTTCATCTCACTGTAGCCAGTGGCCAAAACCAGGCAGGGGCTGTGGTCACCTCATGGACAGCCCCCCACACCCAAAAACCCTTCCAATGGAGATGGAAGCTTTGATTTCTTTAACCTGAGCTCTGTCAAACTGAAAATAGGACTGGGAGCTGTTATTTTTAAAAAGGGATTTATATTGCCACACCAGTTATAAAGAGCAAACACATAACCATGGTACAAAGTGATTATTTGCAGATACCTACTATGAAAAGAAAGGGCCATAAAAGGACAGTATCAAAGGGCAACAAGCAGTGCTACAAGAACAGAGCTTGAAGTATTTACTAAAAAGTTACAGACCCTTTCCACACCCTTCCTGCTAATCTCCTTATGTACTTCTGCCAAAGCCCAACCAAAACACCATTACTGACGCAAAACAATTCCTCCATGTGCTCTCAACCAAGGTCAAAATTGCTTTATTCTATAATTTTTCTTTTCAGAGCTTTTCATCAGATGAAATAACAGCTGAAAGCAAAGCACAGTATCTACTTTTAAATGGTATACCCACTTCTAGCCTTCAATCTGACAGAAAACCACCTTCCCTGAAAGGTGGCAGAGGTCCTTTAAGCAGAAATTAACCTTTTTTTCTGTCAAGAATCTGGCCAGAAGGAAAGCATGGCCCAGCATCAATGTGCCATTAGCCCCAGCTCCATCCAGAAGCAGCTTTTATGACCCACACACACACATCCTTCCAACAAAACCCTTACCCAGCCACTAAACCAAAAGCAGTGTAAAAACACAGAGATTTTAGTAACAATATAATGTCCTACAAATCATCTTTCTTTTATGGTAACATCTTCATCACAATGGACCATGAAGTAAACCACTCAACAACTGGATCACTTCTCATTTTTCCTGCCAGATGCTAATTCGTTTTCACCCCAACTGTAGAACAAGGAAAAATAAAAGAAGCTTCACTAGCAGCAACTGAAAACTCATCACATGAAACCAAGTCAAGAAACTATCACCAATTTACCCCAAAACTTGACTTGAAAAGAACTCGCTGCTTCCGATTTTTAGAAGGATGGGGAAATCCTAATTTCCAAGTTGCCAAGTTGAAATAAAATAAAAAAAAAGTCATCATGAGTATGTAATCAAACCTCAAAATTGCTGGGCAAGTGACCATCACCCCTAATTTCCTTCTCAGCATCCATTTTAAAACACAGCCAGGACCTGGATGCTTCCACACAAGTACCACAGCACGGGAGCACCAAGCACTGCTGGAAGGAATCCTATGGCCACCTCCACCACCAAGTCTACCCTTTTATTAATCCAGGAAACTCCTGGAAGCAGAGATTACCAGTGTCCTAAGGCTAAAGTGATTTATTGAGCCACCTTTGAAGTTTCTCTGAGTTAACTTTAACAATTTAATGCCCACCCTCACTCAGGAGTTTATTCCTGTCCCTCTGTCACCTGAGCACCATTTGTGATTTTATATAACTTCTTTCTGTTTCAGTTTTCTCTCCCAGTCTTTTGCCTTTAATCCAGGGAGCAACATTACAAAGCCTGGAATTAAGGATCCAATGGAACAAGAGTGGCCTGGAGGATGGAGTTCTGAATGCCAAGTTTTCCAAACAAACCAGAACAACACATCCAGCCAGTCCAAGTTTAATTCACACTGAGATGCTCCAAGCAATGGCTCTGGCACAAATTCCCCAGCAGTGCTAAAAGTGGGCAAAAGCTGTGTGGGTGCTCTGAGACCAGGGTGAACTGACTGCACCAAGGACAATTTTCCACTTAATACAAATAAAATAAAAACCTGAGGCTTCACATGATGTGACCCCAGCCAGGTGTTCCAGTGACAGATGATTATTTTAACACACTAAGCAGGAAATCTGTTCTATTTCTAAGGAAAACAGAGTAAATTGTTCCAAAATGACCTCATAGTTGCAAACTGTAATAAATCTCACAAAGAGCCATCCTCAGTGATTGGACTGAAGTATCAGGGAAGCTGAAGAAACCATAAATCCCCTCAGACCCCCTTTTAGCACTGCCTGGTAGGCTTGCTGATCCCCCAACCCCCTTCCAGCTCCTGGATCCTGATGGGCTTGGACTTGTTGAGATGTCCTAGATCTCCACCAAAAATTAAATGAGAGGTTTCAAAGAATACCTAGCAGGTATTATTCACTCACTTCAGAGTTTTGCACAGGGAATGAGAAAAGAGCAGAAACTTGCACAGCAGTACCAACACTTCAAAGCCACATGCAAGAAACAGCCGTGTCAGCAAGTTCCAGACAGATTGCTCTCAGATGCAAACCTGTCCCAAAGAGCCACGCAAAACCTGTCTCTCAATTCCACCCCAAACCCATTAAATTCCTGTTGCAAGCAGCCATGCTTGGCTCACCAGAGCCTCCCCACGCCCAACCCACGCGGGCTGCCCTGCTCCAGAACTTCTGACACGAGAGCAAAGGACAGCAGGTGGGATTCTGCCCTCTTTTTCCAAGGATTCCTTTTCCAAGGCAAGACAAGACACCAGCCAGGATGCATTTTGTGTGCTTCGGAGCAAAGTTCTCTACAGCTCTGTTACAGATTCAGACCCATCAGAGTTAACAGACTTGAACAGAAACAGACTCACACCTCTGTCCTTGAAACAACAGCTCAACCATATGGTTACAGCTTCTCAAATGCCTCTGACATTCAAAAACACTCTCAGGTAGGACCTCTTCCAGGGAAGGAAGCTGCTTGGTTGAAAGCTGCCACAACTCCCCTGTTTATTTGTCCCAGAGAGCTGCTGCTGCCTCTCTTCAGTGCTTTGACCAGAGAGTAGCACAAGGCTGGAAACAAACTTCAGACTCAGCACTCGGTATCAGGACAAGGATTTTAACCCCCTCTTGGCCAGTGGCTGAATTTCTCCATGTGATATTTGTTATTTAAGTGCCTAGATTTCAGAAGGCAAACAGAAGTAATGCTTGGAGCACGGGGAGCAGGTTGTGTGAGCTGGAACTAGGAGGCTTCCCTCCAGCCTGCTCCATGACTTGCTTCCCAGTGATTCAGCAGGCTCCTTATCCAGGCTGAATGCATCTTTTATTAGGAACCCTGTCAGGCTCAATAAAGACTTTGTCACCCTTCGGGGGGTGTAGCAGAAGAGAGGAAATGTTACTCAGCACGGTTTATGGTTTTCATTGCTTCCCTTCCTGTTTCTTCATCGAAGGCTGGAATCCGGGCTGCTGCCTTTAGTCAGAGTTTAAGGCCAATTGTAAAAATAGTCCTCCCAAATTCTTTCCTGATAATGTAATACCAGAAATAAAAATACAGAAACACTCTTTAAAGTTCTCTGATCTACGTTTTTACATATTCAGGTATCTCTGGGGCAAATTCACCAGGCCTGGGGAGGGGGGTGGGTGTAGGCTGGGCTTCTGGAACCATCAGCTGTCCCCCAGCTCAAAGGGAGGAAAACTCAACTGCATTTAAATAAATGTCCATGACAGAGCCTGCAGTCTCCAGAACCAAAAGATGATGAGATGAACCAGGAAGCAACTCCTCCATCTTCAGGATTTACTCTCTCCATTCAGTGGCCTGAACTTCAATAAAAAAGTGGTGCAGAAGAACATCAGCAGAGGACTCTTGACTTGGCCATACCTAGAGCAACAATTCCCTTTAAACTTTCCTCCTCTTTACCTGGAGGCCTTTTTAAAAGAAAACAAGATGTAAATACAAGCACTGAGGCACTATGAGGGAGGAGAAGGGATGGATTAGTCAGTCAGGGAATGACAATGTTCTCCAAAGACTTGAACTAAGTATCTTGACCCAGTTTAAGTAGCACTCACAAGGAACCAAGGTTCATCATGCCTTGTAGGAAATGCCAACAATTCAAAAAGCCAAATTAAAGTCCTTCTCATAAAACACACTGGCAGCAAACTCCTGCATGTTCTTAATCACTGCCTGAGACTGCATCCAGTAACATTTGTGTCAAATGAACTGGTTTGGCCACTTCAGAGCCACATTCTAATATTCAGAAAAAAACCAGCATCTATTCCATAAAGAAATGTTCTGTTTACTGTAACAGGTGATGGTTTTCTGGCTTCAACTGCCAGCCTACTTGCTACAGAGATTTTGAGCAATGCTGAGTTTTGCTAAGACCTTGCTAAAAACCATGGTTCCTTTATATTGTGTAGCAGAGCCTCACCACACCTGATCTGTTGAACAGCTTTAAATGCTCAAGGATTTGACTTTTTAGAGTCACAACCTTTCATCCATCCACAACCTCCTGGTGCTTGGAGGCAGCTAAGGACCATATGATGACCACAATGATGCACAACTCCTGCCTGAACTCTAAACTTCACATTTATCCATACAGAAGAGTGATGCTGGTTTTTTCCAAATGATGAAATGTCAATGGAAATGTCTACAGTACCTTTATACAAAAGGAAATGTCTACAGTACCTTTATACAGAATCATGGTGATTAAAAGGGCCTTTGTTTCACTCTCTTGTAAATCCAAGAGGCAATTACAACTACAGCATCAGTTAATACCAGTCTGGCCACAAGCAGGAAACTAAAATCTGACTTTTGTCTTTGCAGACTGCCAGAAGCAATAGTTGCACACTTAGACTTTTATCCTGTTTGTTTGGTTTTTTTTTTCTCTCCTGCAAAAGTTGTCTCTCAATGGGGCTAATACAGCATGTATCTTCCTTTTCTTATGTACCATTTACTTGTAACATGGACTCGGAGTTTACAGGCATAGATTTAAGAATTACATTCCACTCCTGGAAACAGATGTAACCTCAAAAAAAATTTGAAAAAGCCCAATCTTGTTTTTAAACAGAGGCCCTAGAACCACTACTACAGTTTAGGAAGTACCAGCATTCAGCAGAATACTTCTAAACAATTTTTTAAAAAGCAGCAAATTGTTCTACATGAAAATAAAACAAAGTTTCTCTACTCCCCAACAGCTCCCCACACCCACTAAAGATAAACACCTTCCACCTACCAACACTGGACTGTGTTGATATAACTTTGGTAGAAAGAAAAACATTTAAAGGAACAACAGAGGAAAAAAATTGTATTATTTTTACTGCTGTTTCATCACACAGAGTCAGCATTTCTGGAACCCTGACTTCACCAGAGGAAAAAAACTTCCTTTGGAAAAGCTGATTTTGCAGAGTGAAATACCAAGGGCCCTGAACTGGAGAGACAGGAACATCAAATGCCTTTGCTTCAAAGCAAGCAGTTTATGGAGAGTTTTGAATATTTGAAGACTGAAATGTGGTTCAAACCTTATCAGAGTTCAGAACAGAAGTACAGCTATGAAAAAGCATCTCCAAGTAAAACATTACCATAAAGTTCCCAGACACTCATTACTAAAATATCTTTTAGGTTTATATGCTGATAGAAAACCAAAAGCATGGGAAGCTCAGAATATCCAAAATTAAATCTCAATGCTTACATCTATCAAATAACAGGATTTTATACCAAATATTTTCCAGTAAGAGCTTGAAGACCATAAAAGCAGCCTCCTTACTCAGGCTCTTGAAAAGTCACCCAAAATCAACAAGCTTAAGAGGCAATTCCAAGCTTCCAGTTCAATCAGCACTTCTCTAGTTGAGCAGCTGATTACTTGTCAAAATTAATCTCCCTTCCAGAGGACAAGCATCTATCAAATAGCAGTTATTTCAGTTAAACCTTTTTTATAGAACTCCAAAAACATCAGCCTGCCTGATTCACAAAGAAACTCCCTGCTCTTTTAAAAAAAGGAGCAGGCAAGAAGTACCAACAGCTGAAATTTCCTTTTAAGAATAATAAGAATAATAATAAAGAATCGAAAGGTCAGAACACTGAAACAGGAAGAAAAAAGGCAGATTATTTAATAAGAGATTTGGTACAGAAAGCTGGGGATGAGGAGAGAGGAGGTAGAGGATGAAATCCAAAGGTCAGTTCTATGCTTATTGGTAAGGACATCCTAGGAGTGTGTCTGGGTGCCAGGACATAACACAGAACCAAACACAAAGTGGTCCCAAGGCCAAGGGAAGGGTCCCAGAACCACAGCTCCTGCTCCACAGGTATCTCAGGCAGAGAAAACCCCAGCAGCCAGGACAGTAACACTTCACTGCAGTTTGTTTCCACCCTACTCATCATCCAATTTTTACACAAATGGTTGAGAATGTTCTTATTTTTTATTAGGGCACATTTCTGCCTTTGCAGTATATCATATTTTTGTGAACTCAAAAGCAAGGATCACGCCTGTCAGGAAATTAAGTCCTGCTTAATAAATAGTGAAGACAAAATGACATCTCTTATCAATATTATAACTTGAGTCACCCACTCAGTATCAAGGGAATGGAGAGGAACAACCTGCCTTGAAACTGTTTGTTGCATCAGTAGAATATTCCTGTCACTGCACTGATTCCAACTACAATATTCTGTGTTTTCAACATTGCTGACAATGCACCAGCACATTAAAACAACAGGAGAATAAGAAAATTATAATTGGGAAATGGAAGAAGACAGAGGAGTAAAGCTGCCCTACAACCACAGGAATTAAACTGAAGCTGGAGGTATTTTAATCCCATAACTAAGCCATTAGGAACTATGAAGGAATTCCTGGAGAGAACACCAGCATTATGTTTCCTGACAATCCCCTCTGCAGCCTGAGATTAGGATGCCCAAGCACTACCAAACAGAGCAATCCAGGAAAGTTCCTCTGGTTTATAGTAGGCTGCATCCCTTAGACAAACTCTAAGTTATCTCAAGGCAGATTGCCACAATCCCATTAGATTCATCTGAATCAAATCACCACAGCAAAACTCTGACACTCAGCCACATCTACTTTTCAATTCCTCAACAATTCCTCTGCCAGAGACCACAAAGAACCTGAAGAATGCAAACTGAGGAGCATTCACTGAGCCTATTCACATTTCTGTGTTTACAGGTTTGAAGTCAAATCCATACAAACAGGTACAGATACCTGTGCACTTCCCCAGTAATTACAGTTGATCAGTGCATAATGTTACAAAAGGACTAATTCTAATTAAGAAAATTAACAGCTTCAGCATTAGGAGAAACAACAGATGAGTGTACTGCTAGGGACTAAAAATCAACCACAAGACAATACTGTTACTCAGGAATTTCTAGTTCCAAATCCTGTAGCCTACTCAGCAGGTACCCAGCTTCCCAAAGTGCACCAACACTTCATGAATAACATTCACAAATCACAAACAAAGATGCTGAGCAACAGCCTTCTCCCCCTCTGTACTAAATCAAAGCAACACCCATGGATTACACAGGGGACACAGGGTACATCACTTGGGCTGCAGTGGAGGAGGTGACACAGACAACTCTTCTACTCCATCCCACCAGCCATTCAACCCTCAGAGACCAAAAACTTTAGAAAATGAAGTTACCTTTGAATACAAACCCCAAACAACCCCATCTCAACTGTCTCATTCCTATGAAACCATGATCAACACTAATTTCTAACACAACATGCCAGGGATTCCTCCAACATCTCACTCTTCCAGTGTTATTCAACCACAGCCTCCATGGAAATATAATGAACTTGCTTTTAAACAAACCAACACGTGTTGAAGACTCCACCAACCATCTTCTAAGTCCCATTTAATGGCATCTAGAGAAGAGTTTGCTGAAGGAAGCCTCACCACCCAACACTAATGGAAAAAAAAGATGTATTTGACAAGAGGTCAGTAGCCTGATACAGGACTGAGAGTTTCCTTCCATTCAAATGGGAAACAGGAGCAGAAACTCATTCTGCAATAGTTGGAAAGATTCTGCTTGGTCAAACCAACACAGCCTGCTGGAGGCTGGATGATGTTACACAGAACCCTGAGTACAGAAATCAGAGTTAAGTGGAATAACCTCCCTAGACACCCCACAATTACCTGGTGGCCATGGGCAAGCACCACCTTTTGTGACAAGAGCATAAAAACCCTCCCAGAGCCACATCCAACAGCAGGAGTGATGCCATCACCCTTTAAAGCTAAATAAATAAAAGTTTACAAAGGGCAACCTCACTCTCCAGCTCTTTCAAATGCAAATTGTGGAACACAGAACAGCTCTGGAACTCTCTCTGTGAAAATTCATATTTGCCCAAAAGGCCAAACTCTATGTGCCTGCAACACAGCACAAGAAATTCTTTCCCTCTGGACCAAAAAGACCAACATTTGAGGCCCATTATTCATCAGTCTTTGGAGGGCAGAGTGCTTAAATGTCAATGCTTTAATCAGGCACAAAAAGATTACAAAGAGAGGATCCCCCAAGGCAGTTATTTTTGTTCTATCCTGGCAAGAATTTGCTAAACTCTCTTCACATGCTAAAAGATAACCAATAATTAACAGAGTTAAAGAACCTTGAGAAATCAGATGCAGAATGCTCAAGAATTGAAGTGTATTTCCAAGGGTATTTCCAATGAATTGCAATCAAAAGAGGAAGAAGGGTGTAGCAGAGTTTCATCAAACAAAGGAAAACCCTCTGTATTTTAAGCCTGTGGTCACTGGAATCAGAAGATCTCCCAGTTTTAGAAATAGTCTGGCAATATTAGCATAGCAAAGTTCCTCTATAGAAACTGCAAGCCTCTATCTGTTCTCCAATCCATTTCTCAGTGAAAATTAATTTTTGCATATAAACTGATATCCATTTCCTCCTACACAAAGTGATGCAAGATTTGGTTTTGTCAAAATAAAACTGACAGGAAAACTCTTATGTAACCTTTATACAAAGCAAGTTTTCTTAGGCTACTCGAAAAGATTATAAAATTAACATTTTTTAATTATTATTACTTTAATTCAGTGTTTTGGGGCTTCAATACTCTTTCTGTAAGGAATTTAACACTCACATGTCTCGAATGCACACCCTCCACCCCTTGCAGTTCTGGAGAACAAAAGCAGGGAAGAAATGTATTTTTCTTCCATTTGGCAACTTTTCTGACCACCAAATGTACTTGCAGTTCTCTTCCCACCTTGTTCCACACCCTTTTCTCACTCTTCTTCACTATTCCAACATCTCTGAGGAATTCTTATTGCAAGGTCAGTAACAAGGCACTGGGCTTGCCTTTTAACTCAGATTAAGAGTTTTGTAAAACACACCCTTAGTACCCAAGAATTCCCTGAAAAAAATCACTGTTTAAATTCAGATAATGCAACAGAAAATAGGTCTTCAGGAAGATGTCCCACAACATACTTTAATTTTAATTCACCAGTGAAAATCTGTAGCTAAATTATCACACCACAGATGAAACTCAGTGCATGACCCCACTGCATGGGAAAGGTATTTACTACAGGAAATAAATTCCAATACAGAATTCCACAACTCCATCATAATTTCTGGTTTCACTCTCAGTCACAGCTGCCACTAAAATGAAAAAACAGTGTTTCAGACCAGTAATTGGAAGCAAGGGTAGGAAAAGTAATCTTAGAGCAACAACACTTCACACACTGCCTGGAAGATCCCTGGGAAGCAGCCACCCTGATTCCCTCCAACTTCATTTGTTCCTTTGTAACAAGGTTCAGGGTTCACAAAAAGCAGAAATATTAATTGCATATTAATTGCTGAAAAGAACCAAACAGAGCTTGGTACTGGAAAGCTGCAGGGGACTTCTGCATCACACCTGCTGGCTTGCAAGGTCTCTGCTGTTGTTCTATAGCACTAAAAGTCTTCTGTGACAGCAGCATTGAGAAAATAAAAGTTATTTTTCAACATCCTGCAAGGTAAATTGACCACCATCCCATCATGACAGCTCAGAGAACTGGGCCTCAATTTTTTTCCTCAATAAAAATGTATGACCTGGTCTGCAGAGTCACATCTGGTGAGCCCTAAATCCCGCATTTACTGGGAAGATTATCAGAAGCAAGCTGCTGTGTTGTCTGTTCTGTAGCTACAGTTACTTTGGTCAACAGCTTGAAAAAGACCCATAAATAATACCCATGTAAGCTTCCAGCATGCTCTGACAACCACACAGTGAAAACACAGAGTTTCTGTTTTACAGTAACCTCCCAGACACAAAAACCTTGCTGACAACTCTATTGTCACGTCAGAAAACCCTAGAACCACAAGTTCACTTTCTACAGCCAGCTTCTTGGAACAAAAAAAAAAAAAAAATAAATACAAAGAATGAGAAGGATGTGCATCCCTTTCAGGAGACCTCAACAGCCTCCTTTGAGGCCATCACCCACCAAGGAAGGGTCCCTCAAGAGGTCTGGGAGCAGAGGCCCCAGGAGCACCCTCTGATCCAGCCAGCTCCAACAGAACAACCACACAGGAACCCCATGATCATTTATTTTTCTTCCCATAGAAAATTCATACATACAAGAGTGTCTTAGAGGCAAATCCCTTTAAAATCCTGACTTCCTATGTGTACCTTGCAGAAAAGACACCTAAAAATCTCAGCTGTGTAAGGTGTGCAGCATACACAAGCACAAAGAGTCATAGCACTGACACACAAATTACAAAGCCCAAATGTTTGGTTACTGCTTTTGTTGTGGCCCCACTTCCTTCAAATGAAGCCCAACAAGCAGGAGCAAGCAAGATTAGGCAACAGCCTCTGACATTTTTGTGTGACTCCACACAGAGTGTTCCTTACACTCAAAGAGGATGTTCAAATTGGACAATCCAACCAAGTTTTAGACACAACAAGTGCTTGAAGCCACAAGAGCAGGCAGCACACAACTGTGCTCAGCAGGTTCTTAACCTGATTTTTTTTTCTGTTTCTCAACTACACCTATGTTCAATCATTCCTCAGGCTCCCACAGCTCTGTCTCAGCTTCACCTTTCTGAGCATCTCCCTTCTGCAGGAAAGCTGGAGCTGCCACAAGAACCCCATGGGGAGCTCCAGGCTGGGCACAGAGTGGCAGAAAGGGACCTGGGAGTCTGGATTGCCAGGAAGGTGACCAGCAGCCAGCAGTGTGCCCAGGTGGCCAAGAAGGCCAATGGCATCCTGGGCTGGCTCAGGAACAGCGTGGCCAGCAGGTCCAGGGAAGGGATTCTGCCCCTGTGCTCAGCCCTGGGGAGGCCACAGCTTGAGTCCTGTGTCCAGTTCTGGGCCCCTCAGCTCAGGAAGGAGATTGAGGTGCTGGAGCAGGTCCAGAGAAGAGCAAGGAGGCTGGGAAGGGATCCAGCAGAATTCCTGGGAGGAAGGGCTGAGGGAGCTGGGGGTGTTGAGGCTGGAGAAGAGGAGGCTCAGGGGAGACCTCATCACTCTCTCCAACTCCCTGAAAGGAGGTTGGAGCCAGGGGGGGGTTGGGCTCTTTTCCCAGGCAACTCTCAGCAAGACAAGAGGGCACAAGAGGTCTCAAGTTGTGCCAGGGGAGGTTTAGGTTGGACATTAGAAAGAATTTCTTTAGGGAGAGAGTGATCAGACACTGGAATGGGCTGCCCAGGGAAGGGGTGGATTCTCCATCCCTGGAGATATTTCAAAAGAGCCTGGATGTGGCACTCAGTGCCATGGGCTGGGAACCACGGGGGGAGTGGAGCAAGGGTTGGACTTGATGAGCTCTGAGGTCCCTTCCAACCCAGCCAATTCTAGGATTCCATGACAGGAACACTTCCAGCAGGCCAGGACAATGCCTGAAGATCCCCAGCCCCTTGCAGCCCATACCAGAACCACATTCCAACTCACCGCTTTGTTTTCCTGAATCAGAATTGGAAATTACACCCAGGAGACAACCACCAGCACTGGAAAAGCTTTTCACCTTTTCATGTCTAAGGCAGTGACTCAGTGAGCAGAAACCCTCAACTTTCTGCAAACAATGCCCCTGCACAGGAGCCATTGTCCACAGAGTTATTAACCTGCTGTAATTTCATTTTCTTTTTAATACATCCCTGTTCTGCATAGCAGACTTTGCCCTACATGAAGGAATTTGCATTAGTCATGACCCAGAAGCAGCATTTGGCAATCAAAAACCAAGCATCAAACCCAGCTGGTTCTGGTAGGTAGGTAACTTCAGGGCAGGTAACTTCCCATAACCCTTCCAGTCCTGGAAACAAAGCCAAAAAGCATCACTTGGCACAGAGGCATCATCTGCAAGACAGTCTAAAACCTAAAAAAACCTCACTGGCTCAGCAACATTCACGTTACTTTCTCTACTTGTTTAACATTAATTTGTTTGAACAAAGAAACCCTGTAAGACAGATTCTAAATTTAAGAAGAATCTATTCACCAATGCCACTTCAGTAAAGCCAGTTCAGCTACTAAAACACTGCCCTGAAACTCAGTTTATTTGCTTGGAACCATGAACCTGTAATTTGGCTGAATTCAACAGGCCTTAACTGTTAAGAAAGCTGGAAAAATTATTTATTTCTGCAAACTATTCCTTAAGTTTCCTTGCAGGTATTCCAGCTCTCCTCTGTGGTACCTTGTCCATGGCTCAACACACATCAATCCTGACTGAGACACAAATAATCAGACTCATGTGAACAACACAGTCAGTCCTGCTTCCTCCACAACAAAAACAAGCTCCAAAAACTGGTCAAACACAAACAAAGAGACTGAGCAGCTACCAGCAAACACCCATCAATTTGTCTCCAATTGGAGTTTTTGCAGCAAAAGGCTGAGAGGCGGCCAAAAAAAAAAAATCAGTCCTCATCAGCTCATAAAAAAAAGCAAATATAAAGTTTATGAAAGTGAATTACCAAGAAGCCTTAATTGTTAAGAAAGCTGAAAAAATTATTTATTTCTGCAAACTATTCCCTAAGTTTCCTTGCAGGTATTCCAGCTCTCCTCTGTGGTAGCTTGTCCATGGCTCAACACACATCAATCCTGACTGAGACACAAATAATCAGACTCATGTGAACAACACATTCAGTCCTGCTTCCTCCACAACAAAAACAAGCTCCAAAAACTGGTCAAACACAAACAAAGAGACTGAGCAGCTACCAGCAAACACCCATCAATTTGTCTCCAATTGGAGTTTTTGCAGCAAAAGGCTGAGAGGCGGCCAAAAAAAAAAAAAAAATCAGTCCTCATCAGCTCATTAAAAAAAGGGCAAATATAAAGTTTAAGAAAGTGAATTTTCAAGAAGCATTTTACTGAGACAGTGCAAGAGTTTGCATGCTTGGCTTTTTTTGTTTTTTACTACAGGAAAACCACAGGTCTCATTGAGATGAGGTCTGAGGACACTACACTGCATTAGGAGAAGGAATAATAAGAGACAAATACCCACCCCAAGCATTCCTACAAGACAAAAGAGAGGAAAATGTAAGCACTAAAAACTTCTTAAAACATCAAGCTGGTGGCTGAAGAGAGGCAGCTCTCCCAAAGCTCCAAGCCTTGTCAGACAAGCCCCCAAGACTGCCAGCACTGTATTTCTCATGAGCTTGAATACATTAAATTAATGAGCAGCTTGGGAAAAAAAATGTGGTTTGTTTTACCTTCAGCTGAAAGCTACGTGGCATGGAAGGGCAGGAGGAAAAGAGAAAGTTTATTACAGAAGAAAATTATCACTGTTTTGTTAGTGCCAAAGAACTTGAGGACGTTCTTCATTAACAAAGAAATTATATTCTACTTTTAAGACTAGAACAACCATAAAAGTTGTCAGCCACTGATGTGACATGCACTGTGTCACTCCTCAGGCACTCCTCTTCTGAACTTTAACTCTACTAGAAGGCTATAAAAAGAAAAAAAATCTTTACAATCTAATTTATCTAAAGAGACTAATCAACAGTTAAGAAAACCTCACAGTTCTAGGTCTGTTCTGGCCTCAGAAAGATGCTGACAGAATTTGGTGGTGATGAGGCAAGGCACAGGAGTGCAGGCACCTTCAGGTTTTTTTTCCTTTAAAGATGCAACTACTCAACAGTTTTTGCTAATAAACCAACTGCTTTTTCTGCATTTGATTTTTCAGTCATCCAGAAGAAAAATCAAACCCTATCTGTCTTCACAGGAACTGCTTAAAAGGCATCCATAATTATATTACAGGCTTTACCTTCTTGTAATTGTAGATAATAATTGTTGTCATATGAGCAGAGCAAAGCAATCTGCACAAGGTACACAACGACCCAGCCAGGAAATTTATCAGCAGTGAATTGCAGGCACATCAGTTCACTTTCCCAATCACTGGGTGATAACCAAACCACCAGCTTTAAAGGGCCCCTCCAACCCCCAAGCTCAGTCCCACAGGAAAACAGAACCAACACCTTGCAAAGGCAGGGATAAAAGTTACAGAGTTCAGTTCATCTTTGATTATCCAGTTTGGGAAGATCCTCTGGCAAAGACATGGAATAATCTGAAGTATTTTATATCAGGTAACTGCTGGTCACCTTCAGCTGGAGCTCCAGAAATGTTCTTCATCATGTAGAAAACATCAGCTATAGAAGGATACATATTAAAATGGGAATGAAAGCATAAGACAGAGGTTAGGCAGTAGGAAATGATGGAAGGAGTCATCCTAGGTGCCTGCAGTTATCTTAAAGCTCAAAAGAGATTTGTGTTCAATCAAGTTGGAGATGCTGGGTTGTATTTTGGTTTGGAGGCCCCCAAACTAGCAGGGAAGAACTTTTCCAAAATACAAACCAGCACCTCCAACTTGAACACAAATTTCTTCTGAGCTGTAAGATAACTGCAAGCATCCAGATTTTTGTAGTGACTCCTCAACTCTGATTTTGTTAAATGTCTGTCCAAAAACAACCTCATTGTTACAGTTACACTGCTAAAAGCTCATTGTGAGCTGCAGAAACAATGGAATTTCACAAAGGCTAATCCCCTGTTTCACCTACCCAGTTTAGAGAAAATTATTAAAAGGATGAAAAAACCCACTTCAAAATACCAGTTATTTCTAGAAACAAGAAGCAGATGTTCTCCTCTGTTTGGCTCAGCTGTGCTACAGTACAAGAGGGCCTTTGTTATGCTGTCAGCAATAATTTATTTTATTTATTACAGACGTTTTATAATGCCCATCAATGTACTATTTGTGTATGGATAGATTGAGATCTATTTTTTTATATCTAGGCAGTCAAGAAGGATCCCATACACCCTCCAAATAGCAGCCCCTGTTATGACACAGTTGTGCAAAGCAGGATTTTTCTCTTTCCACTGCATTAATAGGAAGGGAACAGGAAGAGAAGGAGTTATTAGTATTGCCAAATAAAGTTGAATTAACATTAATCAAGAATTACAGAAACAAGACAAAGCTAGAAAAATACAAGAGCTTGAGTGTATAAAAATAAACTCCAACTCTTTGAAGTCAAATTCAGGCAAAGCTTTCTGAACCATGGAAAGGAAATACTGCCTAGAACAAAGCCATGAAGAAATAAAAAGAACCTATCTTGGCAAAATGATCCATTAAAAATGGAAGAGAATATGGTCAGGGGGAGGGGAACAGAAGGAAGGAGAAAGAAAAAGGAGCACAATCGTTTGCTTTTTTGCCCTATCAGCCTCTCAGACCTTATCTGTGGGAGGCATTAAACCACTCCCCAAAAAAACTAACATCAGAGCCTTTGCATGGATCTGATAAGGAACTCTTGGGCCTCAAAAAATTAAACCTTTCATGAGAGAGCACACAAGGTGGCATAAGCATTTGTCCTTCCCTCCTACTGCTCTGAGAAAATTAATTCCTTCTATCAAAATATCCTCCAGATCACTAATTTGGTATCCCCAGCAATCTGTGGCACAAGGAACAGACAGGATGATGTGCCAGACACAGCTAAAGCAATCCCACATCCCAACCTGCAAGAACAGGAGCATCTGCACATCTAAATACTCCCACATCTACCACCACACACCAGCACAACCCTGGAAGATAAGTGCAGATATTAAAATATTTTAAAAGTGTATGAAATCCTGGGGTTTAAATATAGATGTGATTTTTTTTTTTTTTAAAAAAAGTGACTAAGTGTCTAATTACTGCAAAGGTTTCCTCTGCCTGACAAGACAGTGTGCAGAGCAGAGATGATTTGTTAGGATAATTTGTTATCAAAACTAACATCTGAGAGAACCCTGGCAAATTCCACACTTTCAGGCTGAACCTGAGAGACAGACAGATTTATATTGGTCACAGCCAATTTTTGGCACCTCCAGGTCAAGTTTCATCCCAGAGCTCCAATCTGCCACATCCGTGGCTATCAGCCCACAGGGAAACATTTTGGAAGATTTTGCCCAAGAAAATCCAGGTTGCACCAGGGATCCCTACAGTTCTGAACTGCAATTACATAAAAATGTACACACCATTTCATGTCAGCTACAATCTCCAGGAGTTTATCAAAATAATTCCACCACCACCACCACCCCCCGCCAAATATATTAAAGATTATAACACATGAAGTATCTGAGCAACAACCAGAAAAAAAAAAAAAAAAATCAAGTGGGTACATGTCTTATATGCATAACTTATACACTTTAACAATTAGCAAACATTGGAATGTTACCACAACACTGAAAACTTGCCCTAACAGAGATTTTTCCAAACAAAAATATTTGTAGCATCAAGAATTAAAATTTTCACTTGCACAAGCCATGGAGATAATTCCCCAAAACAAGTAAATTACAAAAACACTTTGATATCTCCCTTCTTAGCTCCTTAGAGCTTACAAATCCAAACACCTTGTCAAGAAATAGTGTGTTAAAAGTCAAAATCATGCAGCTAATCGTAGCCCTCCTGAGGGAAACTGGATGTGTGGATTATTTATCTGTATTTTTCCAGAGACTGCTGTACAGATGATAGGCAGGAAGCATCAGACCATCCCATTAATCAGTGCAGCCTCAACCCTGTAATTTCTAATACCCAGGTAAACTCCTCTTATAAACTGAAGGGTCTGAAGTGTGAAGGGGACAGAAAGGGACTCAAAGGAGACAGAAACTCGTGGGCAAGCAGCTTGGGCTCATCACAAAATACCAGCCACTGCTTGGGGAATTTTGGTGGTTTTTTTACCTTCTGTCCAAAAACACAGCCCCGTGCAGCTGATTTCATGTGGGAGGAGCTGATACCTCGCTGGGAGAGTAGGAGGGGAGAAAGGAAGCCACACTTTTTGTCTGTGCACAGCTTGGATGCTTGAAGCCAGGAGTCACCAGCTCCTACACCCTCAGCTGGAGTCTGACCCTAGAAGCTGCTCTAAGCAGGTTTTTGACTTCCCTGACCTCGGTCTTGCAACATCCAGAAGAAAGTTGACAAGTCAGAATGCTCAGCACCGTTTAAAAAAAAATTAAAATAAATAAATTGCATTGCAATTGTTTCCTCCAGTGCCCTTATCACCCTCTATCCATCTGTCATCACATCTCAGAGTTCATGCCTGGGAAATCTGGCAGAGTGTGGCCACACTGGGGAGGTTTGATGGGGTTTTTTTTTTTTGGCTGCACAGCTCCAGAACAGGGACCCCCTGTGCTATTGAAACGAGGAACAGCTTTTCTTGAAATCAGATTAGAACCGAAAGCACCCCAAAAAACAAAAAAGTGATTTGACTGTAATTACCCACTCAGCAACAGGCAACAAGAAGAGAGGCCCCAACCCTGCCAACTTTTAAGTAGGTGTTTAACTTGAATCACAGGGAGCCCCACTGTGCAGTGTCTCTAAATGCCTGCCAAAAAGGGGCTGGATTAACAAGGGAATTAAGTTATAGTAACTAAATAAATAAATAAACCATTTTAGAGGTGCTATTAGCTCGATTAGCAAAGAATCATTTTATTTTTTTCCCCCCACAACTGCTCACAACCCTGATGTCAGCCTCTGTGGCATCCCACACAGATGCTCCTGGGCTCAGCTGGATGGTCCACAGCACCTGGACATGCTGTGCTCTGCCATTTTCACCTTAAAAGCTTAAGCAATGTTTTTATTTGAATGTAATTTTAGCCAAAATCAGGTGGCAATTCTAAAGAATTCCATGCTAGTTGCTGAGAGGTAGTGGGGGGATTGGAGGTGTCTCAAAAAAAACCAAAAAAAAAAAAAACCCAAATAAATATCCCAAAGCCCAACACAGCTGTGAGACACCAGTATTGCAACCAGCAGCTGTGGGCAGATATTTTGAGCCAGGCCACATTACCTGTTCCCCAAAAATCAACCTCCTGAAAAGCCAGCACAGTATGTTACCTCCTGAATGACACTTCTGTGATGAACCCAGTTGCCCAATGCAAACCACACTTGCAAAGGAATTTTCCTAAGTGGGGCTGGAGAGAAAGAAAGGTCTGAAGCAAGAGGGGAGTGATAAAAATAAAAGAAGAGAGGCAGCTCTCTTGCTGGGACTGCCTCATCATTAATTTAGGAGCAGAGACACGAGTAGGGACCTATCAGATATCACCCTGAACATGTGTATTCCAGCCACTTCAAGGATGGATTAGAAGGGGAATCGGGGTCCCTGTCCTCCCTGAGAAATCTGCAGCAGCCCTCCCTGAGAAATCTTTTGATAATTAACTTATAAGGAAGACCAGGCAAGGACATTCTGCTCCCCATCAAGTATCAAGGGAGAACAGATGTTCCCCGGTCTCAAAGGGACAAACGAAAGAGTGTATCATTTCATACCACTAATCCTTCAGCACGTTAAAAAAAAAAAAAAAAAAAAAAAATAAATATATAAATCACAGCACAGGAAACAAATAAAAAAAAAAAGGCTGGGGGTAAGCAAACAAACTCCCACCAGCCTTTCAGTGAAAAACAAATGCTACCAAACTTATTTCATTATTAAATTAATGCTCCATGACATTACCATTCACAAAAACACATGGCTGATTGCAGACGAGCTTTTGGGGAAGGGACAGAGCAGGCAGCTCACTGGAAAATGTGTTTTACTGTACCTAACCAGCCTCACACATCTTTTCACTCCCACTCACTGGAGAGGCATCTCTTTATGAAGTCTGAGCAGCATAATTAATCTGGTTTTGTTTAAATCTGCATCGCTGTACAGGTAAGCAAAGGCTTTCAGCTCCCCAACTTTTCCCAGAAGTTTTGCATCACTGAAATATGCATAATTTTCTTTTCCAGTGATCCACCTCTTCTTTTTTTCCTACAGCCTACCTGAAGCAGTAGCTCATAAAACACCTTAGGTCCGTATCTAAAGTGTTGCCGGACCTTTAAAACCCTCCTGGGTCTGGGGCAGCCCAACTTTGGAAAGCAGAAATAAATAAATAACTATTTAAAAAAAAAAAAAACCAAAAAAAAACTCTACACGGGCGAAGTTTGTGAGCGCCAGCCTGGCTCGCAGCACTCAAGCACCACGCAGCGAGCAGAAAGCAAGGGAAAAATTATAAATAATCATAATAATTAAATAAAAAAAAATTAAAAAAAAAAAGGAGCCGCCGCTCCCTTACCTCCGGGGTCCGTTCTGATGGTTTCTTTCTTAAAGCCTGTTTAATCTGGGGGTCCACAGGAGAGGTCATTCTATTGCTCTGCTCCTCCAGGTCCGTAACTCCTCAGAAACAGCCGGCGGGGAGGGAAGGAGGGAAGCAGGGAAGGAGGGAAGCAGGGAGCGGGGTGCGATGCCTCCGGGAACACCACGGCCCCACCGCCGCTCCCCCGACCCGCTCCTTTCCGCTCCGCTCCGGTCCGGTCCGGCCCCTCTCTCCGCTGCCCCGTGGCGGGGCGGGGACGCTCCCCGAAACTTTCTGGGCGCCGGGGAGGCCTCGCCGCCTCCCAGAGCTTTTCCCTCAGAGAAAAGGAGCGGAGAAGGCCGAGGGGGAAGCGAGCGGGCTGAGGGCAGGCCCCGGGGCGGGCGCGGTGTGGGGCTGCCGGGCTGGCTGCTCACCAGGCGGGCGGCTCCTCGGCGGCGTTGCGGGTTCAGCAGCGGAGAGAGGGGCAGGTGGAGCCGGGTCTCTTGGCCGCCGCCACCGCCGTTTTCCCCCGGCTCCCGGTGCCGCTCCCCATGGCGGGCGCGGGCGGCGTCGCGGCCCCGCCGCTGGGACGAGCGCGCGCGGGCTGCGGGAAGTTACCGACCGGAGCGGGACTCCCTGCGCCCGCCCGCTCCCCGCCCGCCGGGGCCGCGCAAAGCGACGCGGGAGGGTGAAGGAGTTTCGGCGACGCCTTGCCGGATGCTTCCCCTTGGCTTCCTTTCGCCTCCTTCCTTTCAAGCGCTCACCACCAGCACCACGGTCCGGGTCAGCCCCGCCGCTACCGCACGCTCACCCACCGCACATTCCCCCCCCGCCCCCCGGGGCAGAAAAGTGCGGGAGCGGGCTCTTTAACCCAGAGAATCAGCGAGACGGGCGAGGGGCGGGGCGAGGGAGAGGGGGCGGGGCCACGGCGAGCTCCGCCCCCTCCACACAACCGCCCGCGGTGGAACGCGAGTGGGCGGGGCCCAGGAGCTGCGCGCGCGGGGGAAGGCTCGCGAGGGTTGGGAGGAGCTCGGCGCATGCGCGGGAGGGGGGGGGGGGCGGAGGCGCCGCGCGCCCCGTGAGGGGATGGGCGGGAAAGGGCGGGAGGGGACGGGGACACCTCAGGGATAGGGATTGGGATTGGGATGGGAATGGGGACCTTGACCGGGATTGGGGACCCTCAGCCGGGCCACCGCTTGTCCCCGCCGTCCCGAACGCACCCACACACCCCCTCAGGGTGCCTGCAGGGTCAGTGGTAGCCGTTGGAGCGCGGCCCCAGTGTTTATCCCACACTGCCCGCGGTGTTTCTCTTGAAAAACCCTTGGGGAAAAAAAAAAAAAAAAAAGGGTTTTCTCTTGAAAAAAAAAAGCAATTGTCGGCGTGAATTGCATTTCGACCTCGAGAAGGGGAGCACTTCTCCGCAGGCAGGGTCACTTCGTGCTCATGGCACCAGGAGCTTCCTCACCATTAACTCCTGGGTTTGCATCGTTCCTGCCTTTCCCTCACGGCTCGTAGGGAATTATTTATCAGGATATACTTGAGGGCCTGGAGCCTGTGGGGCTGCAATTCCCTCAGCCCATTCCCCTCAGGGGCTCCCGGTACCAGGCTGGAAATCCCGACAGCTGCGGGGTTCGGATCTCAGCCTTCAACCCTGGGATCTCTGGTGCGATCTGTACAAAAGGGACCTGTGCTGGTTCCCATGTCCTCCCCAGACCTCCCCTTCCAGCTGCCACAGCCCCTGGGGGACAGCAGGCAGCAGCTGCTTGTCAAACACTCCTCAGAAGATTTCCTTCCTTACCCCAAGTCTGGAAATCCACGAGATCAAAGCCTTGCAGGCACACAACTTGTGTTTGTCCTGCTTTGTTTTTCTCTTTCCTTCCTAATAAACAAGAGTGTTCTTGTTTCTTCCTTTTCTCCAGCTATTCCTTTCCGTTCTCTTCACCGCTTTGCCCTTTATGGCACAACTCTCTCTCTTGTCCTGAAGGACTTTATTGACCATTCCGAGTTGTTTTATAACATTTCCAGTGTTCCCTTCAAAGAAAAATCTTGAGGAAATTTTACATTTCCTCAACAAATTTGACATTTCCTCAGCCTTTTGTTGGTGCTGTGCCTGGTATCATTGCAGAATGGACAGCCTGCATCTTAAAAGCAACCATTTTAACCTCACCAAGTCACTGCAACCACCAGAGAAACAACGTAAGATGCTCTCAAAAACGAAAAATCTGGTAAGGACACAGTTTCAGCCCCAGAAAGCCTATCAAGAGTGATTTTTTTATTATTGTTTTGAACTTCTGTGGTAAAATTAACGTTTCCAAATACCACATCTATTCCTGTTCCAAAGGTCAGAAGTCTGTACTAGTTATTTGCCAGAACATTTTTCAGCTTCGGTACATAAAATATTATTTCCAGTAGTGTGGGAATCTTCTGAGATTCCTGCCAGGAACCCAAATTGAAAAGCTGGAGATAAGAAGTTTTCCTATCAGGAGGAGAAGCAAACAGAAAAGAAGTCTGAATCCTTCTTCATTATGAGATTCTTTTTTTGTTATTTTTACCTTCAGGCTAGCTTTATCATTTTTCTTTTTACCAGAGATGTAGGAGCAAATCAAGTCCTTCATCATCTTGTTTATAGTTAGAGGCCATGTAAAAGGTTAGTCAAAACTCCCCAAGTGCAAGTAGCTGGAAAAAAACTTGGAAAAAAATGTAGCAAATCTGCAGTATGACAATTCTCACGGATCTGTAATAATTTAAATCCTAATCCCATTTTTTTTTTTAAGAAGGTAACTCACCTATTGTATCTTTGCAGTCAGGATAATGCAGAAGTGGGCAACGTGGGAATAAAATGAGTGGCCTGAGGATTCCTTTTCTTACAAATTATCTTTCTGTCAGCCAAGAGCCACCCATGGAGCAGTGAGGGGGACAGAGGTTCTCAAGAGGAGCTGGAGCTGCTGTTCCAGTGTCATTTCTTGGCTCAACTGACCTGTGAAACAAGACAAAAACCACCTGAGTTTGGGGATGTGATGGCTCTAAGAGCAGCAATTATTCCAGGGGCCATTTCAGCTGCCAGGTTTAGTTCCCCAAATATCTGCAGGAGTCTCCTGATCCTAACTGCTCACTGGTGTTCCAGCCTCCATCTCCCCGTGGTAAAGCCACCGTAGTTAAACATAATTAAGGAGCTTTCACAAGCAAATAATTTCAGGGATGAAAGGATGTGGCCAAGCAGGATGCCTGTTGCCTGTTCAGAGGGAGAAATTTGCTTCCCTTTTGTCTGGATTGTATCACTCTGCCCAAAGAAAGCCAGGTTTTATTTAAATAAAAGCCTACTTTTATTTATTGAAGAATCACAGTGTCTGCAGCCTGACCTAGAAGAATCAAAGGTGTCTTGCTCCTTACACAGATGAGCTGCAGCCTCAAGAAGTGTTTCTGCTTCAAACATCCATCAGCTAAATGACAAAGTGCATCTCCTCCTCCTGCTATGTCCCTTCCATTGTCTGGGCTCACAGAGATATCTTTTCATCTGATGCCTTTCACCACCACGTGCACATCCCAGATTCTTCTGGGTAAAACTCCACTTCTTCACCTCTCCCCCTGCACAATCATCAGACAATGAAATTCTCTTAGTCAGATTTTTAAGCATTCTGTGTGTTTCTAGTTCCCCTGAATTTTATTCCAGCCTGGCAGTTTCCTTCCTCTTGCTGTCCAGCATGGCTGGTAGGTTATTGTTTCTGATTTCTTTTAGCTTTGGGGAAAAAAAAAAAAACTAAAATTCCCCTTCAGAGCTTCATTCACATCATTGGCAAGCAGTACCAGCTAAGTGTGTGGTTAACACACCACAAGGAAGACACACAAACTGGTTCTCTGCCCAACCAGAGGAAAACAAAATGTTGTGGGATCCCCCAGTGGGAGGAATCTCGTCAGCCTCTTTTACCCTATCTGCTTATTCTGGTGATGAACTTCCCAACTGGAACACGTCTGTGGCAGCTCCCTAAAAGAGGCTGAAATCAGGGAGGCAAAAGTGCTAAAGGAGTGGCTTTGTGCTGTGCATCTTTGTCAGGAAAGTTACATTTTTGCAAATGGCACCAAACTGACCCAATACCCAGGCAAGGACATTGATCCCCTCTCTGCAGCTCGAAATTTCCCTGTCTGAAAATACGTCCCAGAAAACGTGAAATAAACCAAAATCACTTTTTTCCAAATGAAAAGCATTTTGTGGCCCTGATTTTGCTTCTTCTGAAGCAAAGTTCCCCACGAGGTGTATCCCAAGAACTTCAAGGGATAGTGGCAAAAAGTAGGAATGAGGCATGGGAACTCTGAGGGTTTTGCTGCATCACAATACTTCTAAAACTGAAGACCCATCTCTCCTCCTCTTTCACTCAAGCCTGCTCTGGCTTTCCTTCCACCTACAGATTTTCTCCTGAAAGGTAAAACTTGAAAGCCATGAGCACTTAAGCAATTACAGAGGTCAAACCCTGATTTTTCAGCCTTAATTAATGAGACTGAAACAAAAGGGAAGCTTAACAACTTCCAAATGCAGGGACACTTTCTCTCCTTATGCTTTACCTTCAGCTGCAATTTTCCTTGCTTTTCCTGTTCCCTGTCACACATCTTTGATGGTCTCTGATGTGCTGAGTGCTGGTGTGAATGCACTGTGAATACAGTGAGCATGAAGACTGAAAAGCCTTCAAATTATATTAACATGCAAAGAGAAGGGGTTGACAAGCCCCAGCTGCTGCCTGGAGCAGGCTGAACCATTGCTCCAGCATGGCAAAA
Organism: Heliangelus exortis; assembly: GCF_036169615.1. Lineage (NCBI taxonomy): Eukaryota > Metazoa > Chordata > Aves > Apodiformes > Trochilidae > Heliangelus > Heliangelus exortis. The sequence continues at coordinate 1,582,500 of NC_092436.1, read as the reverse complement.
TTAACCATTTCCTCCAGCTCAGCTCCCAGCTGAAGGGAACATCTCCTGCCTGAAGGGATTTCATGGGATGTCACAGAGCCTGGAAGGGACCTCAGAGCTCATCTCCTCCAACCTCTCATCCAGCCCAGGATGCTCAGAGCCTCATCCATCCTGGCCCTGACCACCTCCAGGGAGGGCACAGCCACAGCTTCTCAGTTCCAGAGTCTCCCCCTCCTCCAACTTATTCCCCAGATCCAATCTAAACCTCTTCTCCTCCAGTTTAAAACCATTTCAGCCTTGTCCTGTCACTGGGCACCCCGATGAAAAGTCCCTCTCCACCCTTCCTGTAGGTCCTTCAGGCACTGGAAGGCAGCTCTAAGATCCCCCTGGAGTCTTCCCTTCTCCAGGCTGGACAATCCCAATCCCAGCTCCCTACAGGAAAAGAGAGGACAGAGAAGGAAGGAAAAGAGAGGACAGAGAAGGAAGGAAAAGAGAGGACAGAGAAGGAAGGAAAAGAGAAGACAGAATTCTGGGAATAACAAATATTTGATGCTTGAGGGTGCATGGTGGGGTTAGGAAGGTGTCCCCCTGGCCGTCCTGTCAGGTCATGTCCAGCTTCTGGACTCCTCATTCCCAAGTGAGGAGCAGTTGCTCCAGCCAGCAGTGAATTGGGTTATTTGGTATTCATTTCCTGAGGTTTCTGTGGAAACAAAGGGGTGCATTGATGGGATGCTCTGACAGCAGGCAGTGAGGACAGGGAGAGTTATTTATACTGAAACAGCCCTGCTGTCCCGTGACTCCTACATCTACCTTCTCATCCACCTCATTTCTCCCCCATGTCCCACTCCCTCACCAGGCAGGGCCCTCATTTCCCACTGAGTGACCCCAAAAGTGCAGCTGGAGGGATGAAGAGCTCTCTGCCCATCCTGTCCCTGCCACCAAATCACCAAACTCTGTCAAATGTCAGTGGGATCAGGAGGGAGAGGACTCCTGCCAAACCACCAGAGCATCCAGTCTGCCCCAGGCATGGGAGAGTCTACAGCATTATCACAAGTTGTCTGATGAAACAGAGGAAGAACTGACAAAAACATTGAAAATTGTTACAAAATACAGGCAGTTGGTTTGCTCAAAGCCAGAACTTCTTGCCCCAAACACACTCTGCAAAAGGAGCAGCTCTGGCTTTCTGTCTGAACCAGGCTCTTCCATCAAATGCTTTGTCTGTCTGCTGCCATTTTCCTCTTACTACAGATCCACTTGATTCCAGCCCCAACACTTGGTTGGCAAGAGCTAAAAGAGCATATGGACCTGTCTGGATACTGGAGATATCCAGCAACAGCATACAGATGTCCAGGCTCTAGCCTGAAAAAAATGACAGCTGGGGGTGGCAAGGGAAAAACCTGCCCTGACAGGAGGCAATCTGGAGTCTTGTGACTGCCCCATTTGCATTTGCTTTGTTGTTTTAATCAGGTTAAAAATTGAGCTGCAAAGCTTTCTTCATCTGCTGAAAACCATTGGAAAGGGGAGGGCAAGTAAGAGGGTGGGCTGGGAACACAGAAAAGATGAAGACTTAAAACAAAAAAACAAAAAGGAAGAACACTCTTGCCTTGGACAACTCCCCACCAGTAATCTGGGACCAGCAACCAGCTCAGCAAAGCTTATTCCAAAGCCTTTTCCATTAATTTTTGGGGGTCTACTTGAAGTTGTACCACCATAAACTGGCTTCACAGACACTGGGGGGTTTGTGCCTGTGACCTGTTGTAACCCGGTGAGAACATGCAGTGGTATTTGTATTTTTTTTACTGAGTAGCTATTTTCAGAGGCAAAAGGCCAAACACTTGCATAACTCAGTATTACCCTTCTGTGTATCCATGACATTTGCAAGTGGACAACACTTTGGCTGCTGCTGTAGAGCTAGTGAAAGAGCAGGGCATGCCTGCAGAGAGGAGCCAGTTTAAATATGACAGAGATCAGAGTAAATAGGATTTCAATCCTCCTCCCCCCCCCCCTTTTTTTTTTTTAAGTAAATGGAGTAATTCTGTGAGCATGTGGAAAAATAACAAACAACCTCTCTGCTGCCAACTAACAGGCCAACAGTCTAGACTTCACTGGCAGTCAACTGTGTTAAGAAATTGTGAATAACCCCCTGATACCCTTATTTCTCTGCTTTCTGCAGTCAAATGGAGGCTACTGATTTGTGAAACCCCAGCAGAGCTACTGCAGCATCTGAACCAAGCCTGAGCCTGGGGAAAACTTCCCATTCCCAGCACTTCCTTGCTGCTGGTGTCAGGGCCAGGGTCCTTTGCAACCCTGAGCCAAGAGCTCAGCTGTGCAGAGGATCTGGATCAGAGGATCACTCCATGCTGTGCAGAAGATCTGGATCAGAGGATCCCTCCATGCTGTGCAGATCTGGATCAGAGGATCACTCCATGCTGTGCAGAAGATCTGGATCAGAGGATCCCTCCATGCTGTGCAGATCTGGATCAGAGGATCACTCCATGCTGTGCAGAAGATCTGGATCAGAGGATCCCTCCATGCTGTGCAGATCTGGATCAGAGGATCACTCCATGCTGTGCAGAAGATCTGGATCAGAGGATCCCTCCATGCTGTGCAGATCTGGATCAGAGGATCACTCCATGCTGTGCAGAAGATCTGGATCAGAGGATCCCTCCATGCTGTGCAGATCTGGATCAGAGGATCACTCCATGCTGTGCAGATCTGGATCAGAGGATCACTCCATGCTGTGCAGATCTGAATCAGAGGATCACTCCATGCTGTGCAGATCTGGATCAGAGGATCACTCCATGCTGTGCAGATCTGGATCAGAGGATCACTCCATGTTGTGCAGAGGATCTGGATCAGAGGATCACTCCATGCTGTGCAGAGGATCTGGATCAGAGGATCCCTCCATGCTGTGCAGAGGATCTGGATCAGAGGATCCCTCCATGCTGTGCAGAGGATATGATCAGAGGATCACTCCATGCTGTGCAGAAGATCTGGATCAGAGGATCCCTCCATGCTGTGCAGATCTGGATCAGAGGATCACTCCATGCTGTGCAGATCTGGATCAGAGGATCACTCCATGCTGTGCAGAGGATCTGGATCAGAGGATCCCTCCATGCTGTGCAGATCTGGATCAGAGGATCACTCCATGCTGTGCAGAGGATCTGGATCAGAGGATCCCTCCATGTTGTGCAGATCTGGATCAGAGGATCACTCCATGCTGTGCAGATCTGGATCAGAGGATCACTCCATGCTGTGCAGAGGATCTGGATCAGAGGATCACTCCATGCTGTGCAGAGGATCTGGATCAGAGGATCACTCCATGCTGTGCAGATCTGGATCAGAGGATCACTCCATGCTGTGCAGATCTGGATCAGAGGATCACTCCATGCTGTGCAGAGGATCTGGATGTTTGGAGGAGAGGTGTCTGTGTGTTTGTGCCTCTCTATAAACTGTAATTTGCTTCCAGAGAAGTCTTGCACAGCTCAGTAGACTCAGATCAGGCCTGGGAGGCAGCATCGCTCGGTGAACTCATTGCAAAGCTATGTAGGCCAAAATTCCCTGTATCATCCTCTGCTTTCAGTCAGATTTCAATGTTTTGGGTCTGATTTTTCCAATCAAGGGAGTATAAACAGCTCCTGCTGACAGCAGTGAGTTAGCAAGCTCCTCCAGGCTGTTCAGTTGGGCTCCTTTGCATTGCAGCAGTCGGTGGCAGAGGCAGCTGCTTTTATCAGCACAGTGACATTCGTCCTTATTATTCCTTAGGATCTCTTCTCCAGCTCCTAATGACCCCACGGTGCTAATGAGCTCTTCAGTTCCCCCACCCAAGCACAGCCCTATGGATGAGATGATATCAGGCCACTCACTGAAACCATTCACTCTCAGGCATGCAGAATATCCAGAAAGTTCCTGTTTTCAGCCTTCTCAGTTTTAGTCTTCAAATGCAGAAGCATCCGGCCCAGGCTCACGTGGTGTCAGCAGCAAAACAGAACAAACTGTCTCCTGCAGGCAAAAAATAAAAAAAATTTAAAAAAAAATCCTCTCTATTTTTAACTTGAAAAAGATCTGCAGATGACTCCTCTGCCACCCGATGCTCTTTTCCTCCCCTCTTTCCAGAGGCTTTGTCCTTGGTGACATCTCAGAGCCATCCTGCAGCACAGTGGATGCCATTGATCCACACAGATAGAGCATATTGATCCTCAGCTGTGTCCCAGAGCCACTGGTGGCCTCATCCCACAGCCCAGCAGCTCTCCTGCAGCAGAGCTGCTCCTGTTGGGAGCCCACCAGACTCTCCTCTAGCTTGATGCATCAAAAATCCAACCCTTCCAGGGCCACTGGCTGCTCTTCTCAGCTGCAGGGGGGAGCATCAGCAAGAGCCAGCACACAGTTTGACTCCTCCTGGAGGATTTGCTCACTTCTTCCAGCAGAGAAAATGGGGAGAGACCCTCATTGCAAACCTTGGCATCCCACCCCAAGGGTCTGGCAGGGATGGCACCCAGGAGGGGAGGTTGTGACTGACCTGGGCTGGTTTTTAGATTTTTGTCCTGGTTATTGTCCTGGCTGGGTTTTGAAACATTAGAAGTGCAACCATTCCCAGCCTTCCTTGAACGAAAGGAAGTGTTGTGTATGAAACACAGGAAGAATTTCCTTTACTGTAGCTGGTAGGGAGCAGGAGGAAATCAAAGCAGAAGAGCAGCAGCTGAAGGTCAGATGATGGGGTGAATCATAGGGTGATGCAAGTCACCAAGTGCCTGGCTCAGAGCACCACCCAGGGAAACCAGATGCCACCCAAATACACAAACACCACCTGCCTGCAATCACTTACCCACCATGGGAGTCACTTCCCTGGCTCAGAGCAGGATGGGCTGCTTTGGTTTTGGTTTCTTACCAGGATCCTGTGAATTTAAGAAAATCAGGAAAAGTTGTATCATGAGGAGAAGGGCAATGAGAGCCAGAGAGAAGCAATTAGATCTTTAGCCCTTTCATTCCACACAGAGATGCAAAAGTTCCCCAGCCTGAAACACTGAAGGGTTGGGGAGGATGCTCTTGGGGAATCCAGCAGAGCTGTGCCTGGAAAAGTATTCCCTACAGCCATGGGAAAGGGGAGCAGAGGGAAATGCCTGCAGCAGAGAGCTGCCTGGCCTCTGGGAACCACACTGACTTCCAGAAACACCTGAACACCACCAACAACCTTGTCAAGGAAATATTCTCTCCAGCAGCTGAGGACAAAACCACTGCACAGCTGGAACCAGCAAACTTGGGCTCTGCTGGGGAGCTGAGGGGGGCTCACTGGGTTTTTGAGGTGTTGCAGAGGAGCTGCCCTGCAAGTCCCCTCCACATCCCATTGGGAACATTCTCAGTGCTCCTGCTCACAGCCACAGGTGGGCCCAGCAGATACCTCAACATTTCAGTTTTTCAAGCTCTTTTAGTGACTAATATTCTTCCCAGGGCTCTGGCCAGAGGGCAGATTCTTTCCAGAGAAGCCTGGGTTGCCTTTCAGCAGTTGGGTTTCATTGCTGCCCTGATCCAAGGCAAAGCTGTCCTTGCAGTCCAAGTGTTTTCTTTCCTATAAACATTTGCTGTAGCAGTTGCTGGTTTGTGAAGTACAAACTGAGCCTGGCTCCAGGAGGGGACTCTAAACGTGCTGGACTTTTAAGGAAGGTACCAAAAGAAATGGAAACAATCTGTGGGTTGCAGTTCAAGAGAATTTGAGGCAGTAACAGGAAGCACCCCAGAGCTGTTTGGTTTTTTGTTTTTTTTTTTTCCAGTTGTGGTCCAAACAAAAGATGTGCACACGAATGGTGAAGAATCTGCAACCAAAGGCAGTGAAGTGTTAGAGTAAGAAACAAAGAGAGCAGAGCTCAGCAGAAACTTGTGCCCAGGATGGGAATCACCAGAAAAGGCATCTCCAGAGGGCTGGCACTGGTTGGTGATAAGTGGGGCACAAGTGTGAAGGTGTGGTGAGTTCTGACAGGGCCAGGGCCCAGCAGATGGAACCCCCTGGGACACCACAGGCAAGGAGGGGGTTACAGTGCTCCTGGTGAAAGTGTTTTTCCTGCTGAAATAGCAAAGGCTGCCACGTGCTCCAGTGATGATGCTCAGCTGCCTCTTGAACTGGCAGCCTGAGCAGGAAACAGGCAACTCACAGATTAATTAGCAACACTTAATGAGCTCTCAGGCTTTGACTGTAAGGGATGAAGGTGGAGGACAAGACAGTGCTGATGGAAGACATTGCCTCTCAAACTCCCCTGGCTGCAGACATCCTGAAAAAGAGGGAATTCATCCCCAATTTCTGAGAGTGAGGACCTGGACAAACCCTACACAGGCTCCTGCTGATTGCTGCCTGAGCTGCTGCTTCTTCCACAACTCCCACAGGGTCTGCAGCTTCCCAGCCAAACCCTGGCAAGGAGGTGACACTCAACTACAGCACATCTGAGAAGCTGAGTTTAGGTTAAGGATTATTTTCCCCTTAAAATGGGAGCCTGAATTCATGGCTGCTGTGGAGAGCAGCAATTGCCAGAATCCAGCCCAGGACAGGGCCCTCCATGTTAACACTTAAATCAGTCCAAGCCTAGTTCTTAAAAAAAAAAAAAATAAATGTATCAGTTTCCCCAGGAAGGGCCTGCTTTTCACTACCCTATAATTTAAGAAATGGTTTGCAGCTTGAAACTGTATTTTTTTGAAAAATCAATTTGCCTCCAGGCTGATGGCTTTTGCAGCCTCAGAACAATGTCACGTGGAATGAGGGGGATCAAGACCTTTGATTGAAACTCTTGGAGCTGTACAAGGAAAACAAGCCCAGAGAATAAAGCTCAGGATCATTAATTATTGCAGCACAAGCAGCAGAGCTGTAATTATCTTGTTCACTGAGAATGTCTCCTGCAAATCTTATCAGTCAGATTGGCAATATGGGAAACAGGATCAAAACCAGGATTAAAATTAGGCAAGATTTCTAGTTACAGCTGCTATTAATAAATCTACCCCCTGAAAATTTGGTAGTTAATTTCTTAGCATCCAGCATGCTCAAAAAGCCATTGAAAAATATAATATATATATAAAATATGATAAAATAATAGTTGCTGGTAGCTGTAATTTTGAAGTAATTAGGGAAGAATTGCTGAGTGCAGCCTTTTCAAACCACACCAAAGTTCTCCAAGGTGAAAAACATCTCTGGCAGGAAAAATCAGTCCACCCAAACCCCCTTGTACCCTCTCTTCCCCCAACTCACTGTGTGTAAATGCCTGTGTATGGCAACCACCTTCCACAATCCCCAAGCCAGAGCCTTTAAATGGGGGTGTTTGCCCCAAAGAGGTCCCACCAGTGGCCCAAAATCAGCACTGGAAGCCACCAGGTGACTTGCCCTGATGCCCCCTGCATGTCCTCAGGTTTTAATTCATGCTCTCCTGCTGCTTTTTTCCCTTCTGGCTCTGGTGGCATCAGTAGAAACAGTCTAGAAATTCTGTTAGCCACAAAAAAGAAAAAAAAAAAATCCCTAAAATAATTTGCTTTCAGGAAGCAAGATGCTCAGATGCCAAGGAAATCCTCTCACCTGTAGAACCATGGAATGGTTTGGGTTGGAAGGGACCTTCAAGATCATCCAGATCCAACCCCCTGCATGGCAGGGACACCTCCCCCAGCCCAGGCTGCTCCAAGCCCCATCCAAGCTGGGCTGGAACAGGGATGGAGCAGCCACAGCTTCTCTGGGAATCCTGTTCCAGGTCTCAGCACCCTGAAATTAAGGAATTTCTTCCTAATCTCCAACCTAAATCTCTCCTCTTCCAGTTTGAAACCCTTGCCCCTCGTCCTCTCCCTGCACCCCTGTGTCACCGCAGCCTCCTGCATCTCCTCTCTGGTTTCCCTGAAGAAAAAAACTCTGAGCCTGTCCCCCCAGAGGCACAAAAACTCACTCTGAGGAGTTAACTGAGAAGGAAAAGCAAGTTCCAGATGAAGCAGAACTCTGGTTCTGGTGGTCAGGAAGTGAACGAGGGGAGCAACCAAAGCACAGTGGTTGGAGAAAGTTCCTCTCTCTCTCTCAGCTGTTTAGAAAAGGCAGGAGAAATGAAATCTTGAAATAATAATAAAAAATATACCAGCATGTAGAATAATGGCTTTATGGGCTTAAACCCCAGAGGGCCCAGGGCTGGCCCAGCTCCCTGGTGTCTGCCCAGCAGAGGCAGCAGCTCCCTCTTGTTGTTGCCAGCTCACAGGAAAAAAAGATGACATCCAGGGCAGGACGGTTCCCTTCTGCCACCACCACCACCACCACCCTGAGGTAAGAAGAGTTGCAGCCTTTTCTTGGTCTACAACTTCCTCTCTGAGAAGACACAGCCACAGAAAAAAAGTGTTACCAAAGCAGCTCCAGGAAACCACCAGCAAGCAGAGAGCAGGAAGGCACGAGGGCCACCCCAGCACCCCCAGCAGCACCCACAGAGGGGCTCCTGTCCCTGTCCCTGTCCCTGTCCCTGCCCAGGGCTGGGCCACAGGCAGAGCAGCTCTGTGTGTCACAAGGAACTGACATCTCATCTCCAGGGCTGCTTTTGAAATCTGGGACCAACCTACAGCCCAAAGACTTCCTGTGGGATGTTGTGATAAGGAGGTGCAGGTCCAGGATGCCTCATCCCTGCCAAGCAGCAGCAGCAGAAGCAGCAGCAGCAGCAGCAGCAGCAGCAGCAGCAGCAGCAGCAGCAGCAGCAGCAGCAGCAGCAGCAGAAGCAGCAGCAGCAGCAGCAGCAGAAGCAGCAGAAGCAGCAGCAGCAGCAGAAGCAGCAGAAGCAGCAGAAGCAGCAGAAGCAGCAGAAGCAGCAGCAGAAGCAGCAGCAGAGCCCCCCCAGGCCTCCCAGCTCTGCCCAGGAGTTGGGCTCCTCACCCTCAGGGCTGTTTGAGCACCCCAAGAGCTGCCCACAGCCCCACCACCCCAGGCATTGCTCAAACCTTTGAGCAACAGGCACCAGGTGGAGGAAGTCACCACCTTCAGCTGAGGTGCATCAACATCAGGGGGAGGGAAAGGAGCCTGGGTCACCCTGATGTGGCTCTGAGGTCACTCAGGAGATGCCATCTCCTGGCAGAGGGGGCTGGGCAGGGCAGGAGGGGCTGCTGGCTGCCCCACCACAGAACATCACCATGGTCCCACCACAGAACATCACCATGGTCCCCAAGTGGCCTTTCCTGCAGGAATAACATCTCAAACCCCACAATGTTCATCAGGAAGTTTTCCAGCAGCAGCAGCTCGAACCCCATGATGTTCATCAGGAAGTTTTCCAGCAGCAGCAGCAACATCTCAAACCCCATGATGTTCATCAGGAAGTTTTCCTGCAGGAGTAACATCTCAAACCCCACAATGTTCATCAGGAAGTTTTCCAGCAGCAGCAGCAACATCTCAAACCCCACAATGTTCATCAGGAAGTTTTCCAGCAGCAGAGCAGCAACATCTCCAACCCCAGCCCCTTCCTGTCACCTGCCTTGCTTCATCCCCTTTCCCTTCTGTGCAGCAGTGAGAGGGGATTGCCCTGGAGAGCTCTCCCTGCCCTGCTGGGGCTGCTTCCCAGGAGCAGAGCTGAAGGCAGGAGCTCAGGCAGTGACTCCCAACCCTGGGAGCAGATGTCTCCAGCTCCAGCTGGGAACAGGCAGAGCTTTGGAAATCAAATTCTGCCACTGTACAAATACTCCCAGGTGATGAAAACCAAGAGAGGCACAGGAGTAACCTTCCTGCTGCTCTGCTTGCTGAGAGGAGACAAACTGCAGGAGAGCAGAGGACCTGAGCAAGACCAAAGGTGCTCGTTTGAAGAGGCCACACGTGTCCAGCAGATGCAGCTGAGGCAGAGGCTGCTGCCCAGCAGAGATCCCTTGGGAAGAGGAGATCCAGGGCACCCCTTGGACACCCAACTCCTGGTGCTGTTCCTCACCTGGAATCCCTGGGGAGCTCCAGGACCTTGCACCCCTGTCCCATGCTGCCTGTCCTGCAGTGACACTGACAAAGCTGGCACAGCACAGCTGAAACGTGAAGGAAAGAGATTTAAATGTGTTTTGGGTTTTTTTTCTTCATTTAGGGACGGTACCAAAGGTCAGCAGTTAACCCCTGCCCTGCTGGGGGGGACCTGTGTGGTGCCTCTGGTGTCCCAAACAATCCAAACCTGCTCCTTCCTCCTCTGAAAGCAGCAGAGCTCACAGCACCAGCCCTGGGGACAGAGAGGGGACAGGGGACACTCTCACTCCTTCCCACTGACCCCAGGGAGGAGAAGAATCCCCTTCCCCCTCCAGGGGTAACACCAGGCACAGGCAGTTCACCTTCCAGGGTAGATCTGAGAGATCTCAAAGCAAAGCTGGAGAGCCAGATTCTGCTGGAAAAGCCTGGATAGATCCCCCCAGGATTTGAAGTTGAGGTTCTTTGCCTGTCAGAGCTGAAAAACACCAATTCCAGAAAAGCCAGGGAGCTTTGGAAGCCAGTGAAAAACTCCAGGGAGCACTGGGAATGCTTTGCAGAGCCTGGGGGGACTTCCATTCCCAGCAGCAGAGTTGGAGCTACTGTACCCAGGGGGTGTGTGTGTGTGTGAGTGTGAGTGTGTGTGTGAGTGTGTGTGTCTGTGTGTGTGTGTCTGTGTGTTGTATGTGTTGTGTGTGTGTGTGTGCGTGTGTTGTGTGTGTGTGTGTGTGTGCAGGGGTGTGTGTGTGTGTGTTGTGTCTGTGTGTGTGAGTGTGAGTGTGTGTGTTGTGTGTGTCTGTGTCTGTGTGTGAGTGTGTGCAGGGGTGTGTGTGTGTGTCTGTGTGTGTGAGTGTGTGTGTGTGAGTGTGCAGGGGTGTGTGTGTCTGTGTGTGTCTGTGTGTGTGAGTGTGCAGGGGTGTGTGTGTGTGTCTGTGTGTGTGTCTGTGTGTCTGTGTGTGAGTGTGTGCAGGGGTGTGTGTGAGTGTGTGTGTGTGTTGTGTCTGTGTGTGTTGTGTGTGTGTTGTGTCTGTGTGTGTTGTGTGTGTGTGTGTTGTATGTCTGTGTGAGTGTGTGTGTGTGTTGTGTGTGTGTTGTGTCTGTGTGTCTGTGTGTGTCTGTGTGTGTGTTGTGTGTGTGTTGTGTGTGTGTTGTGTGTGTGTTGTGTGTGTGTGTGTATGTGTTATGTGTGTGTGTGTGTCTGTGTGTGTCTCTGTGTGTGTGTTGTGTCTGTGTGTGTGTGTGTGAGTGTGTGTGTGTGTTGTCTGTGTGTGTGTTGTGTGTGTGTGTCTCTGTGTGTCTGTGTGTGTGAGTGTGTGTTGTGTGTGTGTGTCAGTGTGTGTGTTGTTTGTGTGGTTGTTGTGTGTGTTTGTGCAGCCTGACACTGCTCCTGCAGCCCACGGAAAAACCCGAGGAGCTGCCTGGAACAGAACGTGCACCCTGCAGGACATAAACAGAGGCCTTGCTCGCAGCTCAGGCTTGGAAGGAGCAGGGATCTCCAGGGTGTGCGTTTTTATTTTTAACTCCAGGCCACTGTTTGTTTTTTTTTAATGAGAAATGGCTCAAAGTCCCGTTTGCAGGGAGAGGAGAAAGGAAGAGTGGGGTCAGCAGCAAGCTGGGCAGGAGCTCTGGGGTTTTGAGCAGCCAACAGCGACACGGAGAGCATCTCCCCTCCAGGCAGCAGCCTCTGCTTGCCCTGCACTGAGCTGCACAGAAAATCCTCTTCTCTTTTTCTGCAAACCACCTGGTAAATCATGCAAGGGGGAGCTGGGGCCCGTGGTGCCTTTGGGCAGGTGAAAGTGACTTAGCTTTTCCCTTGGCTTCAGGAAAAAATGAAGGGAATGCCAGAGCAGGAGTAACAATCCATGAAACACAGGAGAGGCAAAGCTGCATCCCAGTCAAAAGCAGAGGTCAAAAGGAAATCAATCCCAGGTGTGAACATCCTCAGCATTTCCTGGGTGCTGCAGTGATGGTGCTGCTGAATTTGCTGCTCACACAACCCCTGCCCAGCCACACGAGCACCGTGTCACCTCCCAGCAGGACACCTCGTGGCCACCACTCTGGCAACACCCGATTTTCTGTTCTCAGGAGCCCCACGGGAGCTCTGCCTGCCCCTTGTGGGGAGGGGAACACGAGTGGGTGCCAGCCCTGCCCCACACCTCAGCTCCCACCACCAGCCAGGGCTCAGCATCTCCTCTTGGGGTTCTTGTGGTTCTCTCCCCGCTGCTTTCACCTTTCCTCATCCACATGGAGCATCCAGTGAAAAACTCCTCAGGAGAAGGCAAGGTCTGAGTGAAGGAAAGCTCAGGGTGATGTTCCAGGAGCAGTTGAAGGCTACTGGGACACCTTTTATTCTTCCTAGGGATTATAAAAACCAAAACCAAACCAAAAGATTTGGGTCACAGGTATCTTATTACCAGCCAGGACCTGGCAGGTCCAAGTGGAAATCCCAGAAAGCTCCGGGCTGTGCTGCACAGGGATCTGGGGAAGCTTCTGCAGGATGTGGCCCAGTTTGTCCCCATCCCAGTGCCACACCTGGAGTGGGGAAGGCACCTACCAGGAGAGAAAACCATCAGAAAGCTGCTCAGAAACAGAGGATGCAGCTACTGCAGGCAAAGGGCTCCCATTTTTTCCTGGTTCTTTATTCCCTCTTCAAGGCCTCCTGTTGATGCTCCAGGAGCCACCACGGACACTGCTCCATCTTCCCAGGTTCTTTTATCCTGCTTTGATTCCTACTTCACCTTTCTTGGCAAGACTCCATTGTCATGGAATTTAATAAAACCTTACAAGGACCTCTCTAACCTTCACCCAGTACCCTTTGCCTCTCAATAAACTTTTCCTCCTCTGCAGCAGCTCAGAGAGACAGGAGAGGGATTGCACCTGGGCAGATGGGCACAGAATTCCCACAGATGGGAGAGGAATTCATGTGAGGAACTGCCCTGGAGGTACAGGTGGGAATGGGAATATGGATCAGGACAAGCACCAGGACTTCCTGACCACACTTCCCCTCCTCAGGCAGAGGCAACCCTCAGTGGGGGTGATCAGGTCACCTTCTCATCTTACTAGTGCTTTTTTTTTTTGGGCCAATGTCATCCCCAGCTGACAGGACAGCAAGTTCAACCCCAAATTCCTCCTTGGAATTATTAATTCCTTAAGAAACACCCCCCATGAAATGGCTGCAGCACCTCTGAGTTTTATGGGGCTTGTCCCAAGGGGTGTGACAGGGACAGACAGGGAGAGATGTCAAGCTTGAGATGGTCCCAGTTTCTCACTCCCCAAAAAAAAGGACAGGAAAGGTACCAGAAGTAAATTGACATACTGTATTTATTGCACAAATTTCCCCTAAAATTGGGAATGGTTATTATAATACAAGTGCACATCTTGGGAAATATATACAAAACCAGAAGAGATAACAAGTATGTACATTTTACCCAGCATTTTACAAGTACCACCATCTAAATAATTTAGAGAAAGCAAAAAATTGTCATAAAACATCTATAACAACTAAGAGGGAAAACATATGCAAGGTGTAAAACCCTTCCTTTTAAATACTTTTTTGTTCTTAGCAGCCCAGAGTTTGCCAATTGCAACAGAAAAAAAAAACCAAAAAAAAAACCAGACAGAAAAAAAACCAAAATAAAATTTGCTCATTTGTGTGCTTAGTACATGTTGTTTTCAGCCAGAAAATTAAGACATGTTAATGGAGGTTGGTAATAGTGGCAACAAAAAAAAAAAAAAAAAAAAAAAAAAAGAGAAAGAAATCAAAGGTTAGTTTTTTATTCACATAAACCAAATTGTGATGCACTTTTTAATAAAAAACCTGGATGCTCTTGCCCTGTGAAAGATCCCTTTTTGTATTTTTTAGCAGAAACCCAGACGTACCACCTTGTTCAAGTACCCTGATGCTCACTTAGAGCCTCACTTCCCATCCCAGGAGGGGTTTTGGTTGTGTTCTGACCAGGAACTGCTCAGGAGGTGCCACCACTCCCGGGGCCACCAAGAGGGGGACAAAGAAGCCACATCTGTGGCCGTGTGGGGCTGTTCCTGGGGTGCTGTGAGGGGGCAGCAGAGCAGGAAGCCACCAGCTGAGCTCCTGCTTCTCCTTCCCAAGTGAATCCCAAGCTGGGCAAATCCATTCCAAAGCAATTCCCACCCTTCCCCAGCTGCCTCCAGGCAGGAGAAGGTGGAGTTGTCCCCAAGCAGAGTCCTGGGAGGTGCCAGGATTATGGGGTGGTGCTCCCTGGTTATTCAGGCACATCCTAGGGGTGAAACCAGGGGGGAATCTCCCTGGAGGGAAGGGCAGGAGTGACTCCCCAGCACCCCTGGCAGCAACCCCAGCTGCAAACGATGCTCAGAGCTGGAATTCCTGGCTGGAGAACCTTCCATGGCAAAGAGTTAGAGGCTCACAGGCTGAGCTTGAGCCCATAACTCATTAAAAATGTTTTGCACTTTTTTTTTTTTGCACGATTGGGCCCCCTCTGCTTTGTGCTGGTTCCAAAATCCAGCTGGAACAGAGCTGTGGGGTGAAGAGGGGACACCTGAGGCAGAACAGCCCGAGGTGCTCACACAGGAGCTGCCTCCCTGCAGCAGTCAGCTTTAGGTTTTTGTAGACAAAAAGGGTTCCAAGTGCCACTTCCCATCTCCACCTGTGGTTCCCTTGCTGGGGCAGCCCCAGCCCTGCTGTGGGTTTGCTGTGGACTGGAAATTGCTCCTGACAAAACCCTCTGGGTGAACCCCTGGCCCTGGAGAAGGAAGGGAGGAGAGTTTTGTCCCTGGCAGCAGTGGGGCAGGGATCCCTCCTATTGTCTTGGGAGTTTACAAAATGGTTGAAATAGATTTTATATTTAAAAGAACTCTGCAAAACAACAATAGCAGGCGTGCCAGGCTGTTGGAAAGATGATCACAGAGCAACGTATTTATAGAAGTGTTTATGGAGACCAAGTGAGCAGGTGCCTCCCACTTCTGCAACAATCTGTGAATTTCCAGCTCCTGAACATCCTAATCCATGAAAACAGAACCTAAAAATCAACACCACCAACTGGCTGCTAGGACAAACACGCAAAGAAAAGCCTCTGATGAAGTGTCCAGTTAAACTGAGGTAGTAGAGCCTTAGAAAACATAATCCACCTACCACTGTGTATTTACATTACTTACACCAGATTGGGTCCATCAGCTTCTGGTACAACTGGTGTAATACAAGGACAAAACAGTGATGGGTGCCTAGAGGAGAAACACTGAGAGTAAAATAAACATTTCCTGCTGGTAAGTTACACAAGTGAGTAGAAAAGGGGTTAGAGTCATTTGCATCATGGGTGTATTTGTCAAAAAATAATTCTGCTCCTACTACACTGTGGTGTAATCGATTTCTTTGTAGAATGCTTTTAAAAAATCCCTATCAATTAATTACCTGAGCAATTAAGGGTAACAATAGTCTATTCTTTTTTTTTTTTTTTTTTCCCCGATGCTTTGGTACAATTATTTCTAGTTCATTATTTCAATAGCTGACTGACTGCTGTAAAAAGAATATTGGTGTTGCAAGAACATTACACTGTAAAAAAGTTAAGAGGTAATATTCATGTCATCCCAGGGAACCCCTGGGGAAATTTCAGCCAACATTCTCTCTAGATTATTTTTTTTTTTTCTTTTATCCTTTTGATTAGGTCGTGGAAGAAGAGCATCACTTAGTATAAAGCAACATTTAAACATTACAAACATTTAATACTGGTTACAGCATCTGCCCAAGAAAGAGAAGCATCTCCATCACTATTGCCTGTTGGCCTCTTCCTCCCTTCTCCTCCTCCTCCTCCCTGCCCCCTGCTACACCCCCCCCAGTCCCTCTCCCCAGGAGAAAAATCATAAATAAATTTTGGAGCCGAGTGCCATGAAGAAGCTTTTTACAAACCAAACCCCCTCCAAGCCTTGTTCTTCCTCTGGGAAACCATCCAGAACTTGACCAGGAGATCAAACAGTAGAAGTTGTTTACAGCTCATCCTGGCAGCTCAGAGATCTGAGCAAGATCCTCCCCAGGAGCAGCCAGGCTGAGGGTGCAGCTGCTGCTGCTGCTGCTGCTGCTGCTGCTTTCTCTTGTGAAGTTCATAACTGGCAAGAGCATCATCTCTTTCTCCAGACAGTTCCTCCTCACATTCCCCCCAAAAAATTACAGTTAGCCACCGTGGCAGAGACTGCTAAAAATCCCCAATCTTCAGCTTTTCTTCAAATCTTTGCTTGCCTGTGGTTGGAATCTTGGGCTTACTTTTTTTTCTTTTTGTTGTTTTCTTTATCCTCTTTTTATAAACGACCAAGTGGGAGAGGAAAAGTCTCCAGCAGTTTGCATAATGTGCAGTCATGTACAGAGGTGCTGCAGCTCGACCAGCAGTTTGTTTTAATTGCTTCAGAGAGAACAGAGCCAGAACAAGTTGTCTTCCACTTTGTTTCCAGAGCAGGGAAAAAAAAAAATAAAATAAACTCCATGCCTGTGGGCTCTGTCATTTTAAAGCAGGATCTGTGCAACGTAGGGAGAGTGAGTGCTTGCTACAGCTGCCAGTAAAGGGAGGTCACTGGATTCAATCCTGAAAGGAAGCAGAAAAGTCACATTTAATCCAAGCTGACCCCTGGCTGGGCTGAACACAATTTAGTAACCCCCCTGCTCAAGCCCAAGTGCTTGGGACACAGCTGGGTCCAGCCTGGACTTCCAGGACATTCTTCAAGTCCAGCTGAAGCCAACTGAGCTCCTCTCCTCCAGCTGAACCACCAGGTGGTTCCCAGCATCCCCACCACCTCCCTGCTCAGCTCCTCTCATCCTGCCTGCTTGGGTTGGTTTTTTTTCAGAACCACCAACCTGGTGAGACAGGAGATGGAGGGAGGAAAATCAGCAGATCCCTCCAAGTTCAGGGTGGAAGGGCTGGGGGACAGAGCTGGGGAGCCAAGGATGAGGCTGAACAGGTCCAAAGGGAGCCCTGGCCCTGCTCACCCCACTGCAGCTGCTCCTCCAGCTCCAAACCTGCTCCATGTGCCTCCTGCTCACCCTGAATTCCTCAGGGTATTCAGAGCCTTCCTATGAACACCCCTGAAATGGCTTCTCTGCCTGTGCCCCACACCCCCAGAGAGCTTTAGGTGCCTCACATGACACAGGGGGTGTTTTCTGCCACGGAGGGAAAGTCATCCTGGAGGAATCAGGTGCCCCCACCACGTTTTCCTTTTTAAGGAAGGAGGCTGATAAGCTCTGAGGCAGAACAGCCCGAGGTGCTCACACAGGAGCTGCCTCCCTGCAGCAGTCAGCTTTAGGTTTTTGTAGACAAAAAGGGTTCCAAGTGCCACCTCCCATCTCCACCTGTGGTTCCCTTGCTGGGGCAGCCCCAGCCCTGCTCATCTTCCTGCTCAGAGGGAAAGAAGAAAGGCTGGGGATCCTTGGGATCAAGCAATGGCTTGAGAAGCCCATGGCCACTGTGGCTTCTGCCACACTTCAGTCCCAGTCCCCTTTAGGAATTCATTTTGCTGGGCTTGGAACAAGCCCAGGTGGAGGGTTTGGCACTGGGAAGCCCAGGGCAGCACCACGAGAGGGAGGTTGGAATGATTTCCCAGGGGAAGTGGTAGATTTGCCCACTTTGGAAAAGTCTTAAAGTCTCAGTGGGGTGCTGAGACACCTGACAGGAGCAATAATATTAAAAAGGTTGGACCAGATGACCCCTGAGGTCCCTTTCCAAGCTGACATTCCATCATCCCATGAGGTTTGTGCTCATACCCCAGCACCACGCCCAGCTCCTTGACATGAACTCTCATCTGGCCCTTGAGATACTCAGACAGCATCTTGCTTTTGAAGTACAGCTCCTGCAGCCGATCCTCCAGGTGCATAACACACTAAAAAGCAAAGAAAGTTGTGTCAGGGGGAAGGCAGCACCACATCCAAACCTCAGAGCAAAGCAGCACAGCCCCTCTGTGTCTCTTGCCTCTTCTGTGCCAGTGTCTAGGTGAATAATTATGAAGGTACTCACTGGCAGGACTCAGCTTCTGAGCAGAAGCCTTTGATTGTGTGTTAAATCAGAATTAATGAGACAGCTGCCTTGATGACAGAGCAGAGAGATCAAACAGCTACATCAGGGATGCACTGGCTGCTGAAATTGTGGCTGCAGATAAATAAACCTGATGGCCTCTTTAACCCACAAAGTGAAGGGATGCTTTAAAAAAACATCACCTCCTCCATTCCAGCTGGAGGCAGTGATCCTAGAGGTCCTTTCCAGCTGTGGCAACTCAGTGATTCACTGCCATTTGTACTTACAAAATTTGGAGATAAATTATGCTTGTAAAGCTGAAGAGTGGAATGAAGCAGGTTGGAGACAAGGCTGGAGACCAACACTTCTTTTCCCAGCTTGTTGTCAATCATTCTTCTCTGGCTACTGGCCACTTGCACTGTCCACTTGTCTGTGTCTGCAATAATGCAGACAGCTTCTGCAATGGGTTCATCCAGGACAGGATGCTAGGAACAGAAAATCAACACCATGAGCCCTGAGAATCACAAATGACAGCAGCCTTTTCACAAAAGTTCCCCATCCTGGATAGCAGGGAGAGTGTCCCAGACATCTAAACCTAAAATTAGCTTCATTTAAAATGCAGTAGGATGTGCTAAGGAGACCTTTCCACCTATTAAAAAAAATAGAGTTTTAGCCTAAGCAAGGCAGGCTTAGGAGGAGAGTTGCTTTTTTACATTTTCTTCCAGGCCTGAAAGTGTCACTTGGCTGACACTTAAATCTTTAGATATCTGATATAAAGACTTCTGACATACCAGAAGCAGATTTGAAACACCTCAAACTGAGAGCACAAAACCCTCAGCCTGGTTTCATTCCCAGTTGTCACTGGGTTGCCTTTGGTGGGAGGGCCAGCAGAGGGAGTCAGGAACCCAGGAGTCAGGAGTGGAGCCTGCACTCAGCTCCTTTCCTCCCTTCCAAGCAGAGTTTCACCTCCCAAAAGCCACGGAGGTTTTAGGAAGGGAACCCCACTGTGCTTCCCCAGCACATTTTTTGGGGATGGACAAAACACAGGAACCATCCCTTTCCATGAATTCCCACAGGGACTTCAGGCAGGGCTAGGAGGCAGCTGTTACTTTATTTGCAGACATATAAAATCTTGCTCCATCCTTTTGTATTCCCCTCCTATCCTGGACTCCTGCAGCTGAAGTTTGATTCTGCTGGGGGACACTTGGCCACTGTGAGATCCCACAACCACCTCCCAGCAGCAGGGACCTCCCACTGCTGCCTGAAACTTCACAAATGGTGCTTATCCAGTGCTTAAAAGAGCCCCTGCAGCAGCCACTGCTGAGTGCAGAGGTGCCAACAACCTCAGCCTTGGGGCTGCTCCAACATCAGGCACCCAGCAGCAGATGCCATGGCTGCAGATGATGATTTCTCTACAGCTTAGCACTGAGATCCATCTTCCCAAGGGCAGTTTTGAGTTTTTGTGCTCCAGATCTGCAGTGAAATATTCACCTTTTTCAGACACATCAATAGAGGGAGGAGAAAAAAAAATCGGTCACCTGGGACTGGAGACTGTGACAGTAAATATTTCCCCTTTTCCCAGCATGTTTGTACATTCAGAAACGTTTGCCTTTCCCTACTGTGACAAATACATTCAGCAAATATAGCTTAATTACCTGCACAGCATGAGACAAATCTGCCACCAAACAGTGCCTCAGCTTCTCATCACTTCCTATTCCTTGCAAAACAAAGTCAGGGACGTAAGATGAACAGTAGCCACCTAGTAAGGATCTCCCAAAATTGGCAATACTGGGCTGGACAGAGTTCACTTCAACTAATTTTGACCTGCAAGAAAGGCATATCAGTGAGAGGCACAACACCAGACACCACATGCAGCTTGCAGAGAGGCTGCCTTCTCCCATTTCTCTTCTCTCTCCTAACTTCCATTCAAGCACTTTGTAAAAAAGAACAAGTTTCAAGTCAGCTTTTACAGTCAGACCATTGTGGAAGAAAAGGCTACAAGCCAAGATCACAACACACAATTAATATTTTTTTCCAGACCACTGGTGTCTCTCGATTCTTTTACAACCAGTGAGCTCAAGAGACACTTTTCCAAGCACTGATGCCAAGTTAGGCTGCATTCCTCCAAACATGTGACATGAGAAGAGGCTGTGTCTTTTTTAGGCTCTATTACTGCTGGACAGCACTTACCCAGGAAAAGGAATCTCATATTCTTCTGCCCAGTCCTCTTGCTCTCCTCCATAATAGTTACCACTTGGTCTAGTAAGGTCATGACCTGTGTCCTCACTTTCACTGTCACCCAGGGCACTATCTGAACTCTCATTTCTTGGAATGTCCCAATCAATGCCCGGGGCAACTTTTTTCTCTACGTTTTCTCTGTCCCCATGGGGGACACGAATAGAGATTTTCTCTCTTTGGTCCTGCTCATTAAAGCAGTTCTTGTAGGTCTCCTGTCGCAGGGAGTCCATAAATTTACAAAACTCACTAGGTGGGTTGCTGGTCTTTGTGCACAGCTTTTGAGAAAACTCTGAACTACTGCTGTGAGCAAGGAGGTCTGGAGCTGCTTGCCCTGGAATATCATCAATAGTCCGGGTTTCAATTGAACTGTCATCAGTAAAATACTCATCAAACAGACTCATGCTCTCGGCGTTGTAAGGGTTTGGATTCCAGCTCTGATGCTCGCTGGCAACTTGAGGAAAGGGTTCAGCTGTCCCACAGTCTCTATTTTGGTCCTCGACAGTTTGTTTGGCTTCACAGTTCTGCTCAGCAGACACTCCTTCCTCCGTGGCTGGCGGGCTCTGGTGCCTGGCAATTTGTTCTGCTACTGCCTGACTCCGGAGCTCGATGTCTGAGTCAGGTGACATGGAATCTCCGATGAGGAAAGTCACCTTAGTCTGAGCTTCAGCAGCACTGCAAGGAAACTCCTCACAGAAGAGCTTATCTGGTGGCTTCTTTTCCACAGCAAGCCCGGGTGACCTTGTCCCCCCCCCTGCCTGGCTGCCCGGTTCCAGGGAGTCCTCGCTCCTCCACGCCTTGGCCGGTGCCTCCAAGGCAGATTCCACCACCAGGTGTTTTTCTGGTGAAGCTGCCCCTGCACACACCACACTCTCCAGTTTTGTGTCCAGGCAGGGCCTCTGTGGTTTAACATCAGCACCATCTTCCTGGCAGTCGTCAGGAACGATGGTTCTGTTCTCATCTGAAGAAGATTCCAGCTCGACCTTCGGAGTGTTCTGCGTGTCTTCTCTCTCCTGCTGTGAAACCCCTTCTATGTTCTGGGCAAGGGAAACAGGACATTTGCAATATTTACAGCTGCAGTTGGGGCTTCTCATTTCTTCAGACTCCGTTGGCAGCAAGCTGCCCCTGTTCTTGTGCATTGTGACAAGCACATACTCAGATTCTTCCACTTCTCCTTTCTCCAGCGTGGTCGTTATAACAGTCCCAGGCATGACAATGGCCTCATCTTCCCCGTTTTCTAGAAGATGTGTCTCTTGAAGTTCAGAGCATCTGATGAAGTAAGTGAGGAAATAAAGCAGCCTCTGCACCAGGTCATGCCTTTTGCCAACCACAACTGTTTTTGCTAACCTCACGGGTGATCCAATAGCCCCATACAGGTCACCTAGAAGAGGAGAGGAAACAGACCATTGGTTTGCACCTTGAAAATTAATTCTTCTCCTAACAGGTGACTGGTGTGGGTCAGTTTTCAAAGGCCAGGTCTACAACAGAAAAACACTACAGCTGATGGGTGAGGACAGCTATGCTAATGCTTCATTTTCAATACAGAGAATCCCAAGGATGCTCTTGGTATCGGATGTAAGGTGACACGCTGGTCAGGGAGACATCTGATCTGACATATTGGAGAGCATTCACATCACCTAACTTCAGTCCCTAGCTTTGCAGTCTTGTCTCCTTGGTTCCTTATATAGTCATGGGACAGAGGAGGCATCTGCTCTCAATTCCCCTGGACAGTCAGGACACTGGGCTGACCTTTCACCTGTCAAGAGGAAGCTGCAGGGAGAAACAAACCTACGCCAAGATCGAGGGCGAAAAGGGACAGTGGTGGCTGCATAGCTGAAACCAAACTTCTTCTCTTGCCTCCCCCTGACCTCTGCTGCAGGATGCATGGGTTGTTTTGACTGCACTCCAGATTCACCTTGGAAGCTGCATGGGTTGGTCATGAACACAGGGATGGGGGGACAAGGGATCCAAGAGGCCTCAGAAGACAACGTAACCCCAGGGGATCCCTGGAGTGTCACGACCTCTGAAATCAACTCTTCTCACCAAGCCCCTGGCAATCCCTGGCTATACCACAACAGGACAACCCTCCTTTCCCTTTCCCCACCAAACCTGAGGAGCCTGTGTACAAAGCAGGACAATCTGCCCAGCAAGTGGGAAGCTCATCTCCTCTTTACTCAGCAATCAGCAGACAGCACGAGGTGCTACTCAATCAGCTGAGCTCTCAGACCTCACCCAGGGGGCTGCCCAGGCATGATTTCCTGCACTGTGTCACTCCTTTGCCTGTTCTATGGAGAGGATGCACCTTTCTTATCAGAATTATGGATTTCCTTGATTTATTTGCTCTTCCCAGAACTATGCTTACTGATAGCAGCATCCCAAATAATAAGAACTTAGGAGGAAATAAGGGAGGACCAGAGGAGGACTGGAATCCTCCATTACCACCAGGGCAGGTGACTTCAAAAGACCTGCCACAGATGACAAAGGGGGGGTTTATTTTTGGCTGCTGTTTTATAATTGATATTGCCTTCAGAAATTGAAGCACAAAGAAAAAACTACAGTGACCACCTCCAAGTTTTTATCACATTTTGAGTAAAAAACATCACTTGTGGGGGAAGTAACAAGCATCCATAAAAGCCACTGCATGCATCCCTGGTGATGAGCAGCTGCTGGATGGTTTAGAAAAGTCTGCCACATACCAAGCTGTGCCCAAAGAGGGTTGTAGGGATGAGTTTTGGCCAGCATGTCCACACTCTGGGAAGAATGCTTTTCCAGGAAGATTCTTATAGGGGGCTGCCCGTTTGGCATAACCGTAGGGACCCAGGCCAAGTGGTTAGTCAGGACTGCAGTCAGTAAAGCTGGTAAAAACCTGAAAGCAAAATGTTCAACATTGGGTTTGTTATTGTTTTTTTTTTTCCAGAAAAAAAACACCCAGAATGTTCTACAGTCTGTATGGCTCAAGGATCAGAGGAACAATCTACCAAAGTCAGCAGAGATCACCCCTTAGGTCTTGGTTCTTCGAACAAAAAAGGGAGGGCTGTAGTCTCCCTCCCATCCCTGCAAAGCTCTCTTTTGGAACACACATTTAACATAAAAATATGGAATACTTTCAAGCTGTGGCATCTCAGTTCCTCTGTTTGGCAATTATTATGAGACTTTCTATTTTGCAAGGTTTATGCTGTAAAACAGCTCCAAACCAATTTGACTTTGTTCGCCCTAAGAAAACAGTGGCACTGTGTGACCTCTGCACTCCAAGAAGGAGATTCCAAACCCTTAAGGTCTCTGGTTATTGAGGAGAAGGAAGGCCAAACCTGTAAAAGAGCCAGCTGCCATGTTCCTTCATACAGCTGTTATACAATTAAACACCTATGGCTGCTCCTTTTCCACAACCAAAACCTCAAAGTGCTGCAGCTCAGCCAGAAAGGCAGTGCCCTTCCACTAGCTAATTTAGAAAGGTGAAAAAAGCTTTCTGAAAAGCATCAGCTCTCTGATTTGTTGCTATGCTGGAGCACAGCTTCTGCCTGGTGGAGGGAAGATTCTCCTTCCCACTCCCCTTTGCTCTAGGGGAGCCTGCAGAGCACAGCCCAGGAGCCTCCTGCATGCCGACAGATGGTGCTGGTGGCCACCCCGGTGCTCGGCTGCCTGGGGAGGAAAGCCCTCAACCACCACCCAGCCTCCAAATAATCTTCTTGGAATACTTCACCAGCATCAAGAGAAGCTTATGATTGAAACTGAGCCCCATCTCCTGCCTGGAGACAGCTAAAGGATGTAAAACTGGAGAGCAAAGGAGATGGGGCTTGGTTTTCCTCTTGCTGCCATCAGTGTGAATCTTACTGTGTTTAAAAATAAAGCAAGGAAAGGAACCCAGACAAATGAGCACTTAAACATCATCAGGGCTCAGAATGGCAGGGATCAAAGGGGCTCAAATCCCAGGAAAAAGCTTCCACTGAAGACAGAAAACACATTTGATCCCCTCACAACCTCCTACTGCACCGAGGCAGGAGAAGGTGGACCACGCTGACCACTAAGTGCCACCCTCCCACCTGCAGAGGTGACAAAGTTGGTGGCAAAGGTGGCATTTGGTGAGCAGCAGCCCCTTCCCCAGCCTGCAGAGAGCAGCTGCCCTGGAGCACACAGCTGGTCTTTCAGTGCCATTCCCACTCAAACTTCACATGTTTGTGCTCGTTTTAGGACTTCAATGGAGCCTTAAAAATTTCCCCTCTCGATGCCCCAGGGAAAGAGGATGAAGTGTTGACAAAAGAGTAAATTTATCAGATTCCCCTGAGTTTATCAAGAGCATTCTCATTTTTTAACAACCCCTCACAGCTCCCTCCTGAGGGCAGAGAGGTGAGGACTGAAGCAGCACGTGGGTTCTTTCTTGGCATCCTGAGGTTTTAAGAGCAATCTGCGGTCAGACGGGATTACAGACGCGGCTCTTGCTGACTGTCTAACCTTGCTCATCATATGATAACTGATTTTGAAAGGCAGATTAATGCATTTCACAAGGTATGTTCACCCCCTTCCAGACATCCACACCCATCACGTGCTTCCTATGGACGGGTTTCAAACGTTCAGCCTCTACCAAGACTGAGGGGATGGCAGGGAAGGAGGCATCTCGTGAGATGCTTTTTTTTTTTCATTTAGAAAGGAGGGATTTACAGACAGTCTCCTGATTCTCTGATTACCCAGATTTCATAAAGGAACAGATTCAAAAACTGGCTTGAAATACACAGGCATAAACACGTATGCAAGTCAGAAAAGAATTCAAATCCACCATACTGGTTTTTTGAAGCGTTTTCCATCAAGAAAGTGAACTCCTTCATGAAGCGGTGGCAAAGCTGGTTCTTTTCTGGTGTCCCCGACATCATAGTGAGCCAGACAGGCTCCCCAATCCGTGGCATTGTGTAGAGGTTGCAAATGGTTGTTCTGGAAAACAAACCCCCAAAAAAAAAATAATCCAGAAGAGTACAAACAAAAAAAATGAAAGGCAGAGATCCCGACTCAAAGAGCTGACTGCAGCCTGTAGTCCCAGCTGTCATTTCTAGATCAGAATAATCAACATTTCTCTCAGCCATCATTATCCAAACTGTGTTGCTCACTAAACAGCACAAATTCACCCTTCCACCCACCTAAACTGATCCCAAATACAGTGAAAGACAAGGGTCAAGAGCTGCCCTGCTCCTAATGAATGATTTTGGGTTGTTTTTTAACTCCCTGTATCATTCAAACAGAAATGCTCCATGGTTCTGCTTCATCTACTACCAGGCCAAGCTGATGTGTGTCTGACTTACAAAAATACCTTAACTTCCTCCTTGCTTTAAAAAAAAAAACTGGTGTATCTCCAGGCCAAACCCACCCAAGTGTGGATTTGTAGAGCAGGGGACCAGATAATTTCTTTAGCTTAAAATACAACACACAAGAGTCACCCCATAGTTTCAAGGACTGTTGCACCTACCCACATCCCTTTTGACTGTTCAGAGGACAGTAAATGTATGATTAAAACTTTGGCTTTGCAGTAAAACACCAGGTTAAACCTCCCCTGGATTACTGTTAACTCCTCTTAAAAATCTAAACTCAATTATGGCTTTAAGTACCGTGCTGATGTTTGACACTATGGGAACCACTATTTTCATAGCAGTAAAAAACAGTAAAAAAGTAAAACCAGAAATAAACCCCAAAAGAATAAGCGAAATGACTGATCAGTTCAGGTTGCTCACCCCTAATACACTTCTTTCTCCAGAAGAGACTTTTTTTTTCTTCTTCACAAGACAAAAATTTACATGATCCCATCTTCCCTGGCACCAGCCCTGCTTTACAAAGTTCTCTGGATTTGTTGGGCTAAAAATTTACAGACACTTCCCAGAAGTAAAGCAAAGGCTGTGCACATCAGGCAGGCAAACACACACTCCAGCAGCAGCAGCTGCCAAATCTTCCATGGGTTAGGGTTTAAAGTGAAACTCCCTGGGCAGCATCAGGGTGCTGATACAAGGGGAGGAAGGAAGGAATTACTCCCTGGTTATTTGGAGAAAGCAGCTGTATAGTGAGAAGACCCCTAAAGGGATCTGTTCACTGTGCTGAAGTCACCAGTGCTGATCAGGAACAAAAAAAAGGGTGAAAGGGGCAATAGCATTTTCAGCTTAATTTTTTTTTCTGTCGCTTTTTCACTGAACACAAAATCCATCCTGCACATTCCCAATAGTCCAAATCAACCCTGTCTTCCTCCAAGCTGGGATTTGCAGACACTTCACTGCTGCAGGCACAAGGGGAAAGCCATAAAACAGTCCCTGGGTTGGAAAGGGGGAATGTCAAGTCCCCTTTGTGCTCACCAGACCCCTGGCACCCTGGGCTTGCTGCTTGGTGAGGCAGCTGAGGGCAACCTTGGAGCTGCTCCACAGGACCCTCTGCTGCTGGTCCTCTCTGGGGCTGGAAACACAGCCTGGGGATGGACCTGGGCACAAGAGTCCTGCCAGGTTAGATGTGAGTGGGACACACGTGGACACGAGCACCAGTGGGACCCCAGCACCATGGGGGGGACTGTGGGGTCTCCGGCAGCACAGGGCTCTCGGGGCACCTGGATTTTGTGCCTCAGCAGCAGGGAGTTGGGATTGGAGATGGGATTAAGGGAAAGCTTTCTGCTCACTGCCCATAAACTGGAGTGGATGTTGAAGAGGCCCAAAGAAAGGGAGAAACCCCAAGCCCAGGGACTTCAAACCCAATGAGTTTCAAAGCTCAAAACACGTCCTGAACGTCACCCCACCCACTGCCTGACACAGCTGACCTTAGAAACTGAAGGGAAACCAAACAACTTTATATAAAATGCAGCTTATTTCTCCTTCCTATGCAAACTAACCTAAGCCTAGCCTCTTGCAGCTTGGCTGTTTTGCAAAAAAAAAAAAAAAAAAAAGAAACAACAACAACAAAAACAAACCCAAAAAGCCAACATATTAAAATATTTGTTTTCGTTGAAAAGATAGACCGAGTCTTGTGATTCGTTATTTACTATTCTGGTAACCCTGGCTGCATCTGCAACTGATAGTGTTTCCTCAGAGAGAGATCAGATTGCCCTGGCCAGCAGCCAGCAGGCATGTGACTGCAGTGCAGGGAACCCTCCATGCCAGAGCAGGCAGCGATGGCACAGCCACCAAGGGCAAGGATTAACTGTCTTCCCAGCTCTGCATGCACGCCAGGCAAGGCTCTCCTGCCCCTCAGGAGAGAGGCAAAATAAAATAAAATAAAAATTACCATCGAGAAAGAACCACTAAAGTGCTACAGGGAAGTTAAAAGGGATCTGAGAAAAATAACAACTATTAAAAAATCCACTGGGCCCCTCTTGGCAGGCTGCAGCCCCCTCCGCTCGCTGCTGTCCCCCCTACCAGCAGGGTATGTGAAGGAAAGTTCAGTTATTGAGAGACTGCTCTTGCAAGGGTTCCAGCACATTTTAAATGTTTTATATTTGGAAATGCTTCTGGGAGAGGCTGAACTCCAGCCCTGAAGCTTGCAAGCACCTCGGCACCTGGGTGCAGCAGAGGCTCCCCAGCAAACACCTTGGCTGTGCTGCCAGGGGCAGAGTTGGCAAAGCTTAAGGATTCTTCCAAAAAAAAAAAAAGAAAAAAAAAAAAAATCAATGGCCTAGAAAACTTAATTCACAAGCATTTGCTCCCTATCCTTCCTTCCAAAGATGATTTTTATTTTTTCCATAGAAAGGAAAAAGAAAATGAAGGCAAGAATTGCTGCAGAGAGCCCGGATCCCTCCCGTGCCTGTGCTGAGCACAATGCACACCTTGGTTCAGAGCAGCACAAGCTGCTTAAAAACTCCTGGCATATAAAACAGGATCAAATCTGGCTGCCAGAAAGCAGAGAGAGGTGTTTCCCTAGGCTTTGAGCTCAGTGTTTTCTTGCCAGGCTGTGAATTTGCCACACAGGTATTAGTCAGGTGGTGCATGATCTATATTATCAATGTGCTGCTCTGGCCTCAGGGACCAGGGGAGCTGAAATCTTTATGTAAGTACAGTAGCTTATTTCATAAGTCATGTGTCTGCCCAGCTGACATCCAAAGAGAGTTTTAAGCTTTTAAGTCAAGTGGTAATAGCTAAATCCAGCAGTGCTTTAGAAAATTAAAAAATTGCTGTAAGTGAATAAGGAGGCAAGGTTTGGCCTGGAGCCCCACACTGTGAATTTATGGTGAATTTATCAACAGCATCAGTTTGCAGAAGCAGCCCCAGCCTTTC
This sequence comes from Heliangelus exortis, assembly GCF_036169615.1. Classification (NCBI taxonomy): domain Eukaryota; kingdom Metazoa; phylum Chordata; class Aves; order Apodiformes; family Trochilidae; genus Heliangelus; species Heliangelus exortis. The sequence goes on along the minus strand of NC_092436.1, from coordinate 1,554,157 downwards.
AGGCAGCTTTGGTTTTCCCAAGATGAGATGACAAGAGCAGAGGCAGAGTTTTGCTGTCTTCTTTTCAGCCCTCAGAACCAGCAGGTAATGCCTGGCTGAGCCTGACAATAACCCTGCTCACAGGCTGCCCTGCAGCCACAGCACCCGCCCTGTATGGGGGAGATTTGGGGTGGCAGGGGGCTACAGGAACAACCATCACCCTCCCCTTTCCCTTCCTCTATCAGCCAGTCCCCCAGGCCCTGGGAATTTGAGGTGGTTTTTGTCACCAGAGGAGTGCACATCAGCTACACTTGAGAAGCTCCGAAAGTCAGAGTTTAAAAAAAAAAAAAAAGCTCAAAAACATCTTCAAAAATAAAAAAACCAAACCAAACAAAATAAAAAAGACTGCAATGAGTTAAACCAGCACGGGATCATGCTTTAGAAACACCAACCCACTGAAGTCAGCACCCTTCTTCCCTCCAGCACAATTTGCTAAGAGGGCAGGAATCAACACAAGACTCAGGTTCACCAAAGGACGCGAGCTCCTGACTTCCCCGTGACTTCAGTGGGAAAGCAGACGCCTAAAGAGATAATAGTGGCCTAAATGGGTTGGCTGAACCTCTGCCAAAGCATCTTTGCACCCAGCCTGCAGTATTTAAATGCTCCTTTTTCCTCCCCCACCACCCCTTTCCAGACACGGACTGCGTTGCTTGAAAAGCAAGTGCCTCTTGCATGGTACAGAAATGCTTTTCATGCTGGCAGCACCCCTTGCCACCTGAGGTATCACAGAAGCACCAGGACCTGGGCTGCTTGCAGGACCAGCCTGGGCTGGGGGCACTGTTTGGTGCATGCCTCTAGAGGCAAAAAAAAAACCCCCAAAAAAGCTGAAAATCAAACCAACCGAACAACCAAACGCACAACAAGAACCCCAACCAGAATTGCCAAAGTCTGTCCCCTTCCCCCGGAAATTCATTTATAGGAAATTAAATTGGATTTAATTTACCTCGTTAGACTATTAAAGAGTAATATTTATATCACCATGGAAACCTCTGCAGAAAACTGGTAGTTAGACACAAGCTTCCAGTGCTGGTTACGCAAGGGCCGTGTCATGTGGATGACGGCGGCTCCGGCCACTGCCAAACCTCCCGTGTCCACTGGGACCTTTGTTTTCCTCCTCAGCCCAACACGAGCAGCTCTCCTTGTCCCATCCTAGCTCAGCACCACCGAGCTTCCTTCCAAGGTGGAAAAAATCCAGGAAGGGGGATTTGGCTTGGGTTCCCAGGGTTATTTTTCCAGTGTTTGACTCGGGATACGTGCCCCTCCCCACCGCTCTGGAACTGTTTAACTGGGAAGGACAAAGGAGAAGGGGCAAAGTCTGCTGAATCTATCCTGAGGGGGACATTTTGGGGGGAAAAGAGCTGGGGAGGTGGTGTTATCACAGGGCAGGAACATAGAGAAATGGCTCTGGATGAGAAGGGGAGGAAAGGCAGGGCAGAGCTGGGGGGGAGCAGAGGAGCCTTGGGGCTGCTTGGACCTGCTGAACTTGTCCAGGCTCCCAGTAGAAATGAGCTCCCTCTGCTCCCTCTCTTGGCACTGTTTACCCTCATCCTCCTCTCACCCACGTGCTCTCCCTCTTCCCTGCCTCCTGTCCTAACCAAATGTACCCTTGCAACCACCCAGAAGTGAGGTTCTATTAAAAAAAAAAAGAAAGAATTAAAACCACACTGTGGCTCCACCATGCACCACCACTAACTCCACAGGATTCAGGCTGTAAATGGAATTGTAGAAAACTGAGCAAACCCTCAGGATCCTTCACTGCTCTGATGTCAGGGTTTGGCTTTTTTTTTTTTTTTTTTTTTTTCCAACATCAGAGCACTGTCTTTTCTAATGTCTTTAAAAAGCAGCTCTAGAGTGGCTGTAAAAGGAAGTGCCCTGCCACTCCCCTCTGAGAGGAGATGAATCACTTGAAACAGATGGATTTCAGCTGAATTCCCTCCCCATGACTTAAACTATGGAAAGAGAATCCAGTTAAATGCCAGGCCTGTGCTTATCTGCTTTGCTTTGTATATTAACTGTTGAATAGAGATGCTCTGCAGGTACTGATAGCAAGAGGTTACACTGCTGCATTTTACTGTGTGTAAAAGACAATCCTTCTAGGAGCTGGTTATCTGAAACTCCTGTAGAGCAGAATTTTAGAGCCTTGCTTTGACCACACATCAGGAAAACACAGACTGGAAGAGGACTTCCCTAGAGCAGGTTTGCAATTTGTTTCCCCCTCTCAACAGCCCACAAGAGGTAATTTCAGAGGTTGCTGGGAGCTCTGCTACTACCTTAAGCACAGAAAACTTTGACCATCCATGTCCTGTTCACACCGAGCCCCTTATGGAACTTTGACCATCCATGTCCTGTTCACACCGAGCCCTGATGGATGGACAGATTTGGCAAAAAGATCTCAAAAACCAAACAAATCTAAAAACAAACAGATTGCAAAGCCTCGGTGTCACCAACACCTTTGTGCACTTACTTTCTGCAGCAGGCTTTACGTATTTTAAGTTGCTTATACTGCACTAGGATCCCTCTCAAACAAATTTGAATGCTTTTGAAGAAACAGAGACAAAAGCCAGGAGACAAACTGCTCACCTGAATTCATTAAGGGCATCAAGGATTCTGTTATAAGCCAAACTCCTCTGACTGGCATCAGCTGATCGACGACTCATTTTCATAGCCTTGAAAACAAGCATTAAACAGATAAGTAACACAGGGCTGCAGAAGCCCAGAAAATGGAAAACACAGTCATGTGTTTGGCTTTATCTTTCGTGCAACTAGTCACGCAAAGAATTATTCTTTTTTTAAGTGATAAAACGATGGTACAAGTGCCAACTTTCCTATCTGAGGTAAGATAGGTGAGGCACATGTGCTTGCAGCCTCTGCTGCTTCTGTGCTTTTCATCATTCCAGGCATAAAAAGGGGTCAAAGGTTCCACTGCAGTGGCAAAGTAACCACTAAGTGTTTCCTAGAAGAGTGATTGGAAGCGAATCTAACCGCACATTTGAAACTTCAGTCTTTGAAAGTTTCCTACACATCAGAATCAGGGGGTTAAAGAAAGGATAAAGATAAAAGCTCCATACTGATTTACAGCCTGGAATAGGCTCGAGATAGGTTCTAACCCTGTGATCCACTGGACCCAGATACACCTAAAGCAGGGAAGGAGAGGTGGCCTTAAAAGCACCTTTTTGTTGATCCTGGGCTTGCTGGGAGCTCAGACTGCCTAATTCCAGCTTTCCACAACCCCTGTGGCTAAGGCCATGGGCTCTGTCTTCACCCTGTGTTGTGCTTTTGCTAGCAGTAAGAAACATCAGCAAAGCTGTTGTGGAGCAAAGCTCTGCTCTGGTGCAACTCCAGTACTCAACAGCAAGTTGTTCCCACTTTGGTAACTAATAACAAGGCTCAGGAATTGACAGAGCAGAGGGAACATGCAGCAATACAAGTGCAGGAATCAAAAGAGACCGTGTTTACCTGTTCTATTGCACTCTTCAGTTTGTTCATGTGACTCTCAAAAAGAGGAAAGTGTGAGAAGAAGAACTCATTAAATTTGTTGTTTTCATCTTCATCTCTTGAGAGTGAAAAAATAACTCCAATTGCTATCTTCTTCTTCCTAACAATTCCTGGGCTAGGACCAGAGCTGTCATCTGACAAGTTAAAGCTTTCATCCATAGACCTTGAAGCATGAAAGAAAATAAAAATGTCATTCTCTGCTTAAAATTGCACCATGGTTTCCCATCTAATTAAATTCTTGAGCATTTAACTTCAATAAACACCTTTTGTTTGCGTGTGTTGTCCAATCATCACCTCTGATAACATCCACTTGGCAATAATTTTCTCAAGCAACCATTAACTGATCCCACAGTCAAAAAAGCAGCAACCAGATCCAAAATCTTTGTGGGCTCAGAATGGGATATTGTAGTTCTCTCCTATCTCTGCCCAGATTTTATATTTTGAGGAGGATTTGGGGGGTTTCTTATCCCCCAAAATACAGCCTCCAGGTTTGCATTTTGCTAGAGTGTGCAAAACCAATGCATGCCACGAAGAACACAGCTACTAAAACAGATCAGGCGTTGACGTGCAGCCTGACTTACACCTCTGTAAATACCCCAACAGAAAGCAACAGGATGAGCAGATGTACATATGCAAGAGGAGAAACAAGCTGACAGTGGTGGGAAATTTGTGGGCAGCAACCAGAATTTCATTCCCAACTCACCAGCGAGGGAAGACCCCGTTCTCCAAGCTGGTAGTCTGGCTGCGCCGCCAACGCCGCTGGTAACTGCTAGCACAGCTTTTGTTAAATGAAGAGCCAGGAGATGGAAAGGGAGTGATGAGCAGACTGCTAAGAGATGCTGCAAGAAGAAGAGGAACAAATTAAAAAAAAAAAAATCTCTCCAGCACAAAAAAAGGCATTTGGAAAATAATACCTGCAACTAAACGAAGCCCCTGGAGATAGATCGGTGCTGCTTATTGAGTGCCTTCTTTTTTTATCTATGCTTCTTATCTAAAAGCAACCAGTTTATAATAACATGAACAAGATAGACCAGCACTACAAGGGTGGGACAGTCCTGCAGCCTTACATAAGAGGCAATACACAGGCTGCACCTTGCTCACCAGCCCTGAGGATCGGGAAATAAATTCTTTGTGGAAACGTTCGTCGCATCCTCTAACAGCCTGTCCAGTCCTAAAGCGCCCAACACCCAGAATTTAAAGGAAGGAGGAGAGTGCCACGGAGGCAAATTCCTCCTCAACTGGAGAAGGAGATCACAGGGAATATTGTTTAGAAAAGCTGCAACATCATTCTAATATTTCATCTGGGTTGCTTATTGGCGGCGTGCTTGTGAGCTTCTGTGAGCTTCCTAATCCAACACCCCTGATGCCTACAATGTTTTTAGGCACACAACTAGGTCTGCAGTTTTGCTTACATGTAACAACCACCACAGGAAAAACTATTTAATGGTGCCCAGGCATCTCAGTGACAAATATTACTGAACAGCTTCTGAGTCTACAGGGTTAACAGGGGGAACTGCCATTACCAGATCTTGCTATACCGCTGTCTCTGTCCTCGTTCTGCTCCCTCCCAGGCATATCCATAGGGTTGCTATGAACTGCAAAAGAAGGAATACCAATTAGCAGGGGAATATACAGTTCCTTTCTTGTTTGCAGATCTCCATGTAATTAATGAAACAAAAACATGCTCATTAATTCAGATCAACAGCGCTGCAGCACAAGGCCATCACCAAGAAAGGCTGCTTAGCTGAACAAGCCAGAACACTTATCTGAAAAGCTGGTACATATTCTTCTGAAGCTCCTTTTAGTAGAAACCAAAACTAGGACAATTTCATTCTTTACATGGGTATTTTTCAATAAAATTTTAATGTGCCAAAAAGATTTTGGTAGTCCACAGTGTGTAGACAAAAAACCCACCAACAAACAACATAAACACTACTTCATTTACGTACCAGCTTTCTCAGGTATTACAATAAACAATACAAACACTACTTCATCCACATACCAGCTTATATATAGTAATATATATATAATTTTGAAAAGATTTTACAATGGTGTCTTGAAGAAAAGAAATACTTTTAATTTGTGAGCAGTGCATTGGTTGTTCAGCTAAGTCGTAAGCTGCCCAGATTCACACTCAGCATATACACAAGATCAAAAGTGTTTCAGGCTCAATAGTTTTCAAATGTGATCTATTTTACAAATATGTGTGAAAAAACCCCAGCCTACTCAGCCATGGAAATAAGACCCAGACACTAAAAGCAAGAAATATCCATTTTAAATGAATTTGGGTCAGCTTTAGTTTTTATTGTTGGGTTGAACCATGTCCAGATCAACATGGCTTGACAACTAATGTGAAACATTACTTTCAGAAATATGAAATCCACCATTTAATATACATTTCCAAGACAAACCAACCAACTAACCCCAAAGAGGAATATTAAAGTGCCTGCTGTCCTCTGGGGACTTAAAGCGTGGATCCAAAAAGGTAAGAGAGCAGACGTCGCTCTCCGTTTTGTACTTAAAAAAAAGAATAATTAAAAATAATAATAATAAAAAAATAATAATAATAATCTTATTTCCAGGGCTGAACTACAGATCCACACTGTTTTGTCCCACCAGCTAGACTAGGCACACAGCACAGCACACAGCACACTGCAAACCTGCAAAGAAAGAGGCGCTCCGGATCAGGCGGAGCGGACCTTGCTCTGAGAATGCCCGCCTAGGGCTGCAAAGCTGTGAAAGACCTACATGGCAAAACGTAAAATACACATGAAAGAATGAGGTTAGTAAAGCAGAACAGTCTGGAGGGGTGGGGGCCAGGGCAGGGAGAAGATATAAGCCAACACAAATGCAGACGAGCGTGTGCAGAACAGCCCTCACGCTTCACAAGAACGTCGATTCAAGGATAGAGCTCAGAGTTGGACTGTGTAGCAATTATCAAATTAAAATAATAGACCCAGCTTGACACCATCTCCCATACAAGGACAGGGTTTCTCTCCACTGGCTTTTATTTTATTTATTTCTTTATTTTTTTGCTTGAAAAATGATTATTTATGCAGGCTCAAAGCCTGACGTGCTGACAAACAGGAGATTCATAGTGAAGGACAATGTTTGTTGTAACATCCATGCTGGTGGGGTGGCTGAGCAACACTGCTGCTGGAGAGGATGGGGAGAAAGAGGGAGAAGGGAGGCAGAAATTTGGCTTAGTAGAACCAACAGAAACTTGTAAGATGAAATAGTTGTTCTGAGAACAGTCAGTACATCAGTTTAGTGAAATGATCATACAGAAAATAAGTGGTAGCGGTCTCAGACTTAAAAGTGATACTGAACTGTGGATACACCAGGGAAGGAATGCCAGGAAAAACTCAGGGGTATTTTTAAATAGTTCATTGCCAGTCCCTCTCCTAAATTTGAAGCTCTCAAAGTTTTCTGCTTATGAAAAGAAAAAAAAAAAGCTGGACCTCAACAAAGCTCCCTTCCATTCTCTCAGGTCTTCAGTCATGAAAGAAAAGGCCATGCCCAGTGCTGCTTTTCTTTTTTTAAACCAGCATATCTAAAAAAAGCAGCTTGTAAATAGTTCCCAACCAAAACACATAGACCCTCCTCCTCCTCTCACAGGCCAGGAGTCTTTGCTGTTTGAACACAGTTGGTGGAAAGGCTGCAGTTACAGATTAACTTCTTCACCTCTGTCACCCACGGTGCCCTTGGCGCTGCTGCAACGGGAACTGTAAACAAACATGGGTGAACCCACTGGAAACTTGTGCAGTTCCACTGCAAAAAAAGTCTCAGCATCCTCTTCTTGGAGGCATGGAATCATGGAACCATCATGGCTGGAAAGGACTTTCAGGATCATCAAGTCCAACCATCAGTCCTACACCACCTTAACTACTCAATCATCTCCCGAAGCGCTACATCTGCCCATTGGTTGAATACTCCAGTGCCTCACCACTCTTTTTTCCCCAATTTTTCCTAACAGCTAATCTGAACCTAACTACCTAACCTAACTAATCTGAACCTAACTACAACCTCCTTCCAAGTAGTTGTAGAGAGCAATAAAGTCTCCCCCTCAACCTCCTTTTCTCCAGGCTGAACAGCCCCAGTACCTACTGCACCAGACATCTGCTTGGAAAACCAACAATCTAAACCAAAGGAAGGGGAGGATGTGCTGAAGAACTCATCAGGCTGCTACACAGAATAACCAAGCCCTAAATACAACACCTTTACTATCAGTTTTACCATTCCCACAGGGAAAAGCCAAAAACCTTCCCCTCTTTCTGCAATCTAATGTTCATGGAGCCTCTACCCACAGCACTTCCACACAGCCCGAGAACCAAAGGTGCCAGATTGTTTTTCCAAGACTGCTTAGCTTGCAGGGACAGACAGAGAGAGAAAGAGGAGAGAACAAAAAGATATTCTGTCTCATCTGATCAGAAACTCCAGTGCAGCCACCCAAGGGTAACCAGGACTAACAGGAAACGCGCGGCCACGTGCGCTCAGGTGCCCAGGGGAGAGAGCAGGGCAAAAATGATTAATGACAACAGAAGTCAGGCTGAATCAATCCTGCCTGAGAGGAGATGTGCTGCTGAGGAAGTTCCACAGGATGTTATTTCTCAACATTGTCTATATTTGAACTGAAGTTTATCTAAAGATTTCTGTTTAGTGTTTTATATAGGGATACACAGCCTCATATATTGAGCCACTGCTAATTCCTCAACCTGTCCAATTTAGTCTCCTCCAAACCCCATCAACATCAATTTTCTGCTATGTCTTCAGCTTTTTCTTTTTTTTAATTTATTTTCAATTTGATTCTATTTGGGAGACTCTCATATTTTAAAATCCATGACTACTCAGTTGGAGATACAAGGAAATAAAATCTGTTGGTATTTACCTATATTCCCAAGAAGTCCATTCATAATTGTACTGTGGTCAGGCTTTAATGTATTGCTGTCTTGATTAATGAACTCAAGACTGTCCTGCAACCTGTAACAAAGATAAAACAGTGAATTACTTTTCAGTAGAACACAGGGTTACTTAATTAGAGCCCCAGAGGAAGGGACAAGTTGTAAGGCAGGGTTCTGCAAGGAAAAACTTCCATAGCCTAAGCCACGCTCTCAGGTGGATCAGTTAAGACACAGAAAACTAAACACTGAACTCCCTGAAGCCACGTGGTTTTGTAACACTTTTTTCTTTATCTTGGACTGAATTCCCTGACTCCAGGGTTCTGTCCTCATCCCTTCTTCTCTAGTGGTTGCAGGTCTTTTTTACCTTATGGCATTAAGCTTCACCCCATCAGCATTAGAGGAATGGTTTATTCCTGGGTTTAAAGCAAACTGAGGTGAAGACAACCACCAGGGAAAGGTGAGGACACCAGTGCCAGAATGTAACAGGTCAGGGAACAAGAAGTTATTTTTCTAGAGAAAGAATCTGGAGGGTCTAGAGAAGGTCTTGGGTGTTGTGACATTGATCTGCCCATGTGCAAAGGATGCCATTTGTAATGGACTCACGTGTTCAGGCTCCCATAGATGCTGCTTCCAGTGCGAGCTGTGAAAACCTTGCTGAGCATGAGCTGAGGAGGTGAGCTGGAGGACAAAAAGGAAGATGTCAGTCAGGAACACTGGCTGTGCCAAGACAGGCTTTGTTTTCATTTCTCAGCCCTCCAGATTTTTCAGACCCAACCATGACGTAACAGCCTTGTGCGTCAAAAGTGACACAAACCCAGAAATTCCTTTTCTTTTGCACTTGTGGCATTCCATTTGTTACACATGAGCACTAGGGAGTGAGGATTCTGAAAAGATCAGCAGTGAAAAAATGAATCTCACCGGATCTGGTGAATTTTCAATGTAGAACCCTTGTAGCTCATGGCCACAGAGCCAAACATCATCTCTCCAAGCATGTTAGCATCTGAGGAGCACCGAGAACCCTGCAAGATAATACCATCAACATTTGTGTTTAGCATTTTAGAGCTATACTTCTATCAAAACAACATGAAACTAAGGAAAATACTCTTTTAAATAAAGATAAGCATGCAAAATATCTTGCTGTATAACACTGTTGACCATGCTAAGCTTAACAGTTCAATAATGATGCCAACACAAAGTTATCCCAGGGGACGGGGAGGAGCAGATCCAAACTGTGCTGAGTCAGGGGACTGTGAAGTTTTAAGACTGAGTAAAGAACCCTTAAGCCTAAACCTTGTGTCTGCCTGACAAGAAGAATCACAAGGTCACTGGAGATCTTCTACAGACTGTGGAGTTTGACCAGTGCTTCCTTGACCAAGACTGCTGCATAACTTCTCATGGATGGTATTTTATATTTGGTGCATCCTTTCTCGGTGCTTCTGTGATGGAACCAGCAAAGAGCTGCTGCAGCATCATGATGCTGGGCTGAGGTTGTGCAATTCCCTGCTTGTGGGCTGGTGAGAACTTGCTGGGAGGCACACTGGCTAAATACAAAGGAGGAACGTCACCACGGTGCATCACAGGTTAGATCAAATACTGCAAAGAAAAACCTAAAATTAAAAAGTTACTCAGGGCAATCAACTGGAGACGACTGCTGGGCTGACAGCCATCTTATTTGTATACACTCAGTGACTGAGATTACTGTCCCTTTATCCAGGGCTGTTTCATCTCTAGGCTAGCAGAGTGTTGGTGCTGGCTCTCCACTTGTGCCTTGCCTTGGAATAATTTAGAATATTGTGATCAGTCAAAGCCCAGGCAGTTCATAGGTGAGGTACTCTGTGCAAGAGAGCAACACGTTTCCTTTGAGGTGCGTGACAGCAACACTTCTTTGGAGTAACCCTTCCAAAAGGTTCCTAGAACCAGTCACAGAAATAACCTTGTGTTTGGAAAACGCTGAGTGCTCTATCTCCATACCCCTTATCCAAGCTCTAAACAACCAGGATCCTCACCCAGATGCCAGGCTTGGAATCTATCTAAATATTTTGCCCAGGGTCAGACAAATGAGCTCAGAGCACGACCAAGGACAGGGTGTCCACACCACGGGTTCCTCCCAGGAGTAAGGAGGGGGATAAAAATGCCCCCTCTTGACATTGGTACTCATGCTAGCCAGCAGCACAAGGGCAGGAACAAGGAAATACTCATCAGCCAAAAGGCAACACACTTAAAACACTTTCCAATTTTTAGCTCTTCTCAAGCACTCTCAATTAAGACGAGGGTACTTTAACAGACATGTTATTAACCTCTAAAATCTGCTCTCGCTGCAAGAAGGATCAGGGTGACTAAAAGTAGCAACCACAGCTATAAAAATGAGGATAGGATTGCAAGGTTTGCTCGTGTTCATATGACAGGGCAAAATCTGGTCATTCCCTGGGCCTCAGGGAAGTTTCCATCTTCACCTCCCAGGGCATCCCCTGCCTAGGTGCACTGTAGGCACTACTGGAAAAACAACTTTAAAATCAGTCACTATGGCCCAGCAGCTCCAAGGAAACACCAAGCATAGATGTTAATGGCTCTGGGAAATGATAGGTCTGCCAGCACCATGAAATCCTGAAGTGAGAACACTGCAAATTACTACAGCCAAATGTTATGATTGTTATTTTTAAATCTGTTGCAGATCTCCAGCTGAAGGACTCGTTCTGCATAAATGCTGAGCCTTTGATGGCTGGTTTTGGTTTTGACTTTCTGCTGTTGTGAAAGTCTAATTCTAATGCTGAGGCAAAATACTTTATCTTGAAGGATTGATTTCCTTTGTCAAGCATTAAAAAAACCAGGTGAAAATCAGCTGCTTTCAAATTTAACTATAGGGGTTTCCCTTTCCTCTGGAAGACAGAAACAAGCAATGCTGAAGGCAAAGAGCATGATAGGATGGCCCCATGGCCTGTTTCATGTCTGGCATTTCATCCACACCTAATAATTTTACCACACATAGCAAAAGATACACAGATTTAAAGCATTTAATATGGAAACACTGCTACAGCTCAACTTTTTGAGCCTTTCACGGTGCACAATAAAGGTCACTCAAGACCAAAGTAGAATGCAATCAGCTGAGGAAAGGGGTTAAATATTAAAATCTTAAAAAATAGCCAAGAAGCATCTGGCAAAAAGGGCACAATCTCTGGCACTGACAGCCTGGGCACAAACCAGCTCCCTAGGTCATCTTTTCATGCTCACGTAAAAACTGATCATTAAATTCCCACAAGTGTTTGTTATCATACATCAGCATATTAGGAGTAGTAAAATTTGCATGATTTGGATATTGCATTTCTGAATGTGTTTACAGCATTTAATATTTCACTCACTGTGCATGTCACCCTATCAATAACTACAGACATCTATAAATTAAAAATGCAGTCCAGACAGAAATGTGAAATGGGATCAACAAATCAGAAAGATTTTCAGTCCTGACTACACTGGGGAGCAGGTACAGAGGGAACACTAATGTCAGAATGTACTCTGGGCAAGCTTAGAACCACATTCATCTTCATTGTGATGGATCCCTCACATTTGTGAGGGATCTGGATAGGGCATAATTAAAAATACAGAAGCTTGGAACAAAAACCTGTATTTCAGCTTGCAATTACAGTTGCTCGTATATAGTTAAATAAGGAAACAGAGAGATCTAGCTTCAAAGTATGTTTTTAAAAGCTGTACAATGGAATTCCAAATAAAATAAAATAGAACAAAACAAACAAAAGAACTTCTAAATACTCCAAATACATTAAGTAAATTCTGAGGTTGCCAGACTAGCAGCAGTTGGAAGATAGGAAATGCCAGGCTGACTGATGTCTGGACAAAGCCTTCTGCATCCACGGTGCAAAAATTTAGTGTGCAGTAAAAAACTCTCATGTTTATGGCTCTCTGCTCATTTGCTGGGGAAGCTCAGAAGCAGTATGGGAAAGGCAGCAGAAAATTTACAACAGATACTCTGTGGAAGCCCAGCTTAAGCTGAAAGTGTCCTGCACACTGTCTGAGCTGGTCACCCCACTTTACTTCCACCTGGTAATATTCTGACCAAGTGATGCACATGAGGAAGCAGGGACTTAAAAGAGAAAACTTCCCACAACTTTATTTTTAAATACACTGTCATGCCAACCACTGAAATTCACTTCCTTTAATAATGTTGACCACTGTTTGCACACAGCCAGCCTGTAGGAGAGACAAATTCTGGATAGTGAGGAGCATCATTTTTCTTGGTCACCCAAATGAAGAAGGAACATATTTTGTGCACGAAGGAAGCTGCTGACAGAAACGTCTCTTCCTTCCACAACCACAGCTAAATGCCCTTCCAGGAAGGGAGGGATGGAAAACAGATCTCCAGGCCCCTTAGTAATGCTGTGGAAAAGAGCTTGATGAGAAAAAGAGAATAAGCAGCTCACCAAATATAGCAGGAGCTAACGTGAGAGTGGGAAAGTCAGCACGGAAAGGTTCTTCGTTTCTATCTACAGCAGGTTAAGACATCAGTAGTACTGCACTTCACAAGAGCTTGTGGAGATAGCAGCTTCCCTCAAACACACAATTACTTCATTACAAAGAGTGGAAGGGCTTAGTTCTATTTTAGGGTGGCTTAATATAAAACACTTGTGATCCATGGAAGGAGAGATGACAGAAATATATCCGTGTCAGATGACTCCAGCCACTCTCATGGCCAAAATCTCTTATGTAAAATGCAACTCAAGTGCACCAAATCCCTTGTTATAAAGCTGGTACACAGACTATCCCTGTAGGTACCCACCTTTCTCTCATTATTTCCCTGACATTTAGCAATAAAGCAAAGTAAACCAGCTAATCTACACCAAGATAAGATACTTGTGCCAAGTCTGATCGTCCCAAACCAGTGTTATCACCCAGGTCATAAGACAGCAAAAATGCCCTGGAAAAATCACTGCCATCCAAGACATGTCCCAAGAGAACCAGCTGGTTGGTTTTAGACTTGTTCAAACCCAAAGCTATAAAATTAAACATTACTGAGTCAGAACCAATGTCTGATTTTGACTGGAAACTCCACCTCCAGCCTCTAATTTCTAGCATTTTAAAATATTCAGTACCTCACTTGCTGTTAGTATTTGGCATGGGTTATGCAAGAAAAAAAAAAAAAAAAAAAAGAAAAAAAAAAAAGTAAGAGCAACTCACCTGGTATTTTGGACATTGTTCTTTTGGATCAGAGAATGAGGAGGATGAATTGATTGAACTATCCAAGGAAGAAGAGCTGTCTCCTCCAGGCTTCAGCTGGCAACATTTCCCAAAAACTCTCACCTGAGCATCGCTGCATAGTTTCTGAAATACAGACAACATGTGTGACACACTGAGGCCCACGACCTGTTTAGCAGCACTGCACTTACCTGTTTAGGCAAGATATTTAACAACTGAAAGGCTTGTGCCCCAGGAAAATAGTTTACCAGAGTATTTATTAGTGTCTCTTGCAGCCTGGCTGTATGGAGAAAACTGAGCTGTTTTCCTTCCAATTAGCCAGGAGCTAACAGGTCACTCCAACTCCATCCTCCTCAGTAGCCACCCACCTCTGAAGCTTCACGGGTGACTATTTTAGAGCCAGGATTAGAAGAAAAGATGGCACCAAATTGTTTAAAGGAAGGATGGCAACAATAGGCTCCAGCTGTCCCCATCTTGCTCCCTGTGCCCAGTGGGGCAGAGGTGACCCAGCAGTGCCATGGACACAGTGACAGTGCTGGCCAGGTCATGATGAGGAGCAGAGATCATGATGTACAGGAGAACACACTGATTAGGAATAACCAAGCAAGAACAACACAGAACTCAAGGGAGATTCAAGTCACAAGGATCAGTGGAGAGAAAGCTGCTGCATCTATTGATCCTTCCCTAGCTCTAAGTCCCTTAGTCCTGTCAAAGAGTGGCACAGAGGTGAGATGTTCCTCTCCTTTTCAACACAGGGGACTTCTGAGGTTGAAAAAGGACAAACACAGTGTTACAGAGAAGCCAGGAGTTTCATGGTCCAAGGGTGACTTCTGACAGAGACAGCACAGAAAAAAAGTGAGCGAGGAGGGTTGGAGCGGAGCCAAACCACCAGAATCCTGCTGCACTATGATCAGTCCCTGGCACAACAGGAGATGCTCCACTTCTGTTTCATTGATTGTGTAAAAGCTTTTGCCATCATCCCTGTGAGACTCAGCCCCCCAGGCAGAACCAACACCCACGGGAGTGAACACCAGTGACACTTGTGTTGGGTGACTCTCTTCCCTGAAAGATCTCCACGTGTTTCTCAGATACTCCTTGCACTTCAACACCCCCCTGTCAGGTTGGCATTATTTACATTGCTGGTGGGCAGCACAAGGAGACAGGAATAGTCCTAGAAATTGCCTACTGCCTCTGCCCTAAGACTTTCTCAATGAGCAGTTCCTGTACAATCACCAAACCAGTAAGAGCAAGGTGGAAGTGAGCCCTGCTGGCAGCAAGGTTCCAGGGACAGAGGGGAATGCAGAAGTTCTGGTCCACATCAGACACTCCTCCTTCATTCAAAACCAGAAATGTGTCCCATCTCTAACAGCTATGAAAAAAAAAAAAAAAAAAGGGCAAAGGCATGAAGAATAGTGTAGAATACCCAAGGCAGAGGGTGGTAGCTTCATGACTCTGCTCAATAATCAGCAACAATTGTACAACAAGCCAACTTATTCATAGAATGGTTTTGGGGTTGGCAGAGGGCTTAAAGATCATTAAGATCCAACCCCCCCTGCCCTGGGCAGGGACACCTCCCACCAGACCTGGCTGTACAAAGCCTCATCCAACCTGGCCTTGAACACTGCCAGGGACTGGGCATCAACAATCTTCCTATTCCAGTATCTTACCACCCTCATGGTAAAGAATTTTTTCCTGATATCTAACCTAAATCTCCCCTCTTTCAATTAAAAACTCCTGCAGAGGGATTTTGATGAGGGTCAGGATGGGAATGCCATGCTTCTGTCCCAGGCTGTGCAGGTTCCTTTTGGTTTTTGTGGGTTGTATGTTTGTTTTGGGTGGTTTTTGGGCTAAATCCCACCCGTGGTTAGGGACAGGTGACTTTTATTTGGCTCTGACTGCGGGAGAGATTTTGCAAAGCAGGAGAAAATGTCAGGGGTTCTCAAGCAGCCTCCCCTGCTGCTCCCGTGGTGCAGGATCACTGTGGTGAGGATTTGGGATTCATACAAGATGGAGCTTTGCTCCTGGGCAGGCTCTGTGGCTGGAGCACAGTACACAATGGTCAGGCCATGTGAATGATCATCATATGACTTCAGTAGGAACTCGTGAACCAGAATTGCATTTTATCTCTGACACAAACAACAATGTCCCAGGCTAGGCAAGCATCATGTGATAAAAACCACATAAAATCCACAGGGTTACAGAAGCTTTTTCAGGCAAACCACAGCTCAGCTTGCGTTTTCCATCAGATGTTGAAAGTTCCTTCTAAAAAGTTACAATTACAACTGAGCTTCCTTGAGACTGCAAAGCCAGCAAAGGGAGGTGACTTAAAAACTCTGTGTATTAAAAAAAGCAGGCTAAGTTTGCAAATTATTTGCTTTTAATTATTTTTTTTCTCATCATCACTGCATTGTTCTGCACAGCAGCAGATCCACTGGGAAGTCTGGGCTCTTCAAGGGATAGTTGCCTAATTTATAAAGCAAGCCAGGAGAATGGCTGTCTGGTTTTGTTTTGTTTTGTTTTTTTTTTTTGCAGTGGAATTACTGAACCGAGACCCTTGTCTGTAAAGGAAAACTTTCAGATACCACTTTCCAGAACCTTGTGACCAGTAAATCCCTCCTAAAAGGCAGATCATTGACTAATTTGGGCATTTGGTCTTTTACAGGCATGGTGTGTGCTTAAGAATAACCTGCTGGACAATGAGATCAGGTACCCAAAATGCCCCTCTCTGCAGTTTCTGATTCCAAATGTCAATGAAACTTTAGATATAACAAATCTCAGGCTATTATGTACCAAAGGAATGGGATTACTGGCATTCCAATACAATATTCCACAGGGAATTCAAGCCAGGTTTCCAAAAATAAAGAGGTAATCTAATTACCTAAGAACTGCACACGGGAAGGTTTCAAAGTTGTGGATTTTCTTCCCAACTGGAGATGGCTGGAGCTGAGCAGACACAGAATCAAAAGTGCTGCTGGAGTCCTCCTGAAATGTCCCCTGAACATCTGCTGGAAGGATGCTGTGGGCAGCTGCTGCTCCTGGCTGCTCTCTCTCCCTGCTGTGGTCACACTCTCTGTTCTTTCTCTGCCAACTCTTTGCAGATACCACCCACCCCCAAAGCCTTCTGGCAACCACAGTTCTTACATCAGAGGTCACCATTTGCTGAAAGTCTTGGAGACCTCTCAGGCAGTACTGAAGTTACCTTGGAGTAAAGTGTCTTTGTAGCACAACAGGGTACAAAATCTGTTTTTTCTACAGTTCTGCTCCTGGAATCTCTTTTCTCCACCTCTATCAGCAAAAAGCTTTAACTCTTTGCTGCAAGGTCTGCTCCTTAGGAAGTGGAAAGAACATTCCCAGTGCTGTGCACAGGGAGAGAAATCTCTGCTGGGCAAGTTTTGGGGATAATAAGGAAGTTGAAAGGAGCCTGGTGTGTTGAACTAAATCCAGGCTGTCTGCTTGTGTGTTAGGGCTGTGAGTGACAGATGGGAAGAGAAATATCATCTGCTTCAGGCTTTGCTACCTCTCTGCAGCAGCAGGTGCTCAAATATCACTGCAGTGGTAGTGACAGAGAAATCAATACTTCCAAGGAAAGTTGTCACTCTCCTAGAGCCCTCTGCCTCATTCCTAGAACAGGTTTTTCTGTAAAGCTGAAATTTTATTCCAAAAATAGAGAAAAATTAACTCCTTAGCTTTATTGATAAGCATTACTCTGAATGTGTAATTAAACCTCTGCATCCCCACAAGACACCTCAACAGGCATTCACTCCCTCCCTTTGAGTGCTGCTGTAAAAATCCAGGTACCTTTCTTAAAATGCATCTTCCAAGTGCTACTTTCTCCCTTTCTTTCCAGAGCTGTCAAGCTTCTCTATTACCCAGAGGCCAGGGAAAGAAATGAAAGACCCTTCCACTCGTGTTCTTCCATTTCTGTCTGAAGAGAAGCAGCAGAGCTGAGGAGATGGGACTCAGTCTCTGTGCTTAAGGCTTCATCTCTCTGCTCAGCCCAGCCCCCTGGAACCCTGCCTGAGAGCCAGGCAGAGACCAGAGTCTCCACTTCACACAACTCACCTAAAAGCAAAAGGCTCACTATCCAATTACTAATCCCTCAAAGCAATTTGCTGTTCAACATTTATCCAGTGCTGAAGTATGTTAGAACATGTGGCTAATCCTGGCTTGTTTAAAACAGCATGCTGTTTTTCTGCTTTATAAAGCAAAGTAGATAAATATGATATTTGGAGGGAAAGAAATTGCCACAGTAGGAGAGATCAAGTATCCTGTGACCTTTCAGTTAAATGATCCCAAAGACAACCAGGTTACAGGGGAAAGGGAACTCTTTGTTCCCCAAATCCACGTTCACTGTTGAAACCTCCAGACTTCACATTCTCCACCCTGGGCCACAATTTCACTTTCCTTTCTTCAAAAAACCTTGCTTCTGAAAAACCTCTTCTGCCTCTGGGGCCTGGGATCAAGCCTCTGCCCTCCTCTGATTTCCCTCTTCATTCCCTCTTCTGTCTTTCCTTCTTCCCAGCCAAACCACAGACCTGAGATCCCTGCTCAGCACAGTTCATGGCTTGGCTCTTGTTTCCTTTCCTCCCCTCTCCTCCTCATGGTCCCTGACACCTCTTTTCTTCCTCCCTGGTCTCCACACCTTCCTCCATCCTGATCTTTAAACTCAGGAAACCTGGCAGCTTCCTTCAGGCCCATCAGCACCTTTCTCCAGTCAAATCCTGACTGGTGACCACTGGGTTGTATCCTAAGTGGACAAGACAAAAAGGAACTGGAGCAATTACATAAGACAGCTAAATCCCTGGAACTCATCCTCCTGGAACTCATCCAGCCTGCTCCCAGGGAAGCCCTGACACAGGGTTCCTCTTCCCAGCTTCTTCCTTGGTTTACACCCCACTTCTCCCTTGCAGCACCATTTTATTGGCATCCTCATCCCAGACAATGCTGGCCCTGGAAGGAAAGCTCCTCTCAGACTTCCAGCTGGCCTGTGCACACTGACATTTCTGGGGACAAAACTCCTGTGCCACACAGCAGTGGTGGCACCAGGAGATGGAGCATGGCCTGCATGCAAGGTGAGGGTGAATGCAGTGCCAGTAGCTCAAACCCTCCAAGAGCAGAAATAGCCCACCCTCTGGAAAGCCAGGCAAGAACCTCTCCTGCTCAGCACCAAAAAAGGTCTAGGACTCAAAAAGGGGATCTCTCTGCCTCCCCACCATGCCAGGTATCTCCAGCTGCCCAAGGAGGATCTTGGGGACAGCCTTTGGCCAACATTCCTGGTGCAGTGGCCACCAGCCCTCCGAGTCCCCAGGCTGCTGCTCAGCTTTACTCACCAGGTTCAACTCTACCAAGACCCAGGGAAAACATCACAATTAGAATATTTTAAGGAAGCTCTCAGCTTGTCTGTCTCACCCTTCCAAAATGCTTGTTCAACTCATATTCAGCTTTACTGAAGGCACGAAGAAGCTGATTTAATATCCAGTGAAAACACAAAATCTTTACTTGTTTTACAGTCATATTTGCCTCGTGGAGAATATAAACCTTATAATGCTTTAATAAGTAGAGCCCAGCTGGATGAGAGCACAAATTCTGCAGTTTTTCACCCATCAAACAGTCAGAGCCTACTGTTTTCTTTCTTGAAACACGTGTCTGAAAATTTTGCTCTGATGCTTCTCAATTTTTTTCCACCCATGCCTCCCCTTGTAGTATTCAAATAACTGAGCCACGTTCAGCCTTGGTTCCCCACACAAAACTCTTGACATCTGTAAAGATTAGATACATAAAGCAGAGCAGAGTATATCTAACCTTGCTGCAGGCATACAACTCTGAAATTAGAATTGCTTTCACGTCTCAATAAGCAACAGAAAATGGGGACTGAAGAGCACAGTGACATCAAGCAAACTGAAACCCTCTCAGTGCTCTGCACTAGACTGATGAGCCATTAAGCAGAAGGGTCTGGCCACTGCCTGGCACCCTTGCAAATCTCCCCCCTGGTGTTATTTGTAAACCCAGAGGTATAAATCACGTTGGGAAAGAGGAGAGGGGGAGAGATGCAGAAAGCCCTGGCTTCTGTGGGGTGCTGAACAGATCCCCTTTCAGAAGGGAGAGTGCCCAGCCCACACACGTCTTGCTGAGAAAGGGCAAGAGTGTCTTGGAATGTGCTTAGAGCCAAGAGCTGGCTTTGTACAGGCAGGGTGTGTCTTGGTTAATGAAAATCATGATAAAGAGCGAGAAAAATAAACAATGCCATTCCTTGAAAATGGCCAGGACGTACTGCTGGCTGTGCAAGCCTGTACTAAGCTCCCAGCCAGCTGAGCAGAGGAGGCTTCTGCACGTTTTTACCTGCAGAATGTTTCTGCTACTGCAGAGCTGTGTTCCACGAGGAAAGCTTTGCCTGACCTGACGTTATCTGAGTGCTGCAGAAAGCAGCTATCACAGCAGGCAAATGTTTCAATATATTCCCTTTCAAAGTTTCCAAATAGCACAGAAAAAAGTGGCTCAAGTTATTGGAGAGGAGGACTGGGGCTTTTCAAGCACCCTGGGAACAGTCTTCCTCCACCAGTCTCACTCACTCATCTCACAGAGCTGGAAACACAGCTATTTCCCCCTTAGCAAAGAAAAATAAAGGAGAGATTAATGTGGAACTGTATTAGCTTCATTATCAGCCTCTTATTTGGGTGTTGTTGAGCTGCTACAGTCAACAATCTTTCTAAAATAAACCAAAGCAGTGAAGCTTGCAAGTGCCAGTACAGAACTATCTGAAAGAGGGTTTAGGTTTTCAGGAAATGGATTGAAATATGGCAAGAGGATTTATACTGTACAACGTCCTTTTTTTATTAATGAAGTAATACTTTATGATTAATGAATTAATAGTAATAAGCACAGCCAGCAATTCATACCAATAAACCACTTCTAAAGATCTCTTGTCTTTAAAAACCTGTTTTCTTGCCAAGAACACCTAGAAGAACATGACATTATAAATTATAAAGCTGTTCTAACAAGCTGAAGAGAAAGATGGATTTTGTTCAACATGTGCAATACTCCCTTTCCTTCTCAAGTTCTCAAAAAATCCTGGAAAACTGGCATCCTGATTCCTGGCACTAGAGAAAGCAATGGAGAAACCTGGAAACTGTGCCTGGTGGGACACAAACAGGCTCCTAGAGGCTGGGATGCACAGGTATAGGAAGCACTTGGGACAAGGATGAGACACATCAGGCTGGCAGCATTTAGCAACAGGTTGGAAAAGTTTACAAAGCTGGGTGAAGAATTTTCTGGCTGTACTCCAACATGAAAACCAGGGCTTGGGGGTAACACGTTATCCTGTGTACTCCTGCTTGCAGAACCTAGTAGGTCCTGGGGGTAAAAGCAACCAGGATCATAAATTTCAGTTCCCTCAGTGCTTTCTGCTTGCAGAGCTTAAAATGGTTTACAAAGGTTTGGAGAGATGGTGGAAAGGGAGTTCAAAGCAGCAAAATAAAGTTGTCCAACCCCACACAACCACTTACAATAGCACTGTGGCTAGAAATTAATTTTCTGGCCAGAGCCCTGAGAAGGAAGTATCCTCATCTGACTGCATCCATTACAGTTTCAATTAATAGATTGCCATGGAGACCATGCCAAAAGGAAAGAGAGGAAAAGTTTTCAAGCAACTTTGGGTGAAAAAACCTGTCAGCAAAGCATAAAAACAACTGGCAAAAGCTAACCAAACGGGACACCAGAGGACACAGGACTAGGAGGACCTTCCTGTTAAGACTGCAGACCCCACCACGGCATAAAAACAAATCCATCAACACCAGTTTGTGCCCTGCCTCACCCCCCAGCACTGGCTGCAGCCCCAGGAAGGATTCCTGCTCCCTGAAAGAGCAAAAAGAGTAAAGGAGCCCAGGAATAAAGAGATCAGCACAGTATTTAAAGCTGGCAAGAGTGAAACCACTGAAGCCTGAATAATTTGCAACTTAACAGGCATTTAAATATAGCCCTGCAAACAACCGACATCGAAACGATAACCTGAATAAAACAGAACATTTGTGATTTATCTATCTTTGAAAAAAAAGAAAAAAAAACCCCAAAACCACAGCCTACAAGCAAGTGAATAAGTAGGGTACTCACCGACACTGAAACATCCTCTATCTTTCTTTTAGCACTGGAGTCAAACAAGACATTCCGGCCTCTCCTCTCGCAGTCCTGGTACACAATCAGCCGGATCTGACTCGGGTCAAACTCTGGCAAAGGCCAACTTGAATGAAAAATAAAAGGGCAGAAGGGTCAATTACCACCACTCTTTATCACCCTGTTCTTTCTACATTATCTATGTATACAACTTGATTAAAATAAAGTGGAGCGAAAGCAATCCCGATTTCCTCAAGCCCTTTGATCCTGTAGCCAGAACAATGCCTTTTGGTTTTTTTCTTTCCCCTGCACTTGCCAAATAAAGGCATAAAGGGCACCAATCCACAACCACATGCACAACCATGTGCACAGCATCACTGATTCTTGTGCTCTGTTCATGTTGCCTTCAAGTTCCAGCTTTTGGAAATCACAGGCACGTAAAAACTCAGTTTTTGTGTTTAAAGACACACAAATACACACAAAAAAAAGAGACAGAGTCCCTAATCATTGCAAGCACCAGCTTGAAAGCATTCACAACCCAAAAGCAAGAAGAACCAAGGTATATATTCACCCTGGCTTCTCCCTGAAGAGCTGAATTTCTGTGTTTGCAGCCACGTGCTTTAGCTTCATGGCAAAGCACTGAGTTCCACAGCTGAAAAAAAAATGGGAAGGACCTTTCCTACCCTTCTTCAGGCTTTACAAGCACTGTGTGTGTGTGCAGAATTAACTGCAGCATTATAAACTACAACATTTGTACTAAAATATATGTCTTGGCTGTGGGGAACAGAGAGCCACATGTATCTAGGGCCTGCCTGTATGTTCAGGTCCTTGTCACACTCAGATTTCAGAATAAACTCTGCTGTGATCCAAGGTCAGAGCCACTGACCAGGTCAGCAGAACACACACAGCAGTCCCCTTCTCACACACTTTTTCCCCAACTGGTTTTGCTGTCATTACTGAGGAAAGCAGCTTCTTGGAGACTTTGCCTTCCCTTGGAAGTTCTTGGAAGACAAGCAACAAGACACCTGCTCTACCCATGAAACCAAGAGGAATCACCTTTCAGCTGGTTATGAGCCCTTTCCTAGGTAAGTGAAATTCTATCTCCTTGTAGGCAAGCAGCATCAGCATGAAAGCCCAAGAAGTGAGAAACAGCATCCTGGAACTTTCCAGCCATTAATGAAGGATACAGGCTCCCAGTTTACAAGAACAAGCCAGGCATTTATTTCAGCAAAAAGACACCCCTCAGTGAGAACAGGGAGTGTTAGGCTCCAAGGTGATGGTCAGTTTTTCTCTCCTGTGTCCTGCAATCCACCAACCAAAAGGATTCCTTCTCTGCACAGGTGTGAGGTGAGCAGTAACAGACAATTTGTAACCCAAGGACTTTTATAAGAGGTCCCAGCAGAGAATTTGATCACCAAAGCCCTGGTTGCCCATCAGAAGTTTTCAGGGCTCTCCAGTGGAGATTCACAGATCCAGGTGCTGACCTAGGGAGGTGAAACTAAGCAGCAAGACATACATTTACTTGGTCTCTGGAGAGAGGAAATCCATTTCCTAATCTGCTCAGCCTCACCATTGAGCAAAAGGGGGAAAAAACCAGAAGCCTCAGAGCACATGGTGTGTGACATATGTCAAAACCAACTTATTGCAAGAAAAAAGCTTGAGCAACTTGAAACTGAAATAAGTGGGTGTCTGCATTTGGGGGCCAAGAGCCACTCAGCCTCTCTGTTCAAGCACCCAAATCCATGGTCCAGAGAGGGACACATCCACACGAAGAGCAGATTGCAAACCAAGCAATTCCCAACCTAAACCAACCACAGTGCCAAACTCAGAGCAGAGCTTCCATTTACTGGGGGGGTCTGCTAATGAATACAAAGACTACAATAGAGAACACAACCCCCTGATTGCTTGGGGTGTATTTGGAGTGTTATCAGCTCAAAGGCACTCTGGGGATTTGGAAGAGACCAAGTGAAGCCAGAGGTGAGGAAATGAGTGAGACCACTGGAAAAAGTGTCTTCCAGGAGGAACCATCTCCTTCTGTTGAAGTGAAACCAATGGCAGCCTAGAAACTCATTTTGTTTCCAGCCAGGCCACTGTGGTTCCTCCAAAGCAGCAGTATGTGACAACAACTGGGAGCTGCTTGCCAAAGAGGTGCTATCACTTGCTCCACCCTTGCGACACGTTTGGATTTCCTTGACACTCAGACAAAAGCACATCTTCCATTACCTACCACTTTTGATATTTGACTTTGAAATTACTGGCAAAGAAGGGCAGTAGCTGTTCCAGATCTTAGGAAAGTCTACTTATAAAAAGCTCTAAGAGCAGATTACACACTAAGAGGAGAGAAAGCTAAATATAAAACTCTTGCTGTATTCCCAAACATACTCGATCAAGGTAACAAGAGCTTGTTTACTTCTCAGCTTCTTCACATGACATTTCAACTTGCTCTAGACGAGCATTTAGTAGCTCTTACCCCTCATAATTTGTGATAATTCCACAGAAGTGTTATCTCTGTTACATAATAGAGTCCTTAAGCACATTTCAGCCTGGCAAAAACATTCCCTGGCAGTAACGGGGCCACTTCCCAAACCAGCAGAAACTTTGGGAGACCTGGGGGAAAAAGTTCACTTGGACAGACAGACAGACAGCAGAGGCAGACTGACCCCCCCACCCCCAAGCTCAGCCCATCACCCCCCAGCAAGGAGGAAGCAGGACAGGGAGTAGCTTTGCTTTTGTTGTTATCACCCCATTATGTTTGATGTCTGGAGAGATCAGCCCCAGAAAGGCACAAATTCCCCAAACAGAACAGGGCACCACTCCAGTGCTGCTCTTCAGGAGGATGAAAACTGACCCAGATCTTCTGAACAAAATTAGTTGTGCTTATAAATGGAAACTAACTTTGACATTTAACTGATGTTTTCTTGAGATTTTCATAGGAAAACCAGGAGACACCCAATCAGATGTTCTCATGATGTTAATGAAAGGTGAGTCTCCATCTCCCACCGTTCAGGGAATCAGGGTTCTCTTCACAAGGACTGTTTTTCCCCTGTGACCTCCTTGATCTTTCCTTGAAACTGATGATATTTAAAGAAAGCAAACTCAGAAGAAAGAAACAAACCTAAGAAGCACCACCAAGAAAACCCCAATAGTTTTTTTTTCACCTGTGGAGCTGTTTCTTGATTTTGCTGCACGCTCGAGCCCATGCATGGAGCAAGAGAAGAAATTCTGAGAAATAAATTATTTCTGAGCAGGACACCAGTCCTGGGGAGATCTCCACTACACAAAGAGTGATTCTTCTAGAGTGAGATGTTCAGAAATAACAGAATGGGGGAGAAACTGAATGATGTGTAAATGCTTCAGAAGGCTGGAGGAGCTCTGCCCTGGAGCCAGGCTGAGAGAGTTGGG
This sequence comes from Heliangelus exortis, assembly GCF_036169615.1. NCBI lineage: Eukaryota > Metazoa > Chordata > Aves > Apodiformes > Trochilidae > Heliangelus > Heliangelus exortis. The sequence continues at coordinate 1,529,009 of NC_092436.1, read as the reverse complement.
GGTGTTCAGCCTGGAGATGGCTCCAGGGGAGACCTCAGAGCATTAAAGGAGCTCCAGGAAAGCTGGGGAGGGACTTGGGACAAAGGGATGGAGGGGTAGGACAAGGGGGAATGGCTTCAAAATGACAGAGAGAGGAGATTTAGGTTGGGCATTAGGAAGAAATTCTCCACAGTGAGAGTGGTGAGACCCTGGAACAGGTTTCCCAGAGGAGCTGTGGCTGCTCCATCCCTGTTCCATCCCAGGTTGGATGGGGCTTGGAGCAGCCTGGGCTGGGGGAAGTGTCCCTGCCCATGGCAGAGGGGCTGGATGAACTTCAAGGTCCCTTCCAACCCAAACCAGTATGATTCTGGGTGGGCTGTTTCAGAAACAAACCCCATAAAACCTCTCTCACAATCACAGACTGGTTGAGGTTGGCAGAGACCTCTGGAGGTCATAAGGTCCAACCTCAGGCACAGATGCTCATGGAAGTAGAAAGCACACTGGGAAAGGAATTATTTGGGACAGAAAAACAATCTTCTACACAAATAATGATGAAATTATTAATAACTAATAATACTGAAACCAAGGCCTGAAGAATGATATTTTAATGCCTCACACTCAATCTCTGCTATTGTTCAGCTCTTCTTTCACCAGTTTTGCTTTCCTGCTGTTTAAAATTCATCCACCAGGAGTATTATTTGTGGCTTATGTTTCCAGCCCCATCACAGGTTTCCTGACACCTCCTCTGTGAGCTGCATGGCAACCCAGAACACCAAATCCACTCAGAGCATGGATTTTCTCATGTGTCTAATTCCTGGACTTCATTACTGCCACAGCCATTTGTAACCAAGAGGCAACTGAATGGCTTGAAATTTAAATGAAATATCCCACTCTCTGCAAGTTTCAAGAGATGAAACTACAGACCCAGAAACCCTTTGTTACCACTGCAATAATTAAAATACAGGAGTCTCCCCTGTAATCTAAAGCAAGTCCATTCCTGTCTCCACTCCAACATGAACAGTGTTTCTGCATCACATTAAGGATTTAGTTTAATGCCATTTTTCCTCCTGCCCAAGACTTTCCTTTTAAGACAATTTCATACTAACACAGCTTAGCCATTATCCCATTATTCTTGAAATATTAACACAGGTATTTTGGAAGCCTTAGAGAAAAGCAGCTGAAGCAAACCCACCGAACCACTAAGCAGGTAGGAATTATAAAACAAGTTTGCTAAAAAGCAAAGTTTCTCAAAACCAGAGTTATGTCTGATGACAGAAAAAGTGAGTTGAACCTACCAGCCAAACTATTGTTTTCCTACATCATGTTACCCATAGTTATAAAAACTGCCTGGTGATGAATCACTTCCAACTATTTTTAAATGCATCTACGCAAATGATATTTATAGTTGATGCCAGCTTATCTGTTCTGCATGGTTTTCATGTTAGCACCTTTTTCACAAGGCTGACAGGAACAGCCAGGGCAGAGCAGACAACAGGTCCACCTTGCCTTGCCCCATGGCCTCCTCGTGGGGCTCTGCATGGAAGGAAATTCTTCCCCTTTTCCTGCACAGGGATCCTCAATCTCCAGCTCCTGCAGATGGTTCTCTTGTCCTAGAGTTGTTCCAGTGGTGCTTAGACCCAGCCAACTTCTCCAAGAGCACTGGACAGAGTGACTGTCCCTCCCTTGAAGAACCTGTATGGTAAATATGAGCCCCTTCCACCAGGTGCACTGGGATGTTTCAGATGGAAATTATCCCCATGTTCCATGGGGATGGGCACTGCCACCAAAGCACACCCACCTGTGTGCAGAAACCCAGCAGCACTCAGGGTCCTGCTTTGCTGCAGGGAAGCTTGATCAGAAGTAGAAACCAAATGAATAGTCCTACAATCATTTCATACACCTCTCACCCTGACTGAGATGCTTTTTCCAACAAGGGATTCCCTTTTCTGCCCCAAATCCTCAGTATATTTCCCTTATCTGGGTTATTTCTGGGGGGGGCTTTGAGAAGACACAACAGAAGCTGAGTGTACAGCACACAAGGGGAGGCTTTTCTATGTATTTTAATACCTTCTTAGTGCAACTCATTAATTTGCCAATTAATTGACCATTACTGTACAAAGCCAGCTGTGTAGGAGGCCTTCTGAAAGAACACAACTCATTCTGAAGCAATGAAAGCAGCCATAAAGGGCACATTAATGATGCTTCCAGCCTTGGAAGACCAGCCATTAGCAGAGCTTTTCTTCAAGCCACATGGGCAGGTTAAGTTAGTTTTTACCACCACCTGAAGCTCCAAAGAACTTCTTCAGGATTCCTGTGATAAGGATGATGTAGACTGCACAGATTATTTGCAGAGTTGGCACTCACAGTTTCAATGCTGGTGACAGAACACAACCAGGAGGCCGTGAGAAGGAAGAAGATCCCCGAAGCACCGAAACCACGGGGTCTATACTTAGCAAAAATTTTGCAAGATAATTGTCTTCACAAGAGCTGAGGTCACTTGAGGGTTGTGTGACTGTTGTGGTGCTGAGTGCCTGCTGATTCTGCAAAGAATCAGAACTGTTGCAGCTTGGCCGAGGCCATGAAGGGAGCCCGTGAGGATGGGTTGTGAAGGAAGCCACCAACAACGCTGCCTCCATCACCAGGACCTTAGCTGAGCTTCCACCAAAGTCAAGGAACTTGTACCCTGGGCAGCCTGGAGGAACTGAGAGAACATCTCAGGGACAACCACTCAGGATGGGCACCACAAGGAAATACCAAAGAAAAACCTAAAATTGAAGCCAGCCCATCTCTTGACACATCCCCAGGCTCTGCAGCACCGCAGAGGTCAGCTCCACGCCACATCTATAAATCTGTCTTGTTCATTTACCAGCTTAGCAATCCTCACCTTGAATAACTGCACTGCTTGAGCTCCAGGAAACTTCTGCTGCTTACACTAAGCACGTATTGTGCACCAGGCAGATATTCAGCCAGCCAGATATTTCACACTCAGTATAATAAATCTGGACGCAAACTTCGATTGGCTTCCAAGGTCCTTGGCTCTGTCCAATTCTTTCACTTTATTATAAAGCTGACTTTAGTTTGTTGTCATTTTTTTTCCCTTCTACCAAGTCACTTGTCTCTCATTAAGATACCTAGTTTATATTTTAAAGTCCAATACACCGGCCAGATGCCTTTCCACAAGCAAAAAGACATAATATTTACACCTTAGGTATGGTCTAGTCAACACATTAATCATCACCTGGAATGTGAGATTGAAAATAAGTAGGTTGGAAGGTTTTGTTAAAGATGTGTGTAGCATGTTGAGGAACTTTGCAATTTACACAGCTTCAGAATTTACAATTAGTAATTTCATGGAATATTTTTGGCACTACTTCACGGATCTAATTTCAGAAAATACCTGCTCAGCTTTTAGCTGATTTAAGGAGATATATACATGCAAACGTATGCACACACACACACACACACACACACACACACAAGCTCCCTGCTCTGTTGAAATACCTGCTTTAATAAAAAGAACAACACAGAGAAACAAGACACAGCTGATTTCAGTTCAATTCACTAGCAACAAACACAGAGTTGGACATTATTCAGGTAAACTGCACTTCACTTTGCAAAATCACATCAGGTAGAACCAATTCAGAGGGGGAGAAAAAATAATTTGTGCCATTCAGCACATAACTGTAAGAAGGGTCATGAAAAAATTCAATCTCTAAAAGCCTCACATCTCCGGAAAACAAATACTTTCCTCACAGTGCAAATTTTAAGCTTTCAAATAATCAAAATAATCTCGAGAACTGCGCACTGACCATACCTGGGAAGCATCTTTGTCCCTCGAGCAGTTCCACTTTTCAAAATCCCTATAAACTCCTGTTGTGCCCGGCTGCCAACTCAGGTTAATAATAGCAATGAGCCATATTCATCCAAAACCACAAGACTGTCAGGTGACATATCAAGAGGTCTGAATTTAACTCAAACAAAAGACTCTCCATGCTGCAATGCAATGAAAAAAAAAAAAAAAAAGAGGAAAAAAAAAAAAAAGGGCTTAATCCTAGCAACAGGATCACAAAAACCACCTTAAAGCAAGCAGCTGGCTGCAGAGCCTTTGCACCGGGCTGTGTTTGCACTGCCCTGGAGTTTCATAACCCAAATCCTGCCTCTCCATTCTTGTTGCACAGCCCGGGTGGATTTCTGCTCCAGTCACTCCCGCCCGTCTTCCCTGCTCCTTTGTCTCTTTCCCAGTGGATGGGCTGCAGTGGAGATGAAGCTAATTCATGGGGAAGGCAGCTCAGTGCTGCTCTGCCAGCCTCCGGAGCAGAGATCTCAGTCCCATCTTTCCTCCTCCTCCTCCTCCTCCACCTCCTCCTCCTCCTCTTCTAAGCAAACGCGGTCGGAGTTGAGTCCCATGACCCAAGTCCCTTGGCAACTGTGGCTGCATCCTGCACCACCGACCCACCCTGGGGAATTTAGGGACAAGTTGGGGTGGCAGGGGGAGGAAGGCAAAGCAAAGCTGCCTCCTTCCAGCCTGCACACACACAGCACCCCCCCCTCATCCCCCCCCAAGCCTCTGCATTCCTGGAAGCCACGGGATGCTTGTGTCGGAGGAGAGGGAGCGGTGACAGTGGTGACAGCCACCATGTGACCCAGCTGTCACAGCAGGGCCACCTGCGGCCGCCATCCACTGCCACCCATCCAGAGAGAGGAGAAAGGCCTTAAAAATAAAAAAGGAACAAACAAAATTGGGGTTTGACTGCTGGGGATGGATGGATGGCTGCCGAGGCTTCCTTCGCCGGGATTGCCGGCAGAGGGAAACCAGCCCTGTCCTGCTCCCCCTCCCCATCGGCTCCTCTAAGGACAAAGAAGGCACTGTATGCCCTGGGAGGGCTCGTTAATATTGCAAGTGAAGCATCAGGAGCTTGCAACTGGATGGCAATATATAGGGGGCTTTTAGGAGGGGTGAAAAATTTAAAAAAAAAAAAAAATGAAAAAATCTCTACGTGTCCGTGAAATGATGCCCACGAAGGAATCCTGAGCGAGGAGGTGGCTGTAAACACGGTGCTGTGGTTCCTTGCCTGGTAGGAAGGCTGCCCAGTGCCTCACAAAAGCAGAGAGCTTGATATTTAAAGAACTTTTCTTTCTAAATTGTGGGGGAGGAGCAAGAGAGATGGACAGGGAAGTGAAGAAGGAGCCGAGCATCCTCAAAAGCACATTAAAAAATCCACATTAAAAGCCATCAAGCACTGCCACGAGTATATGTGGGGCTAATCTTTCAAACTATTAATTTTATATTATCTTTGGACAAAGATCAAGCAGTACATGAAGGCAGGAGACTGTGGAATCATCTTTCAGGATTTTTCACTGAAAACCTGCAGGTTTTGACAATATTTCAGCTACCAAGGCAGCAAAATTCCATTTATCATCAGGATTCCCTTGTTCCTCTCCACAGATATGTACCCTGCTCCAAATCCAAGCCCTCTTATCTTTTGTGACTGTGAATGTTTCATAGGAAATTCCTCCTCTAGAAATGAAGAGCTGAGGTCCTGGCCCCACCCAGGATTCCATTCTAGACTTTTGCTTTTCCTCTGTGAGGAGTGCCAGGGAACTCAATGGAATCACTCACCTGAGCAAAGCAGGGCTATGTGCTGTTTACAGAACCCTTAAACCCCAAAAATTGCCTTTAAAGCTGAAAATGCCAAACCTTGGGAGCTGTAAAGCAGTAACATTTGACCTCTCCCACCTTCCTGACCTAGTGGAAGGAATGTGCTGTGCTCTTTACCTGTGTGGCAAAGGCATCACTCTCAAAAGGTTAGTGATGTCAAAAGTGACCTTTTTTTTTTTTTTTTTCTTCAGACATGCAATGGTGAGAAGTTCAGTCCAATGTATTATGTAAACATTTATTTACAGGAGTAACATCTGAGGTTTCCATTTCACCTCAGGGTAACCTGATGAGTATTAAAGACAAGTGCTTTGAAAGCAGACCCAGGCTCCATCCAACAACTGACTAGGAAAACTACTGGAAGGAATTCCTCTTCAAATAGAAGAGGACTCAAAGAGCAAGTCATGCTTTAGCCAGATCAGGGAATACTGACTTCAGATACTCAGTGTTGCTTCAAACACACTGTCACCATTCCCAAATCAAAGAAAATACTCAGGCATGTGAAGATTGAACATGCACCATCCTCTTCTCTAGGTGCAGGCACAGGGAATATCCTATTTATTGATCTGGAAGAGAGGAAGTACCTTTTGGGTATAAATAACACATTTTTAAACCAACACATTAGTTAGCTCTATTCACAGTGGAGCAAAAAAGTAATGAAATTATAAATTTTCATTCTCCACTGCCTTAATGAGTTTTTTTTCCTTTCTCCTGGAAGAAGGCTTCCCTCACACGTGTTGTAAACACACACAACAAAGAGCCCCTAAGCAAGCCAAGAAATGTTTATTGCTTAGTAATGCACAAAGGTAGGAGCTGGAACCCACAGCAGACAAAAAGAGAGAAAACTAATTAGGATTTTATTTGAAATCTAACTCAAAATACTTGGATACCATTTCTCTACGAAACACTCGCCCTAGCAGCATTATCACTGAGATGAACTTTTTAAGAAAATGGGCTTTCTGTGCATTTTTGTATCCCTGGAAAAAGAAAAAAAAATAAAAAAATCTGAATTCTGAATTCCTCCCTCCTGGAGAGGAAAAGTGGAGAGCAGTAAAGCAGAGCCCCTGTGAGCTGGAGCACACAGACACATACCTGCACGCACCAGAGATAGCAAACATGAGCCCAGCCAAAGGTCAGCAAGAGCCAAAAATGATGAGAAAGATCACTGAGAGCAGTCTGCAGGTTTATCCAAAACCTAGTCCCCACCTTCTTTAATGGAAAGCAGATTTTTATATAATGAAAAAAGTGCTTTCTATATGGAGGGAAAAAAGAAAAAAAAAACAAATTGAAAAAAAATAAGATCACTGGACAGAGAAGCAAAGTTTATAAACTTTCCATCCACTGGATTATCACCAGCAGCAAGAGGTCTCATGACTGGAATAAACTGTCTCTCCAAGGGGTGTAAAGGAGCATCAGCATAAATATGAATCTGCCTGGGAGCATTCCTGGAGAGTGTGACATGGAACATTATCTTTCTTTTAAGAATGTGGATGCTGAGACCTCAGCAGCTTGACCGTCCTTTCACTGCAGTCGTTTTTCAAGTCATGATAAAAGATGCTTAAAATAAAAATATCAAAGGAAAAATCTGATGCCTGGTTAAACTCCTGGAACATTAGTGTTTGTTTTGCATCCCATTTCCAATTGCCATCTCCTATAAATAAGGCACCAAACAAACCCCCATAATACCAACTGGTACTGCAAGACAACAGGGCATTTTCCCCCTGCCAAACAGTTATTTTATTGTGCACTCTGGGGTGTGCAGGGCAGAATAATCTTTTGCTGTAGCTATTAAAAATAAAGTGTAAATAGTTCAGCATTGTGCATGTCTAATGAAAAGTTGGCAAGACAAAAGTTGCAGTATAAACTGCTTTTGCTGCAGAGAAATGCTGCAAATCAATAATTTTCTGAAGCCCCACAGAATTCTCTGGTGTAGAAGGGTTCTGGGGGGAAGGTGTTTTGGTTTTTTTTTTTCTCCCTATACGTTGTGTAATTCTGCAGATGCCTAGAGAAATTCTTCAATCTTTAAATCCACACCTAAAACTAACTTCTCTTTCCCATCCCCTCTGCAAAATGTGACAAAGACACTTGGTGACATGCAGCATCTATTTTTTTTGCCTGATACACAAGTTTCCAGCAGACAACAAATTAAATTTGACTCTGAAAACCAGCATCTGTGTCAAGTCTGAGCTACCACTGTTGTAAGAATCCCTAACACAAGAAACACCTCTCTGCTTCACAGTGTTAGACAGAACCCAAACAAGCTCCCAGGCTGAGATCTCTCACTGCAAAGTGAATTGTGGAGGTAACTTAGTGGTGAATTGCTGCTTTTTGGTTTGGAGGGCAGGAATATAAATAGAAGATACAATGAAAAGGAGATACCACAGAGTCAAGGTTGACTGCAAAAAGTGTTGCCATGAAAATAAAGACATCTTGGAGAGAGAACTGTAGCTCCACTACTGCTATCAGTTCTAATAATAATAATAGTAATAATAAACCTTTCAATGACTCCTGATGGAATGAGAATATGCTGGGTGAGGAACTCTGACATTTTCATTTTGTAATAGACAAACACTGAATTCCCTGTCTTTATCTTCAGCTTAAAGAGTCTTTACAACTTTTATTTTCACTCTCCTCAGCAGCTAAGGGACTCTGCCAATTCTTTTTTTACACAAGTGACAACTGAGTCTCAATACATTGCTTCAGGAGACATTAAAAAAAAAACAACAAAGCTTCAAGGTACATAACCAAACCACTCATGTACTCCAGCTATGCCTGACAAGCCATGTGATTTCTGTGCCAATACTGAGCAAACACACCTAAAATAAGCTGCTTGCTTTTTTTTTTTTGATAATCAGATTGATCTTTCAAGAAATAGGTAACTTTTTAAAGGCTAAAAGACCAGAAGGTAACCAGCTGCATTTGTTTGTGCCATGCTTTTTGCCCTGTGAGCTGTGCATCAGGGTGGATGATGCTGTGCCCAAGGTCCTGGAGGGAGAGGGTCAGATCCTGCTTTCTCCTTTCCCTCTTTCTATCACAGCCCCAAACCCCCACTGGCCTGGCAGTGTGCAAGCCAGGATGACCCCTGGTGGAAACCTTCAGCCTGGAAATATCATCACAGTGTGGAGCACCCACTGCCCCTGCCTGCTACAGACCCAGGCACACAGCCCAGTGTGTCCCACAGGCAAACTGGGAGCCCACCACTGTGCCAGGGGGAGGGAGCCATCTGCTCAGGGGGATTAAAACAGCCTGAAAGACTCATTTTCTGAGCTGTTAGGAGAAAAACAATATTGCCTCGGTGGAGAAAGTCCTAGAGCAGGAGCAGGCAGTGTGTGTGTGGGGGGGTTTGAGCATTCCTTGGCTGGGGGCCAGGGCCCTGGAAGTGATGAAGGTGGCTGCACGGGTGACTCCAGTGATAATTGAGAGCCCCATAAATCTCCACACAAGGATTTGCCACCCGGAGATGGAAAGGGAATGTTACAGACCCTTCATAACCTGCTGTGAGTGGAAGAATTACAGCAAATACTAAAACCACCAAACATCCCCCCCCCCCAGACCACCCTGAAGAGCTTGCTGCTCTTCCTTGTCCAGCATTCACATTTTCATCTGAATTTCCAGGAGTGTCAGATGCACAAGGGCTCTGACTTGAAGCTTTCAGCCAAGTCACCCCCAGCACAAACTCAAATCATTCCAATTTCTCCAGATTTTTGTCTTCTCTTCCCCCCCACCCCAGGTCTCCTTTATCTGTGTAGACACCACGGCTTCAGACGAGGGTTACGTGACCTTTTTTTACGTGATCTTTTTTTTTCCCCTGAAAATATGAGGGGGAAAAAAAAAAAAAAGAAAAAAAAAGGCAAAGCTGCAGCTGTTCAGGGTTCCTTGGCAAAGGAGGAAGACAGATGTAAGTAGTTATTCTCCAAAGATTCACAGTGATCAGTGCCTGAGCAGCATTCTACTCTGTCCCTCATGTGACTGTTTAATTAGGTGTTGATTCACTCAGTCATGAGACACAAGGAAACAGGGCTGCAAGCCCTAACGTCAAAGAAAAAGTAATGCCTGTTCTGCCAGTTTCTGTGTTAGCAAAGCACAAAAGGGACATCCAGTTCTGAGAAGCAAAACTCATGTTTCCCTGCCCATAAGCCAAGCTATCAAATCTCCCTTCAACCTTTCCATATGAACAAGAAAATAAAAAGAAAAAAGGCTCTCCAGCACATGAAGTGTTTTGGAGCAGGATGCTTGGCAACTCCCTGATGATTCTCCATCAGAAGAGCTGAGGCCAGCTGCAGGTTTTGCAGGGCAAGCTCTGCAAGCCCTGGGAGCAGGGTGTGCCCTTCCACCTGGGAATCTGGGTCCAAGCTGCTTTGGGATACCATGATTTCTCCTGAGGTTTGTTTGTTTGCTTTTGAAAAAAAAAAAAAAAATGCAATCCATTTTGATATGGCTTTATTCCTGCTTGTCAACTGAATTTCTTAGCTGCCTGATAACCAAAAAGCTTTTCTGTTATGGGGTCTGGTTGCTATAGCAACCAGCTTTTTAAAAATACCCAAATTTCAGAATTTCAGCACACAGTAAACCAATTTCACAAACTGTGTGCATCTCAAATAGGAAAAACTGGCAGACAATTATTTATATGCACTCAGTTCACCTGGGGTTTGACGTAGGGATAATCCCAAAATGCTGCTGTCAGTCTAAAGCCTGATGTCCTAGAGGACTGTGGTGAACTCTGCCTTGCTATGTTACCAGGTCACTCATCAAGGAAGTCAGATAAAATTAAAAGAAATTAACAAACGATGAGAAATTTTCCAACAAAGGTGACATTTAAGCTCAGTGTGTCACTAAAACACATTAAATGCCAAAAGCTTTTTTTCCCCCCCAAGAATATTGCCTGAAACTTTTGATTTGTAGCATTTGAAGCATTGGGTGCTTGCAGTTTCCCCCTCCTCATTTGCATGGATTTTACTCCAGAGGAAAAAAAAAAAAAAAAAAAGAAAAAGAAATTAGACTCTGGATCAGCAACTTATTTAAAACACATGCCTAATGCTAAGCACATGAGCAGGTTCACTGGGAGCAATGCAACTACTTACATACTTAAAGTAAAGCACATGGCTTAAGCAGAGTGCTGACTCAGTCTTATCACCCCCTGAGATTACCCCAAAACCCCATCTGTTCCACAGGAACAACTGGAAACTAAAGCCAGAGGAGGACTGCAGGAACAAATGCACCAAATTAATATCCAGAGAATGAAACCCCAGCCTGGGAATGAAATCCCAGCCTGGGATAGGCCCAGCCTGGCCTATCCACAGCCAGACCCCTGCAGTGCTGATGAGAGGTGCTCTGCCCATGAACCAACAGCTGGCTGACACCCCTGGGGCTGTCCCTGGCCATCTGAGCATCCTCCATCACCTTCACAGGACTGGCCCAATTCTGCAACCTTTCTGCACAGCTTTTGTGCCCCCTTACTTAACCCTCAGCCTCACAACCTGGATGTTCACTGCCCTGGAAGCCTACTGCCAGGCACTGAACCAACAGCAATTAGGAAGAACACTTTCACAGAGCTGCCAAATAACATTAATGAATATGTAGGTGGATTGGATCTCTCCTACAACTGCTTTTCAGGAGGGAAGACTTTTCTAACTTGGCTCCAACCCATGGACTGAACATCCCTCCCTTACTGGCTCTACAAGTTGAACGGGCCCCTATTTACTTTGTGGCAGATCTTGATTTGCACAGATACTGCAAGAGCCCCAAGACTACTGTGAGGAGCCCAGGCTGCTCAATTCTCCAAGGCAAGAGTCATGCTGCTCAGTTGTTTTCCAAATTAAGCATGCAAAGGTGACCTGAAACTATTTCAGGTAGATCTATATAGAGCAGACACTAAAAGACATTGCTTGACTTCACTTTTATGTAACTCCTAAGGACATGAGGACAAATCAAAACCAGAGGCTTGAGCAAGCCACAGGGACATACAACTTGATTCAGGAAAAACACACATCCTGCCAGAATAATGGAGCAGCTTGGCACCACACAAAGAAATGCACCAAACCTGTGAGGTCCTGACTTCCCAAAAAGCATGCTCTTAGCAGCCAGCCAGTGGTCCCCCTGGTTTTACAGGAGTTGCTCAATCTCCAAAGCAAGCTCACCAAAATACTCCACTGGGTTTGCAACAGAGTGAGTGCTTTGCTCACTGCCACCCTGAACCCTGGACTCTCAGATTTTGTCATGTCCCCTTCCACTTTGGAAGTCTCACTACATGCTCCCAGTCTTGGGTTTTTAAGAATGGGAGGAATTAAAAATACAGCACAGGGCTGGCCATTGCTCTGTGATGATTGAACAAAAGAAGCTTTTCAACCACAACTACCCATCTAAGGGTTGGACTTGATGATCTCTGAGGTCCCTTCCAACCCAGCCAATTCTATGATCTAGAGGGATTTTCCACTGCAGAACAGCTGAACTGGTCAAGTTGTACTCAAGTTGTCCCCATACCCTTTCCTTACTGCTCAAAACTTGGTCTGTGATAAAGAAATTGCAAGTTCAGCTCAGCATGGCCTCCCTGGGTATCAGCACTGAAACTCCCTCCCAACACACACCTCCCTTATCACGGGACTGAGCAGGAACATACACCCCAAACCAGCTCTGCCTCCCAGAATCAACAGCCACACTTGATAAAACCAACATTTTTCCACTGGGAGAGGTTGTTCTGCATCAAGATAGATGTATTTAGACTATGTCCAGTAAAACCCTTTTTGGTGGTGGCAAGGGATCTGCTGAGAATGTAGTTGCAGACCCTCCCAGGGGTCTCCTAAAAGGTCCCTCCTGGGCTTGCAGCAGCCCAAGCTGTTTCTGACCAGCTGATCAGCTCAGCACCACCTCCTGCTTCTTCTGGAGTTTATGTCCCACAGCCTTATATGAGCAAAAAAAAAAAAAAAACCCCAATTATTGTTTCCTCTCATTCTGACTGAGTGGCAGACTCAGCGTTGCTTCCTCCTCCAAAAGCATTTGCTTGCCTCATCTTTCTTCCTCCTTATTCAGTCTCTAAGAAGCCTCCAAGCAGCCCAGTGCTGCAGCATCCTGCTGGGAACCAGTAACACCCCATGAAGCTATTTATTCTGCTGCATCAACAGGAAAAAAAAAGGCTCATGTGCTGGACAGCAATCACTGTCAATGCCACCAGGACATTTGGGACTGGGTTGTTTTGTTGGATTTTTTTTTTTTTTTTTTTTTTTTTTTAAGGAGCTGTTGGCAAACTAATAGCTCACTTGGCTTCTTCATTTCCCTTTCCCCTTCTCATGCTGGCACATGTCACTAGAAGTGACACAGCAGTAACCCCAAACAGGATGCACCCTGCTGCTTGTGGCAGGAGGAGGAGGGGATGGTGCAGCACCCAGGGGAAACCTGCAGAAAAGAAAGGCAGACAGGACAAAACTAAGTGGGGGACAGCACTTTTTCATTCTGTTTTGGAAAAATAAATCATTGTCCCCTTATACTGGAGCCATGAGACACTAAATGAAGGCACCTGGGGATATTTGGAAAGAAAAATGTATGTGTATACAGAAATACACACATCTAGAAGACAAAGATCTGAGAGCAGGGCCTGTTCTGCTCATAAGTTCTCTTTTCTTGCAGATATTCAGCAAAGCTTAAGGCTGCAGCACTGAAAGCCTTCAAACCCCACTGAATTATGCTGAGGATGCTCTGCACTTTTATAGAGATGCAAAAAGTCCTAAGTTTCTCTGATTATTTCAAATTTTCTATAGAAATGAACTCTTGTCATACTCCCTGTTCCCTGTACATGGGTTTCCTCTCTTTTCTTGATCCATACAGATGATAACAATTGCCATTAGTGAGTTTTACTTCATCTTGTGTGGTGTTGTGGAGAAACAACATCTTGAGTGTTGTTGGCTACTAATAGGAAAGACCAGTCTTTAAATTAATATATTAGCAAAAAAAAAACAACCCCACCAAACACAAAAATCCAAACACAAAAATCCAAACCCAAAAGACCAAACAGAAAGCTTAATACCCAGTATCTTACTTTTTGACCCCAATATGAACAGAAGTCTCACACAACACGAGCTCTCCAACACTTCTGTGAGCACTCTTCAATTGAAAATCTGATGACACATTTTAAAGTGATACCTTCAGACTAACCAGAATTGTGTACTTGAAGATAACTCCACACAAGATACTACAAAAAAAACCCCACTAAAATTTAAAGCAAATAAATTAAATCAGTCTTACACCAAAGTGCTATTTTTGCTTCTCTGAAAGTTTGATAAACATTGATGTTTATACAAAGATACAATTCTGTTACAGTCTTACAAAAATTACTTTAAGTTGCTTTTTTTTTTTTTAATGCTACACTTTTTAGTTCTGTTTTGGAAAAAAAAGGGCTCATAAATTCATGATCAGCATCTCTGAAAACTAGAGAATACATGTTAAGAAACAAATATGCTCATTTTCACAGCTTCTGAGCCCTCCACACTATCAGTAGAACAATTTCCTTTTCTACTAAGAAAGCAATTTCCAGTAAGTCAAAGCAGCTGAAATATGTTTAAGTACTGAAAAAAACCCCAAAACCTAACCACCTTTTTTCTGTCTGACTACTTAAGTTGAACGTCAGAGTTTGGGCTGCCTCTAAACAGAAACACAGCACTGCAAGGCAGTTCACTGCAGTAACATTTCAAGCTTTGAACTCTGTCTTTGGGGGTAATACTGTTATTTTTCCTGCAGGAACAAGCAAATTCTGGCAGACATCTTCCTTAACAGCTTCTCAGATGTTCAGATAATGTCATTCAACCAGAACAAGCTCCTGAGAAGGAGAGCAAGCTCACCCCATGTTTTGCAGCCTCTGTTCCCTGCACACACAGCTTATCACCTGCCCCTATTTTTCATTAGCACCTGAACTAACACCATTTTTCTACCAATTTCTGGTATCAAGTTCCACCAAAAGGAGTAAACAAGTTATCAAGTCAACTCTCTGAGTGGCCTTTGGAGGGGGAGAGGCACAAAAAACTGGACAAGAATCAATCTCATTCCTGTTTGAGAGTTCATTTCTCCACTAACTGCTCGCACGTGCTTCCTTCTGACCTACCCTCCTCTTTCATAATTACCCCAAATGAGGCAAACAAACTGCTGAGGCTGCCTTTGGAAGCTTTTTTTTATTTATTTATTCTTTATCCTTAAGACAGAGCTGTGGAAGGGAAACAGGAGGCAAGGGAAACGTGGGCATGTAGCAGACAATGTGTATTTTAGTACTAGCTGGGAAACAGAATAATTCTGCAGATGGAGATTTTGATCTCCTGGTATTCACTGTAGCCCAGGACTGACCTTTCTTGTGGTCACACTCTAGCTGTTCCTTGAGCAAACTATGAAGCCACATCTCTCCTGGCTTTTCCCAAGATTCCCATCCTCTGGCTGTCCCCATGTCTCTTCTGATATGCCCACTGGGAAGAGCAACACAAGGAGGTGTAGCCAAGTCAGAGCTTCAGCAGGAGGCACCCAGCATCACGAGGAGGATTTTCACTGAAGCTACAGAAATTCAGCTCACTTGGACATCTCACATTCCCCACCACACACGACTGAAGTCAAGCCAAAAGTTTAGAAACTATTAAGAGGAGAGCATGAGACCCAGGACTGCACAGCATGAGCCACCATTTCCATAGGTACTGAGGCTCAAATAAAAAAACAAAGACTGGAGGGCAAAGCAGCTGCTTCTCTGGGCAATGTTTAAACAAACAAGGCACTTTCTCTCCCTTCACGTGGAAAATGACACAGGAACTGGGACGAAGATACTGCTCTGGCTTCAACAGGCACAATGCCAGAACCTTAAGTCAGGGCTGAACTCGACTCGAAGTTTCTTCATTTATCAACTAAAACAGATGGCAGAGAAATGCAATTTGGCTCCTGTTTCTTTCCAGTTGTATATCACTCAAACTGAAAGGGCAGAGGGTTTGTGGTGCTGTTAGAAGCTTTATGTTTTGCTGACATTTTGGCTGGAGCAAGGCAGAGGCATTTGAAGACACTGCTAACGAGGCAAAGGCAGAGCTGGAAGAGTATCAAATACCATCACCACGCAGGGCACGGGCAGGCCCTGTAGTAAACAAAATATGATTGTTTTTTACTCATTTTGAGGCCAAAATCACTGCTGAGGATGTTGTGGAAACATCCTGGAGAAACAGAACGGTATCAGGGGTGTGTGATGGACCATTTCCATGCTCCAAGATCCCAGCTTCCAGCAAAGGCTGCCTCCCAGGTCTGCAGCTGATCAGAGTGGTGTTGGGAGCTTCTTGTTCCTGAGTGACACTGGCACTGCTGCAAAGAGTCCTTCACCTCTACAACATGGGGGCTTCCTTCAAGGCCACAGTTTTTAAGGTCAATAATAGATAAAAACAGCTGGAAGATACCCAGATTACCACCCCAAACACATCAGGAAGAGTGTTGAAAAGAAAGAGCTTAAGTAATCCATCTGCTTAAATCCAAAAGTTTAATCACATGATAAGGGCTACGTAATTACTTCTTCAGAAAAGACAGAAAACTGTGCAAATGTGCTGTACCCCTGGCTGCACACACTGTGAATAATCTGTATTTAGTCTGTGGAGTATTTCGTGCTGCAATTCACATGTTTGAACAAGTTTCTCTGTAGTGTTTTGTATTCTGAATAACAATATCAACAGAAGCCATGGGTTTCAGGGAAGAAAAAGATTCCACTTCTCAGGCAAACGTGCAGAATTACCTCAGTGAAAAGCTTCGGTTGAAAACACCAAGCAACAGCGTTGCTGTAAAAATCAAATAAACCTTTTTTGATACAAAGGCTACACAATAACTCTGCACACTTCTACCCAGCAGAACACAGTCAGGCAAGTATTTTTAGAAATAAGTGATGAATCCTGCAGAGGACTGCCCCTTTTGAATGTAATTGTTATGGCCACATTCCTTAGGTGCAGCAGAATCACATGTGTGTTTTGTGCAAATGAGTTTTTCAAAGGAACATTTCCCATCCATGAATTCTGCCACTACTCAGTGGAAGGTGGAGTAGCTGGGGCATTAGCAAGTCATTTACAGATGACTAAAACTACTTCCTGTTTTTAATGGGCATAGGTTTTTGTTTGTTTGTTTTCCCTCCAGCAGGTATTTTGTAGATTAAGGTTCTCTATCAATACCACAAATGCAAAACTTTCCAAGTCCCGAGAGACACATTTTGCTCTCTGCCAGTTCTGGGAGCCCAGAACAACCACACTGCAGATTTGCTGGTGCAACCGAGCTCTGCATTTTTCCTCTGGTTACTCAGAAACATGTGATCCTGCAGACATTCTGCTCCAGATGTAGCAACAGGAGGGAATGCAGCCTCTGAGCATGAAACCACCATGTGCGTTACTTTCCACTCGTAAAACACGGGGCTGAAGTGGTCACCTCCAGTGTTCAGCCAAAATTACAACAGAAGCTTCAAGCTCCAAGTCACACTAAGACCAGTTCATTCCAGAACAGGAGCCTGAATCCATCCAGGCTGTCACCACGAGCATATCCTAACTCAGGAGTGCACACGCAGCAAAGGAGAAACCCCCTTGGAAACACAAAGACAATCAAACCATCAGTCAGCCAGAGGGGCTCATCAACCCAAGAGAGCAAGGTTTACAGCACAAGATGTGTGAGCACACCTTCAGTCACTACAGAACATGTGGTAGAACTGTTTCAGAACAGGAGAAGACCTTGCAGGGGACCGACGGGCACCCCACGCTCTTGGCACATCTTCACGTCCCTATGACCTCAGCTAGAGATGGAGGGGGAAAACTGAAACACCCTCTTACAACACTTCCCAGTGTAACCCAAGTATAAAGAAGCATTTTTGGTCTTGCAAATACCTCCATCTACATTTTCAGACCCAGAGAAATCACAGCAAGAAGTCAGCATACTCTTTCCCCCAGAGCAGAGACGATGGGCCAGCTCACCCTGTCTCAGCAGAACAAGCAGGGGAGCAGGGGCTCACTCAGCTTATTTGGGTCAAGAGGACAGCAGACATCCCTGCCTTCCAGAGGGAAAATTGCCACTCTCACTTGTCTGGCACATCCCATGGGAAATCCAAGAGAAACTCAAAGTGAAATCAAAGGATTCACCTGACTAGCTGGCAAGATCCAAACTAGTACTGTGGCCTGAAGGCCTTCCCGGCGGTGATCCCAGTGCTCAGAAGCCACCATGTGATTCACTCTCTCCAGCCTCTTCTCAAAAAGATTTCTGCTGAGAGGAAGGAGCTGAAAAGCTGGAAGGGGAACCAAGAAAGTGAGTGTTCCAAGCACAGCTTAGTGAGGCAAGAGACCACAGGCCATGCTTAGACACCCCGTGCCACCCCAGGGGGAGGAAGCGATGCTGCAGGCTGGGAGGATGCTGAGCACCAACCTCGTGATGTCCACCAAGGGCAGCCCAGCCTTGTGCTGTCAGGTTCTCAAGACACAGCAAGATCCCAACCACCAGAGGAGATGCCAGTATAAAAGTCATGCCCTTCACATGTGTATCTTTACCTCTTTCTGAAAGAGCAAAGGGAAAAAAAGAAAAAAAAAAAAGAAAAGAGCAGAGGGATCTTTCGCTCCACTGCTTGTGCTCCCTGTTCCACAGATATGGGAAGAAGCTGAAGCTGGGCAGGATGCATTCCCACCAGGTCAGAGGAAAAATTTCCAAGTGGGCACCCCAAGAGTTTTCAAATCATTCACTGTGTTCACAGGCACCTATCACGACGGGGGCACTGACCCAATTTGATTCCTTTGGATCTGATGATGATACAAGGAAATAATCAGTGGCTGGACCACCAACCCTCTGATCTGCAGCTCCTTCAGGCACTGCACTGAGGCAGAGCTGCCTCACCCAGAGAGAAGATTTAAACTTCCAAGGACATGCTGGATCCTTCAGCAGCAACACATGCCCACCTGGGGAAGGTGTCAAGGAGGGCTTGGAGAGTGCCCCTTGCAGCCAAAATTGTCAAAAGTCTTTCCATGCTCCAAAGATGCTTACTGGAACCCATTCATTTGGATGTCTCTCTTGCCAAGGTGAAAGCTGAGTTAAAGCACTGGGAGGTACATAAAAGCTCAGATGGCAGGAAATGCAAAACAGAATTTGGCAAAAAGAAGTACTTCAGAAAACAGCAGTATATTTCAAACTACAGGCCAAAGACATCACAGAGACAGAGAACACGGTGCATAAATCACAGTGAAATATTTATTAAAACTTGCTGCACTCAAGCTACCAAATACAGCCAAAAAGCTCAAACCTCATCCAGAGATGCTACAGAAGAGATTAATATTTTTTTTTCTTACAAAACCCAAAATTTAAGGGACATTAAAGAGTAGAAATGAGGGTAATAAAAAAAAAAAATGGGAACATTTCAGATGTTTAAGCATTTGAACAGTCTTAAAAAATGATGGGACAAAAGCTTTTTAAATTCATCAGATAACTGGAAAAGATGAGAAGTTGGAGCTATTACAAAATGAAGCTCCTTCTGAAGATAAGCTTTGAGGTGCTGAAATTCCAGGAGTGTTACAACTCTTGGTGAAAGACTTGCAGAAGTCCAGAAGTGACCAAATCCCAAACCACACCATTTCATTAACAGCAGGTTTGGGCCAGACCAGCGTGAGGCACTGAGGGTGCTCTTGAGGAACAGCTTTAGGAAGCCTCCTGCAGCACTGTTAGGATCACAAATTCACCACTTGTGCTCCTCACAGGGCTTGGGAAGAGGTTTTTTGAGAGCCTTTGCCTGAGTGGAGTGGGATACCCTGGGATACCCTGTTTGCTGTGGAATGTTGATTTAAGAAAAATTGTGATGGTGTTTTGCAGTGGAGTTGTTCAAGCTCCCTCTCAAACCTCAGAGCTGATGATCCTACAGCCCCCAGACAATGCTCTGAACACCTGGAGAATACCTTAAAAACAGAAAGCAACACACTAATTGGTGGTCACCCCTGCTCTGAGACAGGGGAACACACACACAACCCTGCAACAATACCACATCACTTAGGTCACCCGTGTAGCCACCTTCAGAAATAATGGGAAAACTTTCCAAGAAGTTCTGTGGGTAAAACTGACTGGAAAATCCATGTGAAGGCAACTTTCCTGTTGCTCCTTCACCTTACTCCAGCCTCCACTGTCAAAAGTCCCAAGCTCCACAGCCTGAGATGCCTCCAAAGCCCTCTCACAGTTCGTTTCAAGAAATTAGCTGCTGGTTCAAGAAGCAATTATTAGGAAACAAAAGCATACAGCATTTTTACTGTGCAAGAACAATAGCTCTGCAGAAGAGCTGGCTCACAAAGCATCTTTGTATCATGTTACCCATTTCCAGCTCTAGGTTTATTGCAATTCCCTTGATGAATCCAGCTGCCAAAAATTATGTGAAAGGAAACAAATCTCAGGATACCATTTAAAGTCAGTGCCACGGAGAACAGAAAATAGCCTGGGCTGATGGGGGGGATACTTGCCTAGACAGATCTCAGGAAATGCTTCTTTGCAGCCAGCCTTAGGCCTTTCATATCCCAAGGAACCTGGCAAACGACTCAAAGGAGCAGCAGATCCTACAGAAAGACCCCCAAGAAAGAAGGTTTCCAGGCTGACCAAAAATGTCCTTCTCCATAAATAAAGAAAAGAACATTTCAAGTTGTTTTTCTCTTGTACTTCCCCACTTGGAAAACTGTGCTCGTCCTCTGAAATAGCCAGATAACCAAAGCAAAGTCCTCAAGGCAGAATGTGCCCAAAGATACTCCACACCGTTTGTGAGACTCGAAACTGGGTTTTTTTTCAAGCTTGAACAATTACCACCCAGCTGTACCTCTACAACAGGTGCTTTAACAAGAGCAAAGCAATGTCTGCAAACATGGATGGAATGCCCCTCGGGGTGAGATGGTTCTTTAGAGCTCCCTGGATTCAAAAAGAAACAGAGACACTGAAACTTCTAGAGCTGTAATGTAAAAAAAAAAACCTCCTGATTAATAACCTCTCTCTCCCCTGCTTTGGTGGGAAGGATGTCTAGAGACACAAGGGAAGTGCTTGAACTTCACGGGGAAGATGGAAAGAAACACTGAGTTTCCCTCCTCCACACAACCCCAAAATGTGGCAGCCCCAGAATTCAGTATTAAGGGACCTCCCTCCCACTGCAACAGGTTGTTAGTGCTCCAAACCCAGTTCCTATTTCACACCACACACTCCCCTGCAGTCCTTACAGCTGTATTTACCCTTGGCAACACTGCTCACAGATCTTAACAACAAAGACAGAAAGCTGGGGAGTCTCAGTGATTTACTGAGCTTTGGGCTCGTTCTGCTGAGCCCATTTTGAAGAACAAAAAGCTGGTTGAGCTGCCAATGGTTCAGCAGCTCCAGAGCACTGAAGCAGCCCCTCAGAAAAACAGAAAAGAAATTGTAGCTCAAAATCAGTATCTGTGGCAGTCAGCAATGTAAATGTGCAGGGGAATACTCTGAGCAGCCATCCAGCAATTTAGTGGAAATGTGTGGCTGCTTCTGCTTAGTTTAAGGAAGTTTTTGTAAGATTGTTTCCATTTTATTGAGGAAATTGATCAGAAAATTCTGGAAGAAGGTTTATTGAATTGCTATTTAAAAGTGTATAAACATTTCAGACGTGTACAGCACAGGACTCACGTGAACAGCTTTGTGTATTTTTACAACAGGAATAGTTCCATTCTAAAATTATAGAAAACAACATCCCTGAAATCCCATATTCCTAATAACTCTAAGAGCCTGGGCTAAGCTCTCCTGTCACCAGCAGCCACCAGTGCCAGATGCTACAATATGCCCAGGAGTTCCTATTTATAGTAAAAGTTACCCCCAGGGAAAATCCACTCACGTGAGTATTATTTGCAGTAGGCAGCAGGTACTCTACACCTTGGAAATCAAGGGTTTGTCTCTTCTTCAGAAGACTTGCAGGTGTAGCTGTGTTTCTTGAAAACAGATTTTACCACTAGAATTTTGAATATTCTTGCTCATCACGTGAATGTCAAGCTGCACTGAGAGATTTCAGCCTAAGGGCCAAGCCTGCCAACTACTGAAGAGCTAAAATACAAATATGTAGTGGACCTATTGTGATTTCCCAAAGCTTCTTCTGTAAAATAAACTGTTTATGTATTTTATTGGTTTTAAAAAGGCAAACTCTCACATCAGCAAGCACTTTACAGTTGTTAATTTGCTAGTCACATCACTAGAACTGTTATCTCTCCAGTGCCAGTAAAACCTAAAGGATGTTACCCAGTTTGGCTAGACCCTGGGTCTTAAAATTTCACACACCCACAGCACAGAAAGATTCTGGGCAGGGGAAAAAAAAAAAAACAGAACAACAAAACCAAAACAAGCTAACAAGCAACTAAATAAAATAAACTGTCCCTGGGAAGCGTTAATGTTATTCTTGAAAAAGAGAAAGTTCAGATTCAGTAGAATTTATGTCACATCCTGGTAAATTTTCATAGTAAGCCTGAGAGAAATGCACAACATATTCCTAGTCAAAGAAAGAATGAGCATCAGAATCATCCTTAAACATTCTGCTATCCTGATATCACTGCTAGAGCAGTTGGGCTTTTCTCTCCATGTACATATTGTTCACAAAATATGCTAAGAGAATTTATTTCTTATGGCTGTTCTACAGAGTCTCCTCAGTAAGAGGACCAAGCATTCAAGGTGAAGATAGGCAGAAATAAGAGCACTCAGAATATTTGGAAAGTGTTCTGGCTTTTAGAACCAGTTAATAAATACATCAATCCAGAAACATAACCTTGCCCCACTGGAACTGGTGAAGCTGCTGTTTTCAAGAGATTTTTAGACTGTTCCTGTTTCCAGTCTCTAAAGACTCAGTTGTAGTAAGTAAGGGTCTGTATTTTTGTGTAGTATCCAGAAGTTTCACCAGTGACTGGTAAGACCAAACAAAGTGAGGACTAACTAAAGACTTAACCCCATATGGAAAATGAGAGCAGACACCAGGCAGCATTTCTAGAGGGAGTCTGTATCAGTCTTCAAAACATAACACTTTACTCCCCAAAGCAAGGGCTGAGTCTCCCACCTCCCAGAGCCTTATTCAGAAGGGCCATCAGCCTCCTCCTTCTATTTCATACCCGTGGATCCCCCAAAAACACTCTGCCAACGTTGCCAATTCAACATCACAAAGTGAAAAAACACTAAAAAAAACTGAGGAGGGGAAGGGAGAGCACAGAGTGTGACCCCAGTGCCCCTTCCCCACCCAGGGGGCTGACCCCACGACCAAGGCGATTTAGAAGATGTCATAAAACATCATTAGGATGTTTTCTTTCTCATAAAGGGAAGCCACCCTTGCAGCAAAACAGCAGAGAGGCATGCGAGCAGCTGCGAGCAGTGTTTTGAAAAGCTGAGTGCTTTAAAGCCCTGGATTTCAGGTAGTGCCCAGGAGTCTGTCCAGGCTCTCTAAGGACACAAACAAACCCATCAATCCTCTGTGAGCCCCGTGATCCTTAAATTGCTGCAGATAAACTATTAACCACCTCAACTGCCTCACCGCAGGAACATCCCACCACATGACACCAAGCCCATCAGTCAAAGAGCTCTCCCTCTCCTTACCGAGCGACCCAAAGGGCTGATCATTTGTAGGCAATAAATTTACAGGCAGCAGATGGAAGGAAAGCTTCACCACCACACGGTTACAAGTGTTTCAAGAAGTGCGCAACTCCTGCTAATGAAGCGCTTTGGATCCGCATCCCAGGCACAAACTCCTCGCTCCAAAATGATTTCGCTGGTTACTTCCCCACACCACCGGCCGGGACTGGGACCACAGACAGCCCTTCCCAACACCATCACTACAACCACAAACAAACTACCTGTTCCCAAGCGAGCTCAACCCCCGAGGAGGCCCCGGGTGCCTCCTAGGCCCCGGCGCAGAACCTCTGAGGGAAACCGCACCATGACCCGACCCAAAGCCACGACCACAGCCCCGCCGAGAAGGGCCTCTCCCCGCCTCCTGCTCGGCACCCCTCGGCGGATCCACTTCTGTTGCGGTTTCGAGCGTGACAAATTTCGCGAGAAAACCTAACACCTCTCTGGGCGACAACCAAAACTTCACGTTTTCTTCTCTTTTTTTCTCCACGTTTCTCCTCGGGGATCCTCGGCCGCCTTGCCCGCCTCAAGCGGCAATGGAGCCTTCCCCCCTACACACACCTCCTCCTCAGCCCTCAGCATCCCCACAGAGGGGGCCCGGGGCCCCTCAGTCGCTCCGAAGGGGGAGAAGGAGCCGCCGCCGATCGCCACCCAGAGAAGCCGACAAGAAGGCGGCGGAGGGGCTGTGAGGGGCCCGCCCTGAGGGGAAGCAGCCACGACCCGGCCCTGGGGAGAAGCAGCCGTGAGGGGAGGCAGCGCGGCGGCCCCAACGTGGCGGCCCCAGGGGGTAAGGGGGAGGAACTCTTGCCCAGCGCCCGCCTTGAGGGGCCCGGGCCGGGGCACCTCAGAGACCGCGGGGCTCGGGAGGGACCCCGGGCGGCTGAGGAGGAAAGAGGCTGAGAAGGAAGGAGGCTGCGCACCCCCCCCTGCCTTCTCGGCCGAAGCAGAGCGGGTTGCAGGGAACTCGGCGGCGAAGTTTGGGTGAGGGGAGGAGAGCGGCCCCGTGGCGCTTACCTGAAGACACAATCGTCCCTGGCGTCCCTGGCCGGAGAGATGAGCCCGTGCTTTTTGTTGAAGAGCTTCTGGAAGAGGGTGGGCGGCATCTTGGGACGACGACGACGCTGCCGCCGTCGCCGCTGAGGCGTTGGGCTCCGCGCAGCCCCGTCCCTTGGCCGCGGTTAGTTCTGCCCGCCCGACTCCATTCGGTGTCACAGTCATATGACAGACATTAGTCACCCGCCGCTGCCAGCCGGGGCGGAGCGAGGGGCGGGATGCGGGGCGGGGTGCGGGATATGCGGGGCGGGAGGGAGCCGGGGCCGCCTCCGAGCGGGATGAGGGGAGCAGCAGCGCCGGGGGCTCGGCCATCACCCCCCACAAGCCCGGGGGTGTGAGGGGAGAACCCGCCTCTTCCTCACGGCTCCCTGAGGGGCCCCGGGTAGGGGAAGGGCCGAGGCGTTTCCCCCCGGGGCTGCGATAAAGCCCCCCCCGGTTTGTTTGCTTCCTCAGAAGGAAGGCGAAGACAGAAGCAACAGAGAGGTAAAAAGAGGCCAAGGTCTGGGCATCAAACCCAAAATCTGCCCCTCAAACCCGAGATCTGCCCCTCATACCCGAGATCTGCCCCTCAAACCCGAGATCTGCCCCTCATACCCGAGATCTGCCCCTCATACCCGAGATCTGCCCCTCAAACCCCTTCTTGTTGCTTCATGCTGCACCCTTCACAAATTTTTTTCACCCCTTTCCCCTTTTTTTCCCTCCCCTGCTCCTGCATGGATTCTCTCACAGCAGCAATAGAACCAATACCAGAATCTACTACAATTTAGAACCCTTAGGGTTAAAATCTATGAGGGGGAGAAAGTGTTTCTGGATGCAAAGGAAGCCAGTGGTGCAAAAAAAAAAAAAAACCAAACAAAAAAAAACCCCAAAACACATCCATCTGCAAAATACTATTTGGGACAAGCAGCAGGAGAGTCCAAAACAAATATATAAGAAAAAAAAAAAAGTGAGAGATACTATAAAGTCAAAAGAATCTGTGTATTTTTGCAAAACTCTTTATTAGTAGATATTTTGTTGAAAGGGAAACACTGGTTACAGTTAACAATCTCCTATGTCTCTCTGTTCAGATACAACACTACTATAAAGTTTAATTAAGGACTGACAGAACTGACTCATCTGCTCTCCCTAGAAAATGAAATTAAACTAAACCAGTGTATGATGCAAGATTAAATCAAACAGATTATTTTTTAAAGGAGTAGTTTAGTGCATGTGTAACATATCCATGTAAAGATTCCTCACAATAGGCCATCTGTAAGAACTTTTTCATTTCCTAGAAGATAACCCTAACAGAAAATAGGAATGTTTTGATGCATCTTCTCTTTTGATGCATCTTCTCCTCTTTGTTCTGTCTGCAAGGTACACGTGCCTGCCACAGATTGAGGTGCCCTGATCTTTATGTGAAAGCCTCCTAACTTCAGGGTGAGCATGTAAATAGAGTCTCAAATGTATAAAGCCCACAGCAAACACAAGGAAGTAATATTTTGGCCAGGATATACAACTCAGTTCTCAGCAGTTTCACAATTTCCAGTGCTGTGGATTTAGCTAATCTCAAGTGCATTCAAGCTGACAGAGTCCCTTTGAAAGTAAGTGTTAACTTGCTCCAAAACTCCTAAATTAAAAAGTGATTCAGATCAGCTTGATTGACATACTTTAATCAAGGGAGCAGAGGAGGAAGAACGAGAGAAAAAGGGATAAATAAAAGCTTAATCCCCCATTTTCCTATACAAAGCTCCCTGTAGGCAATTTTACCTATCCAAAAAAATGGGAATTTCAACTCAATTCAGTACATGTTGCCTTGGACCCCAAACTGCTCTTTTCTCTTTAGAGATTAAGCCAAACCAGAAGCATCTGCATGTACTGTCTACTACTCCAACAGCAAGTGCAAGAGGCAAGCATCTTCCATCATCTCCAAGCTCTAAGTCTGAGAAGCACTCTTCAGGTAAGAAAAATAACCCAACAGTGTTAATGAAAACCCTCTTGGAGATGTATGTACAAGACATTTAATAACATGAGTCTGCAATGCACAACCCCCCAGTGATAAAAGTTTTATTGAGGTTCTTCCATGGGAACTCTGAGCAGTTCTGTCCCAGCCACGAAGACTTCATCATGTCAGGGATGTGACACTGAACAGATTCTTCTCCTGAATCCCTGCACAAATAAGCTTTCCTCTACAACCCATTAACTGCCTGTGACCCATAACCTTTATCCACTAATAAGGAAGAGGCAGTTTTCACTCTGAATGAAATTTCATGTGGTCATTCTGCAGCTTAAAACCAAAACAGGGGGAAAATGCCGTCCCTTTGAGAAAAGCAGAACAAGAGGAGATTGTTGCAGCCTCAAAACGAGGAATATTTCCTTCCCTGGGGCAGAGAGCTGGTCTGGTAATTAATTATGCTTTCTCCAAGAGTCAGACAAAAGATGAAAATAGGAAGCAGGGCTTTCATAACTGAAGGGAAGGACAAGAGAGAGTGTGGTTCATATTTCTGTCCTCCTATGTAGCTTCATCACCTCAAGAGAAAAAGCACCTGGCAATTTTCAGGCTGCTACAACCAACTCCACAGTTACTCACCAAATTTTCTCCTCTTGTACTCTCCAGTTAGTTTGTCAGTATTGGTCTGCTTCTTGTACAAAATTGCAAAATGGTTTGAGGAAAATCCATGCTTTTTCCTAGGACTCCTAGAACACCCAGATACCTTTCTGACTGAACAACCATCACAATCACAACTTACTAGGTAAGGAACTTTGAATTTTGGCTTAAAGCTACATCAAGGAGCTCACCTCTGTCTCCTAGGGGCTCTAGATTCTTGCATAATTACCTGTATTTGCAAGAACAAGGATATTGATAATTAAAAGCACAGCCAAGAGGACTCCAAGAAGTTGCCAGGAGAAATCACTTTACTCAAGTTTAAAGGAAAAATAACTTGGTGACATTATTTTTAACCTGGAACCATATAATATGTTTATACATACATATATACTAGACTAACCAAGCATTTATTTGCACTTCCTTCTACCCTAGAGCAATGTGAGAAGGTTCAGGGGCTCAACTTTCAGCAGCATTTTCAAAAGTAGTCAAACTAATTAAAAGTTGTGGATTTTATACATCTCCTGAATGTGCTCTTTTTTGGAAATACAGAGCTCTCTTCCAGGGCATGAATATTCTGCATGATAATAGTGACAAACAAACTCAGACTTGAAGAGGTCTGGAAAGCCATACTATCATTTTAAACCCCTGCAAAACTTCCTGTATGGTTACAAGTGTGAGTAAGGGGTGTTGTAGTTAGAACAAACCACTTTATCCCACAGTGAATGCAAGTGGAGAAAAACTGTGCTCTTGTCAAGCTGAAAAACAACACTTAAGGATTAATAACCACAAACCAAACTGGAAGCACTGGGAATCTAACTTACATACCCCATAGTGTGAGCAGTAACCTCAAAATCCAGAATGCCAACATCCAGCTCTTGGGACAGTTCTGCTATTAAAGATTTTTTTTTTTTTTTCCACCCTTCTATCCAGGTGAGGCACAGAGTTCCTCTGCACAAGGCTGAAGCCATGAGGAGAAACAGGGACTGAGAGAGATGACACCATAAAATGAGTGAAATACAGCAGAACACACCAAGTCCTGTACCTCCACAGTACCCAAGGGGTCAGGTAGTTTAATGGCAGCATGCTACTGACTTCTGAGAGCACAGGAATGCTTCACATACCCATTTTCTGGATGTGCAGACACCTTTCTAAGCAGTGTTAGCACTTCTTAACCCAAGCAGAGATCCCACCTTTAGCTGCTAACAGAGAAATCCAGAAACCTCAGCACAACAAGAGCAGAAAATAATTCCATGAACACACCATGGTCAGCTGTTCCTGAGTCAGACTTTTTGACCATCAGTATGAACTGAAGAACCATCTTTATGAAGTCTCAACAGAACAATGCCAGGTAAGATCCAGCTGCTTGTACAAAATAATTTAATATGAAGTACTTGAGTAAATACTCACAAGCTTAATGAAAAATATTTTACTAATTTTCAAACAATGCATTTGTCAAAAAAATACAACCATCAAGTACTGGGTAGTGGTTCTGTCTGATCTCCCTGCCACAGCAGCAAGACTCTTATTTCTTCTCTTGACTCTCACTTGTGTTTACAGCAGATGCAGCTTTTGCTACTCGTAATAACATCTGGGGAAAAAATGGGAAGTTAAATACTATCAGTAAAGTGGCACTTCTCAAATGTAAGAGAAAGCTCTTTGAGCTGACAAGCTGTTCAGATGCTCAGATTTCTATGCTGTATTTTTTTTTTTGAGGAATCTGAATTGCTTGTAAGCCCAGGTGCTGAGTGTATGTACACTCCAAATACAAAAGAGCATCATCAGAAAGACTCCTTGAGCAGAGGAGAAGACATCCAGTATAAAAAAAAAAACCACTAGACTCCTCTAGAAAAGCAGAAACAAGCCCAAACTTTTGTTCTGACAAGACCACTTGCTGATTTCTGAGATCCACCTGCCTCCCACGTAGAACCTATGTTCTTTATTACCACAGCTCTCTTGGGCACAACTTCACATCCTCATCACCCTTCTTCTTTGATCTGTACAGAAGCATCAGGTGATTGTTATCCACACACACTTAAAAGGACTTCCCAGCATTCTACATGCTCTATGGACTCAACCAGTAATAAAATAAAATATCCAGACCTAGGAGACTGCAGTTCCACTGAAAATTTGTGTATATCCAATATTTTTGAAAGCTTTTAACTATGTGTTCCATTAGAACAGCACAAATCGGCAAGAGAACTTGGAGAAAACTTGCAGACCTTGCCTGTACAGAACTATTTTAAACTCAGGAAGACACATGCCATCCAGTGGCACCCTGAGGAACTTCAAGAGAGATGGGAAAGGGAGGGGAACTTATCTCTGTGGCAGTGGTGAGAGTTTTGTTCACATTTTTCATTTCCTAGATTTTTGGCACACAGAAATGAGGCAAGCAGCTTCCCCTGTGCTAAGGGGCTCAGGCGAAAAGAACAAAAACCTTTAGATAGAAACTGAATCTTCAAAGAAAAACACACCCTGCTACTTGGAACTACTTTCAAGGGGAAAAAAAAAAAACCAAAAAACAGAGGCTGAAGAGCTGAGCAAGAGACAAATCAGCCCCAGGGCTGGAAGCTGAAGTCAGCCCAATTCCCCCTAGAAATAAGGCACAGGAAAATAATTTACTGAACAAGCTGGTGACTTTCCTAGGGAGTTTCATAGCAGCAGTGAAGCTCCAAGTTGTGTTCAGGAGTAGTGTGAAGAGGTGCAGGTATTCCCAGAGTTCCCCACATTCCATTACCTTCAGGCACTCCTTCAGGGAAAGGGAAATTCCTTCTCTTCACTGGATTTTGGCGAGGCCTGGAAGTCCTCCTGCCTGGAGAGGTTCTGACAATGGAGCAGATCTCTCTTCTCCTGTACAGAGGCTGGAAAGATTAATGAAGTTTCACTCAAGTATTTCCACTGAATGTTCTTCTAGGGAAATCTGATTTCAAGGGATGTCATTAGAAAACATTTAAGGTTACTTGTCTACACTTAATATGCTATCAAAAAGGGTGATGGAAAACTTTTCTTCAGTTGTTTGTAATAGTGTAAGGTTTATCTACATATTACATTACCTACTAGTATGCCAAAACCAGATTGAAAAGACTTTTAAAATTAGAACCTGAAAAATATAATTTCTGAACTTTTGAGAAGTAATTTCTTTCTCTGTGCTCAGAGATGCAGGAACAATTTCTTCTGAATTTACATGTGGAGCTGTGGTACTCAGGAACAGGTCTTCCCCAGGTGAGGCTTTGCACACTACTGGTGACAAGCTGAGCTACAGCTCCATCAAACCACAAAACATGCAGCAATAACTGTCCAAATAAATAACAAAAGAATTCCAATTGGCCAACACTTGCTGGCTCATGGAAAAGGTGTTCTCTGGTTCAAAATTATGAATTAGGACTCAAATCATTCTCATCCTCCCAACAAAATCCTGATGTTTTCTATTGATTAACCTAGCACCCACAAACTCAAAATATGCCTGCAACAATATTTTGAGTTCTACAACACCAGGAAAGCCCAGTACACTTTCCTGCCAAATAATCTGGTGCAAAATTAAGGAGGTTTTCAATTTGAAGTTTTGCTTTTTATAAAAAATTGTTCAGTTTGCTGGTTCAGTGGGGTGCTGTGGCAAGAAAGGTGACAGAGATGTCACCTCTGTTCCTGCAGAGAGAAGTGGTACTACTGCATTACCTTTCCTGACAAGGAATTCAAACTGCCCTTTAAATACCAAGTGTGTTTGTACCAAAGTTGTGATGCAAGTAAGGTTATTAGGTGCTGTTTTTACACCAGAGGATGTTGTACAATTACAAACCAGACACCTAGAGGTTTTGTTGCAGTTTCCTAGCTGTTCACCTGACTGAATTTAAAATGTGATTTGTTAAGCAATTTGTATTGCAGAGTAAATACAGCAAGAAGTGGACTGTGCCATGAAGAACAATTTGTTTGGTTTTTGAAAAGGATCAGGATAGACACTCACATCTAGCTCTGCAGGCTGAGCATAACCAGAATTTCTTCCAGCTTTATTTTCCTCCATGATCAGCATGGTAGAACTTGTTGGCTGAACAAAAGCAGAATTCAGTGTCCATTTCCAATTCTTTGCTGGTTCTTGTTAGTCTTACAGTATTCCCCTAGCACCCAATTCTACAGGTAATAATTCCATTTAGAATTACTGATAGTTCTTAGGGTTTAACAACTGAATCCCTGTCCTTCTCCCTTTTTCAGTCTTATGCTTTTCAAAATTAAAGAACCAGTTTATTATACTGCACATTTCAGGTCCCCCTTTCCAACTAGGGGATAAAACACATCCTACCACTTCTCATATTTACTCCTATCTTCTGGCAGGTTGCAAAACTCTCATTTTAACCCCATTTAGCCCCTTTGCTCAGCAGCAGGGCACAGGGGGAATACTCACCACAGCATCTGTCCTTCTGAATGGCAGCACCTCTGCTGTCAACTTGGCTGGTTTGGCTGAAGTGTTTCCTGGAGCATCACACTGAAGGAATGAAGGACCTTCTGAAGGATTACATCTTTTTTCTTTTCCTTTAGTAACTTGATTGTCATGCTGAAGGGTGAAACAGTTCCATTCTAGGTTATTAAATGCCTCTGTAAACATGGAGAGGATAAACAAACAGTCCCACTGCCACACCTGAGCTCTGCCCAACTCACTGGGTACCCTTGGCAGAGTCAGTCTGAAAAACAAGGAGCTCACAAGGGGCACCCATGACTCCTGCTGCTCTCCAGAGGTACAGGCAAGCTACACCTTCACTCTGCCCTTATCTACAGGTACCCCCTGCAAGGGAACCACCACACTTCTAGGTGAAGCTTTCCACCTGTACAAAGGAGCAAGTCACCTGTGTTACAACCTGGCTGATTTATTAAGGATCTTTCACCTTTCTCTCCGGTCCTAAGGGTGAAGAACAGCTCATACCAGTTTTTAGGGCTGGACTTCTCTCTCTTGCAGCTGTAATTTTACAGACTTTTTTCCCTGTGATAAATTTCCAACAGATTAATTAGCTTTGAGACAAAAGACCACAGCTCCTCTCCAACCCACGCCTTACAGCATGATTTTTTTGGTCAAAGCCACCCATGTAAACACCCTTCCTCCCTTCCATGTAATCCTCATCTCCCTCTCCCTTTCCTGGAGGAAACAAGGGTGCTTATTAATCTTCTCCTCACCTCCCTATTTACTGCCAGACACACATCATGTGGGAGCAGAGGAATTGCATAATCACAGCAGCCTTTGCTAGTGGCAACTTCTGCTGCTATTACAGTCCAAATTAAGCAGGGGAAAATTATGTGGTACCTGGGCCACAGCCAGGATTTCATCAGTCACAGTTCAGAACTGTAGTTACACCAGGGACTCCCAGTAGCATTGGGAAGCTGATACAAACTGAGTCCCAAGTAAGGATGACACAAACAGTTCTGTCCCTGGATAAATTCAGAGAAATGGTCATTTTTACTGAGCAGCACAGGTGATTGAACAAAAATGCAGGGTTTGGTGTTTGGTTTTTTTTTTTTTTTTTTTGTTCTTCCAACACATTAATTATAGAACCAAGTATTTACAGGGAAAATTTTTAGCTCACATTTTCCCTTCTAGCCACAAATGAACTTAACCTGTGTCAGAAGGTTGGTGACCCAATAGAAGCCCAGTCCTAACACTCTGCCATCATTTGAGTAGAATATTCTGTTGCCTCACAACCAGTACAAGTGCTTCAGGTCATATTTTACCTGCCAGAGTAACTGAAACACTTAATGCTGAGGATCTGTCTTTGCAATCTGCTGGCCTCTTTCTAGGAGAAGAAGAAAAGAATGAACAGCTATTCTGAATGGATGTTCATGTTCAAAAAAGAAACCAAAACCAAAGCAATGTGTAAGGAAATCATAGCAAAATACAGACTGAAAAAGGATAAAGAGGATTTTTAAAAATAGTATTACTGAGTTACTTCATCACACTTCACAGCTACTTGATAGTTTAATCATCAAGTCACAGAGCTTAATCTGAAGATACTTGCAGTTTAAGACCCACAGAAGACAATTACTAAAGTACTCAGTTAAATTACTAAGTTAATGAGAAAATTCCCCCTGAATTGCATAGAGATCTGCAAGACTGGCAGCAGAAGGGTTAAAAGGAAGGCTACTGCTCCTAGAAAACCCCTCCTGTTATTCAGATTTTTTTGTCAGGACCTGAAGGTGGCACTGTGACAAGGCCAAGTACAAAAGATGCAAGAAAAACACTGCATTCTGATCAAACCACAGCACAGACTTGTCAACAGAAGACCTGGCACCCTGATAACAGGAGGGTGGCAAGAAAATTGCAGCAGATCAGACACACCACTCCACTTGCTGGTGAACATGTATTCCCACTAAAAAAAAACTGACAATAGGCAAAAACCTAGCTCAAGATTTAAGAAGGCTGAAGAAAGCAAGATTATGAAGCAGAGGAGTGCCCTGTAATAGCTGATGACTTAAAAAAACAAAAAAAACACAACAAAAAAACAAACTAACCATAAAAGATGTGCCCAGAACTTGGCTTTGTCCTGGACCAGAACAGAACACCAGAACCTGACTGTAGGTTCTCCTCATACTCCAGACTGCACAGGAATCTCTATCCTGGACACACACATCTTGCTGCCTGAAATTTGTCAGGAAGTGCAACTGGATAAAAGCAATTTATTTAGGGATTCTGTCAATAAATGCCCTCTCTCCCTTTCCATGAAATCCTTCACTGAATTTTCTTATATATTGGTATCTCAACAGCTGGAAGACCAAAAAAGTCTGGAAGGCAAACTCTTACCTGACTTAATTCACCAATTTCAAAGTTAGTGAGGACACAGGGAGCTGAAACTCAACAGAACTGTTTGCAGAACCCAGAGGCTCACTCACACTGGCGTCTCTTCTAAATATCATTTCAAAAAGAAAAAACTGAACCCTTAAGTGCAGCAAATTACCTCCCAGTGAGCTGGTCTTGAAAACCATCCCGCACAGGTTCTAAAAAACATAACAATTAAACTTTAGAAGAAAGAGCTAGCAGACAGGCAGAAGTTCCCTATTATGCAGGCATGCCTTAAATTAAATTATCTTTACATATTTTACACAGGTTCCTTGCACTGAATTTGTTTATGCATATATTCCTAATTATCATAAAAAAGAATTACCTAATATTGCTGAAAGATCTGAGAGGGGTGGTATCTTATCTATGGCCATTGCTTTGCTGGAGTCTAGGAGAGTAGAGTTCTTGTATTCTCTGGGGTCCTCAGAGCAAAAATTAGGGCTTTCTGGACATAAAAGACAAAAATGCAAGATTCTGTGCTGAAATTCATTAAGTTATGAAATTGGTGACCAAGCTGAAAGCCATCACATTTGCAAGGCAGGAACTTTAAAGCCAAGTGAAAGCACTGTCTTGGCTCAGAAAGCCACAGAAAAGTTTAGGAGGAATTTGACTCAAAGCAGATTTGCTGGTGGTGCCCAACAAACATCTTGTGCCACCAGGAAATACTTGAAATTGCTGGAATATTTCAAATTACACCAGGACCTGACTGACACTGGACTGGAGGAGCAAACACACAGAGCCCAAGTTAAGCACAAGTGGGCTCAGAAAAATATCTGAGCTGATGAGGCACACCAAGAGGAGCCACTGCTCTTCCTACTGCAGATCCTCCTCCCACATTTTCTACATCAAGTGAAGCTCAAAACAACCAAGAAAAGGTCAGACTCACCCGAATCCTCAACTCTGAATGTTTCAGGGGAGGAACAACTGTCACTGTCACCCAGGTTATAATCTGCAGTTGAATCTCCATCCAAACACTCCAGGAGAAAGGTTGAAACACCTGTGGGCAGAGTCATCCCTGTACCTATAAAAAGAGGAACAACAAAAACTACTTTGTACTACCTTGTACAAACCATCAGGATTTCCTTATTTAAGTTTCACTCCTGTGATGAGCTAAATATTTTCAAATCAGCACCTTACACCAGTTCATAACAGAATTACACAAAAACCAAGGGCCATCCTGAGGCCAAATTTACACTACTTTAAAAAATTTACAGAAATTTACAATACTTCTGCTAGCAGAAGTATTTGAAAAATTCAGCCTTTGATAAGGTAACTCTGAGGCAGGTTTGTCTGCAGAAGGACCAAGGATTTTGACACAAGGTTTTAAAAATGCAGGCTGGAGCAGACAACTTGTTGTGTCCATGAGAAAAGGAAGATGCTGTGGTTCTCAAGAGGCCTCAGGTCCTGCTCCTGCATCCCACCCCTGGGAACCACTCAGACACTGCAGAAATGCAGCCAGGGGTCTCAAAACCTTGACTTCCTAAATAATGGAGTCAGAACCATTGCAAGAACAGCTCACCAGAACCTTTTATAGCAATATATTTGTACAATTAAATTCATGTTTAGTTTTAGACAGACACAAAAAGTCTTTCTAGCAATAGAATGTATGGCCATGATACTCACTTGAAGTCATTTCAGCATTTTTCAAGTTTTCTTTACTTTCAGGGTTGATTATCAGGGATTCCTAAAAGCAAACAACCAACACAAGCAACTTGAGAAAGCTGGATGGAGACAAAAAAATGCAATTAAATGTATTCTTACATTAGCAGATGTTCAGAAACTTATTGACTGGAACTTTATCACTTAAACTCAATATTCACAGTGTAATTTGCAGTGTTTTCATGGTTGGGGTGGTTGGTTTTTTTGGTTTGGTTTGGTTTTTTTCCACACACCATTAACAAATCTGCAATCTGACTTCTGGCTTCAAAATTCATAATAAATACCCAATCATTAGATCCTAAAATCTTTGCTGGATGAGGCTCTGAGTGACAGCAGGCTGACTTCTACTGAGGTTATGCATAAGACAGCAGTAGAATAATGACTTCTACTATCTTTCAATTTTTATTATATTTAATATAATATTTAATTTTCATTTTAAATTTAGTTTTTTTATTTTAAAAGCAAGAAACTTTCCACAATCACACTCTAGTGAGATATCTCCCACAGAACACCATTGCTACTCCCTTCCCTGATGAAGGAGAATCAGTATTGATGTTTTCTCAACAATTTTTGTTCCAGACAAAGACACAGAAAGCTGTCACCAAACTACAGTCTGAAAAAGGTCTGGGTGCACACACAATGTGGGAAATTCTACCTGATTAGAAGACTTTAATGTGCCACATTTATTTGATTTACCCTCCATAGGTTACAAGCAGGCAGCATTCTCACCTTGGGCAGTAGAGAGCTTTCTTCTATTTTCTCTTCATTTTTTTCCAAGATTGTTGCTTCTTTAACATTTACTTGATTGCTGCAGTTGAAGAACAGAGCAAAACTCAATACACAGAGGCAG
Source organism: Heliangelus exortis (assembly GCF_036169615.1). Lineage (NCBI taxonomy): Eukaryota > Metazoa > Chordata > Aves > Apodiformes > Trochilidae > Heliangelus > Heliangelus exortis. Next base: position 1,492,822 of record NC_092436.1, on the reverse strand, counting down.
CACAACAACTACAAAATGTCTTTATGAAATACCAATAAATAAATAGTCTGGCACACACCAGTTTACTGAGAATTCTCCAAGAGACATCCATGCAGGTAAAAAAAATACCAATCACTTTTTTAGTGTTAGTAAAGGTGTATTTGAGTGAGTTCTAACAAACCTTGGGTCAGATGAAGGGCTCACACCCCCGACTTCAACGTTTTCTGTAATTTTCTGTAGGGTTTTCACTCGGGATTTGCCCTTCAGGCCTAGGGAAGAACAAATACTTGTTTCAGTGATTTTAGTTTAATCCTTAGAACCCACATCACCATTTCTAACAGGTCACACTTTCAGCTCTTCCCCCTCTCCCACACCCCTACCAACTCCCCACACCATTATCCCCAACACCCTAAAGCCTGAATCCACTTCTTTTCCCCCAAAGCTTTTATTTTCGGTGACCGGGGGGGACACAATGCCCATAGAACCGGGGGCCGGGCGGCTCAGAGGACTCTCCCAACATTTTCCGACCGCTATCGCTATAAAAAAAACCCTTTTCCTGGATGGTTGACTTCACCCAAACCGCTCCACACCCCTCCCGCCCACAGCAACACCCGCACAGCAACACCCGCACAGCAACACCCGCACAGCAACACCCGCACAGCCCCCACACCTCACAGCCTCCACCCCGCCGCGCCCTCCCCCAGCCCGGCCCGGTTCGGTTCGGTCCTGTGGCAGAACCCCAGCGCTTACCGCCGGGCAGGGGGCGGCTGAGCCCCCCAAAGAGCCGCTTTCGGCAGGTCTGGACCCCCCCGGTTCTGCTGGGCGGAGCGGCCGCCTCAGGCAGCGGGGACGCGCGGTGCCTCTTCCGCGGGGCCCCAGCGCCCCAAGCCCGCTGCCCGCGGCTCCGCTCCATCTCGGGCACCTCCTTCCTCCTCCTAACGCCGGAGGAGGCAGATTGAGGGGTTCGGTTCGGGTAAAGCCCAACAACCGAGCCCCCCTAACCCCCCTTCCCTTTAAACCCCCGTAACCGCCACCCCCGGGTCAGCGCCTCCCGCCCGCATGCGCGGCGGCTCCCGGGGCCGCTACGGGCAAGGAAAGAAGGGGGGGGGTGGTGTTGCCCTCCCTGGAATTTGGGTTTTTCCACGAGAGTCGCGTTTTTTTCCTCAGGAGGATGGGCTGAGGAGTTTGGGTTATTGATGGACGGGGGTAAATTAATGTTTAAAGGACGGGTGTGGCCCTGGAGGAGCGGGATGGGGAGGGATGGGTGAGGAGCGGTCCCCGGGGTGAGGAGCCCCGGGAGGGGATGCTCTGAGCACCAGGGTGGGTGTTCCCTTCCAAACCAACCAACAACCCACCTCCTGATCCCAAATCCAGGTGTTTCTACCGCCCAGGAAGGGTTCCCAGGGGTGTACAGGGTGAATCCAGGTGTTTTTACCACCCCCAGGGGTGTACGGGTGCTGCGGGTTCCTTCCTCCCGCTGGTTTTGGCAAATAAATGAGCGTTTATAACACCAAATTACCAAAATTGTGCCCGGTGAAATCCTTTTATTCATCAGAGCTCACCTCTCATTCCCTTCCAGAGCCAGGGAGTCTCATTGCTTCCTTAACATGAAAAAAGTGGAGGTGGTTCCTCCGGATTTCCAAGTGAAGGGAGAGAGATGCAAGTGCACACAGAAACTGGAATTAGACTGATTGTTTTAAACTTTATTACAGTTTTTAGACAAATGGTCTGAAAAATACTATGCATTCCCAATTGTCAATTCATATTAAACAAGCTTATGCATTTGGTTATATTATTATTATTATTATTATTATTATTGGCTTGAAATAAAAAATTCAACCATTACAGAAAGACTGCTGCGTCTTCAGAGAACTTTGCAACAATTTTTTTCATGGAAGATTGCTAAAATCAACCTCAAAAGCTCCAATATTCCTTTGGCTGTTATTTCATTTTACTTTTTTAAATTTTTTTTACAATATGTTTAGTGCAGGCACCCACTCTGAACGACTTCATTCTGACTGTGGAGAGAGAGAGTGCTGGAGGGACAATGGATTTTAGAAAAGAACTTTTATTGTGTTGTCAGTCCACAAGAAAAACCTTATGAGCAGTTTTGTGAAATGTGAGTTTTTAATTCTTTACAAAAGTTTCCATCGATGACTTTTGATATACATGCTAATATACCAAAAAAAAAAAAAAAAAAAGGAAAAAAATCTTTAATTACAATTATTTTTCTTTTTTTTTTTTACACAAATGTATATGTTACATTTTAACCCCTTCGCTTTCAGTTGAAAACAGAAGAGGCAACACTTAGGAAAATGCCTCATTTCTTTGCTGCTTGCACTTCACTAAAATACAAAACAAAAAGCTGAAAGGAAGGGCTTAAAGGGGCTCGAGATGCTTCAGAAAACATTTTATTTGGGAACAATTCCAGGGATCTAAAACTGACTAAAAGCATCCAGATTTCTCCAAAAGGAAAAGCCTCAGCTTCACCATTTGACAACAGAATTGATGGTGCAGAAACCAATCTGTGCAAAATACCTGCAGAATTTTACTTCCCAGATGAAACAAGGATCTAATTCTGCTTTTTTCCCCCACAGACAAACCCCAAGTGAGCTGAAGGTACAAAAAAGTGCTCGGATAGAATTGCCTCTAAATAAAATGCTTTTCCAAATTTTCTGTAAGGCATCAAGAGGTCCTTAAGTAATTTGATACCATGCAAAAATAGTATATTCTTTCCCATTTTACATTCATCTAGTAGCAGTTTATTTACATATAGATCACCAGTTTGTGCTTATAACACATGGAAAAGAAAGAAAGAAAAAAAATCTACAGTTAATTTGTATCATTCCAGAAGATTAAGTCAGATTATTTTCTCTTCTATGCAAGAATTTCATATTCATGGCAAAAATTAAACTGGATTTGATGATGCTGATAATATAGACTCACTAACAATGAGGACAGCTTGCAAAATAGTACTTTTTATCAGTAAAGAACTCACTGTCTCTTTCTCACCTGCTGTGGATCAACCATTTCAACCTGCAAATGTGCCTTTCAGGCCAGAACAAAGCTGTGAGTTTCCTGCTGACACAGGGTTAAGACTCTCTGCTGTGGTTTCTTTCACACTTGTGTGTGTCTTGGACCATTTCTGGGGCAGAACACTGTGCAACACACTGAGCAAAGAACATACAACATCCATAACGAAGCAATATTCCTGGAAAAAAAAAAGAATTTTATTCTGGTTTTTTTACAGATGAGCACAGGAGACGGTCTTCCAGTGATTTTGCAGACGTAGCACCAGGCCCTGGAAGAACCTCCCAGATTTAAAATGTCCCAGAAGAGTGTCCCTCAGCCTGCAGCATCAACTTTTCCATGGCCTTCCAGAGGTTTGTTTTTTTTTCCTTGCTAGCAGAAAGCTCCCCAGGTGACAACAGTCACTTAAAAACCACTCATCCTGAAGCCCTGGGGAGCAGAGCCCTTTGCAGAGAAGGGGAACTTGCATTGCCACTGATGCAACAGCTCTTTTCATGATTAACATCAGAAATTCATTTTGTAATGAAGGTATCTCACAGAAAAATTAAACTGGTTACTGGGCAGCCCTGGGTTTGTTTGTGGATTTTTTTTTCCCTTGGTGATCACAAGGAACATTTCAGGAAGCTGGGTGCCAAATAAATTCTCTTGGAATTTGAAGATGTTTGTGCCTAGCTCACACATTAGGCACTTTTTAGGTTCTTTTTAAAATTTCAATCTCTTACAACATTGTTATATTTGCAGTGAGACCTGCAGAGGAAAATCTGATTACAGAAGGGAGTATTAATGAGAGCTTTTAGTTTATTTCTACAGCTTTTCACAGGCTGTGAAATTATTCACGCTTCTGGTCTCACACCACAATTTCTCCCAAATTTTCCATCATCTTCATATGGCCAAGTCTGTATTATTTTTTTTTTTTTCTTTTTTGGTGTTCATATCTCTGGCACTTTGCATCAAATGCCAAAAGATACATTATTTAGCATTACACAGGTAACATTCAAGCCACAAATAAACTCACGCTGGGATCTTTTATGCTTTTACAGAGGTGCAGGTGTCTAAAAGTCTGGTAAACTGAAGTAATCTTAGGAGAAAACCAAATTAAATTCACATGGCAGAAAAAAGATCCGTGGAAAAAAATGGCTTATGTTATTTTTTTTTTCATTTCTTTTAAAAGTCTGTTGCATTAAACCAGGCAGGAGATTGCATGGACTGATTCTGCCTGGCTTTGAAGCCCGCTGTGACTGTCCTCTGGCTGACCCAGAATGAGGCTCCCCCAAGATGAAAATCCTTTGTGACTTGACCTAAAGAGCCAGATTTCCTGCAGGAATTCCTGCAGACACAGACTCCCCAGGGATGCTGTTGCTGTGTAGGTTGGTGGAGAAGGAATGTGCAGTCCCATGGGATGGCAGCAGAGGGATTGCTCCCTCGCTTCGGGCACTGGAGTCGGATGAGGTGCGGGAAGGGAATCGGCCAAACCCTTCCCCGTTTGCTCAATCCAATTGCTGTGTTCTTCGTGTGAGTGGTGCTGTTCACTGATACAGTTTCTTTTGTACCCTTTTGTCCTGAAATGACTGCAATCAGCCAGTCTTTGGGGAAGGCTAACTCATTAATTCCGTTTTGAGGCATGCAGTGGGATTGCGGAGGGGAGAGATGAGTTAGCTTAAAAATGTCAACTTTTGCCTTCAAGAGTCTGCAGTGGATTCCAGTTTAAGAGAGAAAAATAAGTGTGCTTTCACTGTCCTAGCAAAGATCTAGCAGGCACAGCTCCATGCTAGTACACACTGGTGCAACAAAGAGCAGCTATTAAAATACAGATAGATATTTAGGACCCTGTTTAGCAGAAGGAAGCCAGTGACAGTCCCAGTATTCCAGCGACTCGACGTGACAGTTTTCTCACTGTTTTCTACCGTGCTTTGTATCAGGAGAGAGCTCCAGAGCCTGTTCCTGTTCCACGTGGGATTTGTCCCCTTTCTGATGGCTGCAGCTGGTTGTGAAGCCTCAGGTTTCATCCAGACTCCTTGGCTTTTCCATTCCCGAGAGGCCGCTGGAAGTGATGATGCTGGGAAGGGAGCTTCCAGACATCTGGATGCAGAGGTGTTTTCTCAGCAGGCTTCTCTGCAACCATCTCCAGTGCCACCTGGCAACAGCACTGCCTCTCCCAGCCTTTCACCCAACCCCACGGGCTTTCTGGAGCAGCAATTCTTCCCCTTGGAAGCAGCCAGCTGAAGGATTCCTGACGGATTCCCTCCACAGGCTGGCCTTTCTCCCAGCCCAACTTGCTTTGCTAAGCCCTGGCCATCCACAATCCCAGCTTGGACACCTCGTGCTCCATTTCCTCAGCTCTGTCCCCAAAAGGGAGTTAGTCCAGCTGGGTTAGGGGGTATTAGCAGCATGTCAAGGAATAAATTAGGGACCGGGAGCGCGTGGATTAAAGGTGAACTCCCAGAGAGCCAGTGATGCTTTCACAGCCTCCTCACTTGGAGGAGTTCAGATGTCCAGGAGTGGACTGGGCTGAAGAAAGCCCTCATGTAAAACCAGCATGCCATGGGGAAAGGGAGTTGGGATGGAAAGGAAAGAGAGGGAATTCCATCCTATCTCTTCCCGACCTCTCCGGGGAATCCCAAGGTCTTATTAATCCCTTAGGTGTAATATAATAATAATAATAGAACTAACAAGAAGGAATATCAGGAGATTCCTTCCTGCTTCTATTCTGGTTTTTAGTCTGTTTGGTTTTTTTTAATGATTAAATCCAATCAAGGTATTTGTGTCCTGGAGAATATAAAAACTATCACTTAATATATAAACCAATATCCAGCTGGGAGTGTCAGCTCAGGGAAAACCCTTTCACCATCAATCACTGATTGTTTGAGGTAGACCACATTACTGAATTATCAACAGCTTTAGTTTCTAATGTGTTAGGTTATATACAATCAAATGTCAACAGACATACCTGAAGTTTTCCCTATTTTCATTAGAACTGCTTGTAGTTATTATTAATAAGGTCAGTTCCCATAATTTAGTTGGTCATAGATTGACAGGTCTGTCTATTTTGTGGCCATTTAGCAGACTTCTGAGCAGTACCCTACTGTGTACATAGAGTAAAAAATAAACTGTATCACACCTGATGGACAGAAAGAAGGAAAATTATGGTTAGTGGTGAAATCCTAGAACAATGCAAGGCTCAGATGTAAGATTCAGAGGCTTATCCATTTCAGCTGTGTCATTCTGGCTCTGTACTTTTGAGTATTATTCTAATATTGCTACGAAGTCCATTATTCAGAACATTCTTCCCGTGGTTTCAGATGGAGATGCTTGAATAGAGCTCTTCTATTTGTTTTTTGAAGTAATCTCTTAGTTCTGGCCTCTTGGCCTTTAGTGTTGGTGTCAACAAACCATTCTGTACTGAGAACATGTCAGAGTGGATGTAAATGGCCTTGACCTAAAATAAAAAAGGGATATATTTATAGCAAAAAAACCCCTACAGGCATCACAATAACTTCCTACACCTCTGTTATCTCCTTCTGTCACCTCTGCCTGTGCCTGCAGCCCAGGGGACCCTTCTGCCAGATCCCCAGGATTTTCCTCTCCTGCCCAAGTTTCCCAAGGTGCCACTAAATCCTCCACCATCCCTCAACCATTCATTCCCTGAGGATGAGAGGGAAACCTGAGAGGATGTGCACAGAAACCTGTTTTTTGGGATGAAGCCCAAACATAGCAAGGCAGAGGGCAAGGGACCCTGATGTCACCCTATGTGGTGCTGTAACTGCAGAGCTTCACACCCTTGGAAAGGCTGGGGAAGGGAGGGAAAGGGGCAGGGAGTCAGGGTAAGAAAAATCACCTTAACCAAACTGCAAAAGAAAATAAGCACCACTACTTGAGTCTTCCCAAATTATCACCAAGCTTTGGAGGCACTGGAAGAGGCTTGGAGAGAGAGGCCACGTGATGGTCGTCATTAAAGCAGAACTGATGGTGTGTTCCTAGGTAATTAAAATGATATAAAATCATTCATCCTGGGCAAATGGGGGTTTTCCAAGGCTGCCCTTGTTGGTGGGGCTGTCTGAGCACCACAGGGAGCCTGGCAGCACAGATGGGAGGGAGCTTTTCCTTCCTGTGCAGTTCTGGGAGTGCTGGTGAGGGAGAAAGCAGAAAACTGCTGTGTGACTGCTCAGAGTCCACAGATTTAAGACTAAATTCTCCAGCCATCTGCTGCTTTTGTGATTTCCCCCAACCAGACTGGTCTGCATTGATGTTAGACAAGGAGTTACAGGAATACAGACAGAGAATCAATTTTTAAATTCCCTGTGGATATGTGATGCATTTTTCCCCCCCCCTTAGCATTGTGGTGAATTCCTCCCCCATTGTCCTCCTTCCCAAAAATCAGTGTTCATGCTGTTAATTAATTAATGCTCCCCCTGCCTGCTGCCCTGCCTTTCAGAGCCTGCCCCATGGAAGCTGCTGGTGGAGCCAGAGTTGTCACTTCCACACCAGAGATCCCAGCTCAGGATACAGACAAGGAGTGGGATGCTCCAGGGTGGCTCCTCCATCCCCAGGGGGTGGTCCCAGTGGTCCCACATTTGCATTATCTGGCTCTAAGTTTGGTTTTAAGCTTCCATATTGCAACAGAAATGGAATTTTTGAACCCCCTTACTCTTGCAACGTGAAACATTTATTCTTAATTTTTAGACAGATGTCCTTTCCTCACCACCTTAAGAGTTTTTTAATTGCAAATTGCTGGAAGAATAGGTTGAGGATATTTCACACTGTGAAGACTATGGCAGGAGCAAACCAGACTTACTACCACAGGCACTTATGTGCACTAAAAACCATGCTTTATACTGATGTTCACTTTAAAATTAATTTCTTTTTACTGTCATTTCATTTGCATATGGAACTGAAAAATTAAGACTAACAAGATTATGTCTAATGGTGCTTCTGCTGCACTCAGATCTGGTGAATTATTGATTAGAATTGCCACCCAGAAACAGCCTTAACAATAGTAAAAAGCTCCCTGCTAGTTATATATAGTGAATAAAGTGTTTGCTATATTAGCAGAAATAAACATTTGACATTTAAATAAACAGTTGATGGATTCTTTTTTACTGGGTTTTTTAATGCTATGTAACCCAGGGTTGATTTCAGACCTCTCCTTCTGAAGTGCCTGTAGCTCTGGTGTGGAAATATTTACACATGCACCAAAAAAAAAAAAATCAGTGCCCAGGCTGAGAGTAAATAAACCAGCAGCATTTCCCAGGTCAGCTGTAAGGATGGTAATTAGTGACCCAGTTTCTTGGCAGTGCTTCCAGTGGCAGAAGCATCAGAGTCCTCCAGATATTTATCTTTGACCCTTAGTTGTCAGCCTGGAGATTTATCCATGTCCCTGCATTGGATTTTTACCTCTGCACTCAAAACTTTCACTAAATTTAACTCAGATTTCAAGCACGAGTGGAAGGCAGAATCCCAGCACCTGAATTTTTGCACAGGAACAAACACAACCTGTGAGCTAAAAAGCTCTCAGAAAACACTGCTTGCAGCTGCAAAGAGCTTTTAGCAAGAGCACCAGTGCTGCCAAGTCCCTGCTCAGTACCAGTGGGTAAATTTCCTGCCTGGTCAGAGAAAAAAAACCATTTATTCATGGTTTCATTTTACCTGCTCAAAGGAATGAAGGCCACTCTCCTTCCCCAGCCTGACCATGTCTGCCATTATTGCTTGCTTCAGTTCCTGAGGTAAAACACAGAAATTCCTCATTATATCAGAGTCAGCTTTCCAGGCAGGAATGTTCCTCAAAAAAAAAAAAAAAAAAAATCACATTTCTGTGTGAAGAGTTCAGGTGCCTTCTGAGCACATAATGAGCAAACATCCTATTAAACAAACATTAAACTGAAGTGTGATGATGCTCACTCTTTGTTCAGCATGACCAGTGAGCTTATTTTCTTCAATCTGTATGATTTAGATGCTTCAATTCTTCCCCCATTTGCCAGGCATTTCCCCCAGCCACCAGCTGCATGATTCAGCAGTTCACAACCCAGCTACTCAGTATTAGAGAGCAGGTGTAAATAAAGCTGGAATCCTCATTTAAGACACATAAACAAACCCAAGCTCCTCTTGTTTTCTACAAGCCAGACCCCCCAGGGGGGAATTTGCAGAGCTCTGTTCCATCATTCAGCACATCCCTGTATCCAGGTCAACCCTGCTTAATTCTCAGGGAGGAAATAATTCTTGTCACTGAGATCATTATTAATGGCCACCTACTCTAACTAGGTCATGTAGAGTGGAAAAAAAAGTGTCTGTACAGCAAATAGACAGAAAAACAAACCTTATTTTTACAGAGTTCTGAGTATGTTCCATCAAACCCTCTTCTCTTTGCCCAGCCTGGCATAACTTCAGAATCAGGCACCACAATCCCCACCAGGAAGGCCTGGAGGTGGAGGAGAAGAAGAGCTGCAGGCACTTAAATGAGTACATAAACCAGTTGAGTTTACTGCTTCTTGTTTAATTATGCCAGGAATTTCCTATCATGCCCCAGTGAAGTGTATTTTGGTGTCTGGGCCTTTTCCTCAGATAAAATCAGCCCAGAATCCCAGACTGGTTTGGCTGTAAAAGGACCTTAAAGCTCAGGCAGTTCCAGCTCCTCCCAGCCCAGGTTGCTCCAAGCCCCATCCAACCTGGGCAGAGACACTTCCAGGGATGGGGCAGCCAGAATTTTCCTGGGAAACCTGGGCCAGGGGCTCAGCACCCTCACAGTGAAGAATTTCTTCCTAATATTTAACCTCAATTTTCCCTCTTCCAGTTTAAAACCATGGCTCTCTGTGAGAAAAATTTAAAATAAAAAAAAAAAAAAAATACCAGCAACAAAAAAACCCTCACCACATTAAAAAATTATTCTCTGCAACTGTTATTGCATTTAGCAACAATCCTAAATGCTGGGTTTGTCTTCTGCTTGGACATCAATGAAATGATACTTGAAATTATACCAAGATTGGTCAAACTGTGTAGGTGGTGGTGGTGGAGCAGTGGTGGCTTTGCCTTCATCAAGCTTGCAGCAGGCAAAGGGGAGCTTTAGAGAACCAAGGGTGACACTGAGACAAATTTAAAGGCTTAATCTTTGGTGACAACATCCTCCAAGCTGCTTAGGGTCACCCTGGCAGCTCAGCTCCAGGAGGCACATCAGGGCTGTAACGTGGTGTGATCCTCTCGTGCTTCCCCCTTCTTCCTGCCCAGCTCTCTGTCTTACAAAGAATAAAGAAATATTTTCTGAGGTTTTTACCTGCAGGCTGTCTCCATGGACATAGATCTGGGCAACAGGGTCACTGCGGATGTAGATGTTTTCTATCTTCTCTGGTGCAATGTATTCTCCCTGAGCAAGTTTAAAAATGTGCTTTTTCCGATCAATAATTTTAAGCGTCCCGTTCTGTCAGGAGAAAGAAATGAGAGTTTCCTGAGAAATCCTTTAACCACAGGCCCTCAGGAAGCAGCTTGCTTTTAACAGAGCTCTCTAAATTGCCAGAAGCTGCTTCACTGACCCGTCACCTTAATTCTGCAAAATTTGGAGTTAATGCTTTGTCAAGAGAGATCTGCTGGGAGATTTAAGTTCAGTGTTTGGAAATGTCCATACAAGTTATGTCAGAACTAAGCATCTCCCCAGTACTCACAGGTAACCATTTCCCAATGTCTCCAGTGTGGAGCCAGCCCTCCTGGTCCAGTGCTTCAGCAGTTTTCTCTTCATCTTTCAGATAACCTTTAAAAACATTTGGTCCTTTCACACATATCTGCAAAAAAATCAGAGTTGCTGATAAATCATCTCATTATTCTGCTGGAAATGCTATCAAGCTAAATAGTAATGCACTAACCATTTAAATATTTTCAGGGTTGACTTAATGGCTCCATGAAATTAAAACATATTGTGTTATAAAACTATCTGTGGCTTTTTTTTTGCAAACAAGTGGAAATAGGGGGTAGGGACTGCAAAACCATTTGCTTGAAGTTTGCATTCAGCTAACAGTTGAAAACAACAAAGTTACTGAAATAAGTTTAATTTATACACAAATAGAACTAACAACAATGTAGAATTCACAGCAATTATTCTTAGCTGAACTAATTAATTCAGTCTTAGGTGGAAGTTCTGCCACAGCCCCTTTTTAATCACTGCTTTCCTCTTCTGCTGCTGAATTGCCATTTCCCTCTCCTGAGTGTAAGATGTGACACATCTGCACCCATGCACCTTACAAAGGTAAAATGCTTCTATAACTACTTAGTAATTAAGTAATTCATTACTTAAGTTAATTAACTAAGTAATAACTAAGCATTAACCAGTGAGATTTTGATATAAAAATGTGATTTGCTACCTCTCCTTCTCCTTTGGCAGCAAAATAATTCAGCTCTTCCACATCCTTCAATCTGATTAAGTTACAGGGCAAAGGGGCTCCTACATGACCTGAAAATCAAAGTCATTGAGTCACTTGTCATCTCTATTCTGTAAAGAATAATCAACATCATATTTTTAATTGCTTGCATAGTTGTAGGTACCTTGGATGGTCTTGCAGGAGCTGTGTCTGTGTGCAGGAATTATTTCCTCATTTAAGGTTTTGCATTATTAAGCCTAAATACCCAAACCTTCTGTTTATATATAGATAAATTTTGATGATTGTTGAAAACCAGACCACATCTCCCTCACCTGCAAGAGACTGAGCTCTTTTTGAAGCTGAACTCATTATAAAAGTGATGCTTTGCCCAGTGGGTAGCAAGTCCCAGGACAAACCACTATCTGTAAAGGGCTGGGTTTGGTTTAAATAAAACCACACAGTGGTGCTGGGAGAAGAAAACACCTCCTCTTCTCCAGCTATGGAAAATTTGGGTTGCAAATAAATGTTTAACTGAGCAGACCCAGGAATATCTGATGTCCAGATTTCCTGCTAGTCTTGCTTTCAATGAGGATGACACCATTTCAAAATATTTTTATAAACACTGATGAATCATACTGAGAAGAAATTAAACCACAGTACTTGAATGTATTCTCTGAATCTTGCTTGGTGCCACACAGAAAATGTATATGAAGTGCTAGAAATAAATAAAGTATTGGGTAGCAGTAGATCTGTATTCAAAGCCTCACTTTGCTCACCAACTACATCAATATCTTCACCTTCCTTTTGTTCCAGCCTTTCATTCTAAAACACATTCTTTTCAACTCAGCTCCAACCTCTAGGGAGGACTCACAGAGCCAGGAGTGCAGCAGTGAGAATTTCACAGATAACAACTCAAGGGACAATTCCAAACCTCCCCAGCCAAATGTGCCCAACATCTGTGTATTTCTTCTGGGAATCCAGGGATGCTTTCAAAAACATCATGTCTGAGCATGGTGCTGCCTGTTGCCTAACACCCTGCAATGTTCCAGTCCAGAATTTTCTACAGAAATGTGCATTTCTTTTCTTTTTTGGAAACCCTGGAAGAAAATACTTACCTGATGTCCAGTCCCCTGGGGTTGTAAAGGTGCATCCAGCCGTGCACTCTGTTTGGCCATAACCTTCATAAATCTGACACAGAAACAGATGACTTTAAAATGACATTTTTAAGTAGAAACAGTTTCACTGTTATGGAATAAAACTCTGGGGGTTGCCTCACATTGCACACCCAGCTGCAGCACACAGGCACACACTAACACGGGGACACTTTCCCTGCCTCTTTGTGCACAAAATAATTTCATTTACATCCCTATAAATCTATCATTGCTCTGCAGAGGTGAAAATAATGAGAAAAGAAAGTTCAGAGCTTGACTTCTGAGTCAAAAACTACCTTACTTTTGGAAATAAATTGATCAGTGAAGGGGGGGAAAGGTATTTTGGGGGTATATTTGAAAAATACACCTTTTACATTTTTTTTCCCCCGCGTTAACTTTAGGCTCTTGAATGAAGACTTTTTGCTGCCTAATCAATGACAAACAACACAGCAGACATCTTCAGTGGGTGAAATTGCCACCTGCAGACTCTCTCCTCTATTTCTACATAGAATAAACCTCACCTAATGAAGCTCCTTTAATTGCACATACTCAATTAAGTGCTGAGAGGCAGGTGGGATGAGCCTTTGTTTTTTCAGGGCGGGGGCTAGCTGCCTGCCAAAGCTGTCAGAAATGCAGTTCTCAGATCCTGACCCATCTCCTTTCTTAACAGCAGGGTTTTTCTGAGCTGCCAGTAAATGTAGAGGTCCAAATGAGCCCACCTGGCACCCCAGGGCAGCACGGAGGAAGCCCAGGACGGTCGGAGAGGCCGGGGCAGCGCCGGTTACGATCATGCGAACGCAGCCACCAAGACTTGCCTTGAGAAAAAACAAACAAAAAAAAAAAAGCATCACAGGTTACTAATGACAGTAAATCCAGCAGCATCCAAGGGTACTGCTTTCACACAGCATCCACAGAATCACAGAATCATGGAATGGTTTGAGTTGGAGAACCTTGAAGATCATCTCGTTCAACCCGATCGTAGGTGGATCATCTCATTCCACCCAATCCACACCTCCCACAGCCCAGGGTGCTCCAAGCCCCATCAAACCTGGGCTGAGACACTGCCAGGGATGGGGCAGCCACAAATTCCTTGGGAAACCTGAGCCAGGGGGCTCACCAACCTCAAATTAAATAATTTTTTCCTAATTCCTCAATGTAGAGGTACACGTCCTGTATGGTGCCGTGAAAATATCACTCAGTAGCTTGAAAAAATACCCTCTCCAGAACAGATGGAAATATAAATTGGTCCTGAATATTTCCTTAGCTAATTTTTTAAACAATAACTGTCCCCCACAGCAGGGGGATTCCTCAGTAAGAATACTGCCCAAATTAAAAGCCATTTGAGGTAGGATGGTGAGAGTCCTGTGTCCCCAGCAGGATGAGCTCATCTCAACTCCCCTGGAAGCACATCTGGGAACTGGAAGCTGAAAACCAGGCTCTTCCCTCCTCCAGATTATTTGGAGCTCGTTGTTTTTAGTGAGCTTCCCATCTAAAATCACACTGTTCCCTTTTTAAGGCAGATGACCTTCAAATATTTGTGGAGGGCATTGCACCAATTCCTCTGTCGCTTTTTACTACGTTTTTTTTTTCACCCTTCCCCCCTCTTTTTTAATTCTAAAAGTAAAAAGAAAACCCAGCACAAAAGCAAACAGCTTCTGATTGAGTCTGCCAGTCTTGCCAGCCCCAGAATCAATATGCAGCCTGGCTTTCTTGTGTCTCTGAACCCTGCTCTCTTTGCACACTGAGGACAATTAATCCACAGATGAAAAGCACAGTCAGTTTCTTTAGTTAAAAATAAAGTGGCAAGTCTCCAGATAAGTTATCCCATTAAAAAAATGAAGTAATCAGAGCCTCCTGGAGCAGTACAAGGCCTGGAAAACTAAGTTTCAAGCCACATTAATCTTTTCTTCTGGTTTTTTTTTTTTTATGGCCCACAGCAGGGCATTCTGATTTCTTTCCCCTGTGGTTAAATCATGATTTATTTGTGCATTTTTCTCTACACCCTTATTCTTCTCCTCTTAGGGAAAAAAAAAACAAAACAGTTTTGAAAATGCCAAAACCCTAAATCCAATTGAATCCAATTGCATCAATATAAAGATTTTCCAGAAAACTTTGGAGCAAGCTCTCTTTTGATCATCCTCCTCCTTTCCTGATTCTGATTCCTAATACACCTTCCTGATTTTCATTCTGGGATGGATGCAATCCTTTTCCCTTACCACTTCTCCATGGGGCAGAACTTTTAGGGACCCAAATAAGCAAAGGAGGTGACAGCAGCCCTGGTGGCAGAGGCCACAATCCCCAAACCTGGCAGAGGGCAAGTGCCTGCTCATCACATCCCTCCTCTGCAGGGCCACAGCTTGTACCTGAGAGCCAGGCAAACCAGGCAGGATTCCTGGGTGCTGCTGAAGGAGGGATGCAGCAAAAGCTGCTTTGTGTTTCTCCCTCCCCCTTCTGGAAAACCATCCCTAACAGAAGTGAAATGTTTTTTAAACAGTAACTCTCCCCCACAGCAGGGGGATTCCTCAAGTAAGAATACTGCCCAAATTAAACACCATTTGAGCTGGGATGGTGAGAGTCCCGTGTCCCCAGCAGGATGGGGTTTAAAAATATCTACATAAAGAAACGTGGCACACATAATTGCAAATCCTTCCTTTTTCTATTCCATTTTCCAGGCTGCCACTCACTAGTGAGTAGCTCCTCATCATCAGGAGAGTCACCTGCGCTGACTCGAAGGAAAATTGGCCACTGCTAGAAAAAAATGCAGAGTTCTCTGACTTCAGACTCACTTCTTTAATTCCTTACCTGTATTTTATTAAAGAAAAGCTTATCCCACAAGCTGTCATTCCTAATGATCCCATTCCTAACTTCTGCCTTCTTCCTCCTGGCAGCAAATTCCAGCACCCAGCGCTTGAGGGACGTGTCCGCCTGGCTGAAGATCTGGGGGTCAAGCATGGGGTGACAGGCAGGGAGAAAACAGGAGAGGGAGAAAACATCAGCAGCTGCTCTCACCATCACACTGACACAAGCCTGCCCTTGCCAGGGAGGGCAGAGCCACCCCAGCACCAAGGTGAAATAAATCCACACTCGGGGTTTTGGTAGTGGGATAAAAAAACAGGAGTGAATTGTTTTGCTCCATTTGGTACTGTACATGCTGTTCTTTTGGATAAAAAAAAAAAAAAAGGATGCTCATGTGCTCATGTAGGCTTTGACTGCATTTAGACTGATATTTCCATATGATTTCCATGCTAGGATTCATGCAATCTGAGCAACCAGGAGAGAACAAGGTGAAGAGTAGAGCAGGCAGCAGTGCTGGCTGACAGGGTGATAGGGGCTGCAGTTGCCTAAGCTCCATCTCTATAAACAAAATGTAACCTCCAGTGCCCATCCCTCTAATGAGGCACCAAAACCCCTGATCCAATAGTCTTGACCTTGGGGAAAAAATTACATCAGTAGCTTGGGCTTAAGCCTTTAGAGGATAAGTCTTCTGAGGAATAAATATTCCCAGCTGGTCAAACAGATTTAACGTGATGACCAGACATGTCTCTCTGAAATACCTTTTGAGACCATCTCTTGGGTTTAGAGACTTCCACATCACAAAGCCAACCTCACATTTGCACTGCTCAAATCCTCACAGTCTTTTTTTGCAGTTCCTGATTTTCAGCTGTCATTGCCACCAGAAAGGGACATTCGAGCCAAGACTGGTCAACGAGCATAAAAAAAAAAAGTTGGAGTTAGCATGTCCAGATTTGACTGGGTGTTTCTGAGATGAAAAGAAACTTTTGGAAAGGTCCCTGGTCATCTCAGGGAGAGCAGGGGGAGGCTAAACCAGAGGGATTTCATATTAAAATGGAAGAGCTTTGTCTGCACTGTGTCAACCAACACAAACACAGCAGGCACAGCTCGGAGCGGCTGTAGGAGGTACACGGGGTAAGAACGTGCAAAAATGGTCCAAGCAGCTCAGGAAATCCCTTGTGCCTAAAGGAATTCTTTCAGGTAAGCACTAGAATCCTCACATAATAATAATAATACATAAACCTCATGACTATGAGGAATAAAAAATGGAACTCACCTTGTCATACATCCTGTTGAGCAGCCGTGGCACGACGGGGAAGATGGTCGGGCGCAAGGCTTTCATGTCGTCGGAGAGGAGACGGATGTCTCCTTGGAAGAAGCCAATCCGCCCTCCGTGGCAGTACACAACAGACTGGGGGGGGAGAAAAAAGACTTCATGGAACCCCCTTGCTTTGAATTCCCACGGCAGAGCATCCCTCCCAGCTGCAAAAGTGCCCTCCCCGAAATCCTCCTCTCAGCAAGGCAAAACCGGGGCTTCAGAAGCGTCTCGAAACATAATGGTCAATTTTGCACTGAATGGGAACCCACGGATAGTTCTGGGCACTTTTTTTTTTTTTTTTTTTTTTCAGTACAGGCAATTCAGCAATTGGTGGCAACCCAGCAGCCACCAAATTTGCCACTGGTTCTGGAAGAAGAAAGAATCAAAGCTTTTAGAAGGGATTTCCCTTCATCCCCTGCGGACGGGGATGGAGAAGTCCAAAGTTGTGGTCAGATTCTGGATCTGAACTTCTCCTCTGAAGCCCAGACCTACCCTAGCAGCACGAGGACCTATTGTCAATAAAGAAATACATATTAAGAAAAAACATACTGAGAGGCAGCTGATTTTTAGATGTTAATACTTTAGTTTTGTTTAAACACAAGAAGAGAGACTACGTTAGCAAGACGGTGCCTGATCCTGTATCCCAGAAATAGAAGCCCACTTCAGCAAAGGTGTTTTCCTTGTTCAGAAAGTACAGATCCAGAAGTTTTTGGACTTGGAATTGAATCAGGTGGGAAAAGAGCTGGATGAGGGGGGATCAGGCAGGGCAGGCTGCCTGCCACCAGCCCAATGAAACAGCAGCTCTGGGAGCCAGGAACCCACAAAGTCACTAAAAAAATCCCTTAAAAGATACCCAAGTTTTTTTGTGCCACTCCAAAAATCTGCAGTCCTGAAGTGCTCCTGCTGCTCTGCCAGCCCCTTAGAGACTGTCTCCAGTGTGTGAAAGCACAGGAATTTTATATGGATTTGTGATATGTGGGCTTAAAAAACATCACACTGCCAAATCTGTGCTTTATGCTGCCCATGCGTTTAAAAAAAAAAAAAAATGGGAATATGCAATCCGTGTGCTCACTGGGAATTATTAACAACCACTAGAATTTGGGGGAATTACAAATATAGAAATAGAAATTTTTAGCTCTGAAGAACGTATGTTTCATTTTGAGTTCCAGGAGCTGATAGTGGTGGCTAAAATGAGGGAAGCTGACACAGTGCTTGCTCTTTGATTGCTTTTGAAAATGACTTCTTACCCATTTTGGAAAAATCCTTGTATTTATGAGCTTTTTCAGCAGGGAGGAGAAATCTGAACATCTTTTGGAGGCTCACCCCTTTCAATAGAGCAACACCCAGTGGGATCAGGGTCTTTTAAGTGTTTCTAAGTCTTTTTTCCCCCCCCTCATCAGATGACTTCTTAATAATTATACTGTTTGCTGGCAAAGCAGTTTGCCTGAACGGAGGTGGCAAACTGCCCAAATTACCTTTTAAAATCAGACTTAAACATGAAAATCAGCTGGGCTGGGACTCTCTGAATCTTTCACTGACTTTCATTTCCAATTTGCAAGTGTATTTAACAGGACAGAATATTTTATTGCTGGCAGAGATGTTACTAAGAAGTGGGAGGCTTATATTCGGATGCTTGTCTGACTCAAAAAAAAAAAAAATGTTTTCAGCAACTGAATCCAGAGTCAATCTTCACATCTTTAGTTCTAGTTTTAAGACTGTGGCATCTCAGATGCAATCAGCTCCCCTGACTTGCCTAACACACTGATTGCAGCCCAAATTATCAGCTGGCTTTTCAGAAAAAGAGCTGTGAAAAGACAGTTCTGTGGGCTGGCAGGAGTTAGCACTTCTATTTGTCATTATTTCCAGGGGACAATGGCTTCCAGTTAATGCCACCAAAAGCTGCCCTGGCAGGAGCATCCCACGTGTCACACCACCATTCTCACTTTCCTCTTTATTTTCAGCATCCCCAAATTTTATATTTGCAGATTTATTTGCAGACCTGGGTTATTTAGGGGAAAAAAAAAAAAAAAAAGGATTTGAGCTGAGGTAGAAAATGGCACTAAGTTATTTTTACTCTAAGATAACTGAGATCCTAGGGTGCTTTGCCCCCAAAATTGTGCAGGTAGAAGTTTGTGCTGGTTAAGGAAGGGCTGGTTTCCAATCTTGGAGCCACCAGCATCAGCTGAAGAGCTTGGGAAACTCTTCTGGACTCACAGCCATGTCACCAAGACCACCAGCCATGTCCTGGTGTTACACACGTGGCACTTCTGGAGTACAAGCTTTTTTTTGTTTGTTTGTTTGTTTGTTTTTTAGTGCTACAAGATACCACTGGTTATTTAGTATTTTATTTTTTTTATATAAATTTCGGGGCGGGGCGTGGAAAAAAAAAACAAGAGACGATTTTCCACTGACACCAAGACCTTACCTGTACCATTCTCTCAAACATGTGTGCTAAAGGCAAATAGGAAATGTGTACATCCTCACAAGTAGGAGACCACTGACTCTGGAAGAAAAAAGAAGGAGCCCCACGAGGCCTCGTCAGTTCAGGCAGGTTTCTTACCTGGATAACTCTTTCAAACATGTGAGCCAGAGGCAGGAAGGAGATGAGCACATCGTCCTGTCTCGGAAAGATCACTTTCTGCAGGTGAAGGGCATGGGAGACAGAAAGGAAAGAAACACTGACAGGAAGACAACAAGAAAGTCATAAAACAATAAAAGAAGAAAAAATGGCACCAGAGGAGCAAAAGGGGGGAAAAAAAGACTGTTGAGAGAGGAAGGGAGCGGCGGACGAGGTCAAAGCGTTAAAGCCACAGCGCCAAGGAAGCCGGGTTAGGAGGAGGAGTAAAGAGCACGGAGATGTACACAGAGGAGGACAACAGGGAGGTCCTCTCCAGGCCAGGGAGGTCCTCTCCAGGGCAGGAGGCACATTGTAGCCACACAGCCTGGGAAGGGAGGCTCAGCCCCACAGAGAAGCCCAGGTTTGCATTGGCATCTTTCTCCCACCGCCAGGAGCCGAGAGCTCCCGGGGATTTGCTCTCAGACCTGCAGGATCCTGGGGCAAACCTGCAGGAGCCTCCTGGGAGCCAGCAGAGCTCTGCAGGCACAGCATTTTTCCACGTTGCAGAGAGTGTTACTAGAGTGAAAGCTAGAGATTTGATTTTTTTTTTTTTTTTTTTTTTTCCCTTGGGTTAATCGCTGATTGGAATCAGAATAACGTCGGGAAAAATTAATGATTTCTTTTGCTTTCAGCTGCAAAACATTAATTCCTCCTGTTAGTGTTTGTCATCGTTTTAAGTGATTAAAATGGGATTTCCAGGGTGTTTTCCACTGCCCCACAGACAGGTGCAGTGGGGGAAAAGAAGGCTGGATGAACGATGCAAAAAATACAAGTGACCCAAGTCTTCGGTTTGCCAAGGTTTTCATTCTGTCTCGCAGGCTGGAATAAACAAAAGCCCCAAGAACCTTTCCTGACCCATTCCCAGAGGGAATGTGGCCTTTCTGCCTGCATTTCAAAGGGTAAGGCTTGCCATAATATTATGGATTAGGAAAACGGAAAGCTCGATTGCTCAATCCCTTGCACCAAGGGCAGTGGTTAGTGGCAAACGGGCAGGAAAATCCATTAGCTCACAGTTTATACCCACTGTGCATCTCCACTGCTGTGACAGAATGGATATTCCGTGACCTGAGACATGGTGGTGGATGGAAGCACAGGAATTTCTTCCTCAGGGAGTATTTGCTGGAGTTAACTCCAGCCAAGCCAGATTTGGGTCTGCCCTCCCAACCATCACCTGGTGAAGTCAAACAGGATTGACCACAGGGGTGTTTTCAACATCCCATTTCAGATTAATTTAGGTGTCAGTCTGAATTAAGCTACTGGGGTCAGCAGAGCTATTTATATGGGATTTCAGATTGGCTTCATTTTCTGCAAGCACAGCAATATCAAACTAACATCACTAGTTCTGTGCTTGCACTGCTCTGAGTCCCCAGACAAGAAGTGATTTGGTTTTCAGTTGGACCAAAGTAGTGACATGAAGAGTATCACACAGCTGGCACAGCTGCCCAGTTAAAAGTAAAAATGAGAGAGGAAACCCCAAGCTCCTTGGGGTTTAACAACAACCTTACAATTAAGCTCTAGGTTCACTTAAAAGAAAAAAAAAAAAGTTCCATTTACAAAAACCATTGAGCTAAGCAAACCCGGCACACCAGGATGTGAGCAGCAAGCCTACAGGACTCCCTAGCTGAAGGTATTTTTATCTTACTCACTGCCACTATTTTAAATTACTTTGCACTTCACTAATTTTCCTTGCCCTAGACCTGTGGATCAGCTACAGGCATTCACAATCCTGCCAAAAATACTCTGGTGACTGAAGCTATTAAATTTACAGCCACTCGCACCAGGCGTACGTCTCAATCTGATACCTTCAAGATTAATCTAAAGGTCCCATTGCCTGCAGCAAGCACTAAATCTCTTCCTGCAGGCCAGTCCTGGCAGATGCCACGTTCTCCCAGCTCCCTCTCAACTGGTTCTCTTCCAAAATAAACTTTCCTGCCCTCGGAGACTCAGACATCTCTATGCAGCAGCTTTCAGGGAGCATCTCGCCGTCCCCGGAGCCGGCAGAAGAAGCTCAGGAGTGCTGCAGAGAGCTGCTGCCCTGGCATCTCACACTGCAAACCACTGGAGCCACAAACCTGCTGATGCTGGAGCACCTGAGGTCAGGAGGCTTCCTCCCATCACCCATCCAAGGGTCTTTTACAACAGCAGCCTGGAAGTCTCAGAAAGTTCCAGGATTACGATAACGAGACTTGCAGCACGCTCAGCACCAACGAGAAGGGCAGCAAAGGGGTGTAAGGCAACAAACTGTGCATCCCCTTGATTTATTCTATCACAGAACATTCTATGCTTTCTGGAATAGTCTGTTTGCTACCAAACTAACAAGCAAACAGAAAGATTCTTTGTGTCAGTTAGGTAGAAGCTGCATAAAATCCTGGCTATGTCACCTTAAGCAATTCCGCTGCTGAGGTTTGTTTCTAAACACAAGTTCACACATAAAATAAAACACATTACACAGGTAACTGGCCAGTGCTTTGCTTTTTAAAAAAAATATAAAGCATATCTCAGTTTCTATTTTATGTAATGTCAAGGAAATTAAGCATTCTGGGACAAATGTATGCATTCACCAATTTACAGACTACATGCAGAGAGCAGTCAAATATTTTGAGGACACTGGGTTGGGCATCCCTAGAAGAGGCCCCTGATCTCTTTTTCTTTGCTCTCCTGATTCTTTGGAAGGAGTGAGTGGATCTCCAGGAGCCACCACTGCTCCTCAGAAGCACCTTGTGCCTCAGGGAGCCAGTGCTGGGAAGGGGATTTAATGGCCTCAAGTGCTGGAAGCTGAGACTTGTTCCCATTTCCATGGGAACATGGAAACTCTGAGTAAAAGAAATGTCTTATCTGCAGGAGCACATTTCCAACTGGTGCAAGGACACAGCTCAACCCCCACACTCTGTGCATGGCAACATTTTTGAAAGCTGGGTATTCACCTCTGTCACTTTCAGAAAGCCTGAGAAATCAGCAACCACATTCCCATGAGTCAGCATAGCACCTTTGGGGTTTCCTGGAGGGAAAGAAAGAGAGATTTTACAAGATGAGCAAGTGGGTAACGTTTTTCTGTCTTCTTAAAAAAGGGAAAAAAAACAAACAGGAAAAAGTTTAAATATTCAGTTGTCTTTTTTAATTTTAAAACTTATTTTTGACGTGATTTCTGCACAGAAATGCACCAAAACCACTTCTTGCAATCCTCAAAAATTAATTAAAAAGATCCTGGATAACCTGAGCAATGCAGAAAATGGGTAATACATGGTAAAAATTGGTACATGGTAAAAATCTACAAGTAGATTTGATGAGAATGCAATGAAGAAAAGGCATTAAAAAGTCAGCAGCAGAGCAGAGGTGTCCTGGTGAAAGGGACAAGAAGCTGGCAAAGCACCAACACATCACCCAGCCCTGGGCAACCCCACACTGTTGGAATTTGCCTTTTCACCCTTTTTTTCAAGCTGAGAAGTCCCTTTCACATTGTGATACAATTTTTGGACTTGTATCTGTCCATCCACCAAAATATGGGATTTCAGACCCAGCCCAGCCCAAAATTTCATCCCCTCCAAAGAACCCAGCCCACAGGACTCTGCCTGTCCTCCTGTCACAAACCCTTTTCGTCACTTTCCAAGGATTTATTTCCCAAAAAAAGGTGTAGCTCAGCTCAAATAAAGATTTCACAGAGCCAGCCTCTCTCCCCAGCCTGTTTTTAAGGAGATTGCTGGAATTCCATCACACCACTGCAGCACAGCCCCTGTCACCCTGTCTGGAAGCAGTTTGGAGGAGCTGTACCCACAGGGATGTCCCCCCAGGAGCTTTGTGATGCTGTTCCAGCTCAGGATAAATGCAACAGCCTCACAAAAATCAGAAAGCAGCCAGAAACTCACTCCAGGAGCCATGGTGCCAAGCCCTGCACCAGGCAGGCCTTCACCAACTTCCTACCCAGCCCCTCAAATACTGAAATCAAAGGCCAAAAAAAAAAAAAAAAAGCAGGAATTATTGCACACGTTTATTGCACCAAAGCAGAACAGTTGGACTGGATTTTACTCAAAATCCATGTTTGGTGTTGCAGGTGCCTTGGAGCAATTCCATCCCAAACATTTGGAGGTGAACTCAGTGCACAGGAGGTTGTCTTGGTCCTCATCCAAAGCTCAGAGATGAAGTTAGGGATGGAATTTAGGGTTGGAATCTTTGAAAACCTCAACTGCTTCTGTCCCAACGTGTCCAAAGTTAGGGCTGGAATCTTTGAAAACCTCAACTGCTCCTGTCCCAACGTGTCCTCCAGGCAGGTTTTATTTTGAGACATTTATTTTCACAGCTGGGTGCAGATGTGGGTGCAGACCTCCAGAGAACTCCATGAACTCCATAAAAAGATGCCAAAACCCCAGATATTGCTGGGGTGATTTCAGTTGTCTCCAGTCCAAGCTGCATGCTCAGCCCCTGGAGTTCTTGCACAAGTTCCTCCATCTCAGCAGGTGACAAACCTACTGGTCTGGAAATAAAAAAACTGCATCCTCCCTCTGTACCAACAGCAGATCTGCCTCCTCCACCTTGACACAGCTCTTCAGATGTTTTCTTGGATGATTTTTCAGGTGCTTTGAGATCTCAAGACTTACTTAACTCCAGTCTAGGCTTAGTGCAAATTCCTCTGGCTCCAACCACCCCAACAAGAAGCCTGGCAGCAGCAGGACCAGCTCAGCTCCTTTGCCCCCCAGCATCTCAGAGAGGCTGGGGTGGTACCAGTGCCAAAGCAGAGCAGCAACATCAGAGCCAGGATAACCTTCCAGAAGAAATCATGCTGCTGTGGGGAAGCCACAGGGGATTCCTGTAAAAATCAGACCTTCTTTAGTTCTTCTGTTCCAAGAGCTAACCCAGCAGAAGGGGTGCCTGTTGCTACCAGCCCTTTCCCAGAATGAGCACTTTGGGAGACAAAAAGTTGGCAGTGCCACTGCTTTCCTTCTCAAACAATCAATGCCAGACCTCCTCTGAAGTCTGAAACTCTTCCTAAACCCACACCTTGTGAGTGTGCTGTCCAATCCTGGTTGTGGAGCTCTGGCTGAGCTCCCACAGCTCCCATCATCTGCCTCCCTGCACCAGTGGAGGTCAAATGGAAGGTGTTTGGGATTGGGCTGAGCCTCAGACAAGCCCAGGTACCCATTAATGGTTTCTCCTCATCTTGGTGCCAAGCTGCTCTGACACTTCTCATAAGCAACAAAAAAAAAAAACCCTTTTCCATGTTGCCCAATGGCTCTTCCAAGTATCAGCTCCAGCAGCAGCTTGTGGGGTGATCTGTCAGCATTTTGGGGTGTAGGTTCTTCCCTCCTCATCCCCCAGAGCCTCCAGCAGTCAGGGATGTGCATTGTCAGGCTGCCAGGAACCACTGGGAAGCAATTCTGGGGGGAAATCCTTGGGGAAATGACAATTTGCTTCTCTGGAGTAGCCAGCATGACAAACTGCATCCTGACAGTTTGGGGACACCCGTGTGCCCTTGGCCCTTTTATGAGTGCTGATGGTTCCTTGCTACAACACTGAAAGTCTCTGCCTTCAGCCTGGGGAGGAATTTGGACATTGGATCCTAGGAAAGAAAACAAAATGTTAAAAGTCTGCTTTGCTTCTGGGTTGTAGTTTTATTTTTACATTAACAGCTAAAGCAGTTTCCAGTCCTACAGTTTGCAGGTTACAAACCCTATAGCAAGGATTGGTTTCACACACTACAAAAATCTTCAGAGCTCTTCAAGATTGAAAAAGCCCTTGCAAACATTTCCATTGGAAGAGAATTCTAAATCTAATCATTAAAAAAAATATCCTGAGGTGGGTTGTACAACAAGCAAAACCTTTTGTAACAAAACATAACGTGGAAAATGGACCTGAATTTAGCTTGCAGGTGATTTGCAGAATTTGCAGTCTTGGGTTTGGGTGGGAGAAAGCAAATGAACTCCTTGATTTTCCTATTTCTGTAACTTCAGGCATGCTCCTAAGACAAGGATAACATCAGAAACTGGCCTGTGGTGGCATTTCCAGGTAAAAAAAAAAAAAAAAAAAGAAAATAAAAAAAGCTGTCATCTATTTAGAGATAAAAAAATATCAACCCAAATGTGACTTGAAAAAAAAATAATGTCTCCAGGCTGTGACCTCCATGGTCTGCACTGGGCTTCACCTTTTCCCTCCTGGAATTCCCACTGCTGAGATGGAGCAGAGCCACAGGCTCCTTGCACCATGTGCCTGAGGGAACTCAGCAGGGCAGAGATCTCCCAACTAAGAATGAGGATAAAAC
The DNA here is from genome assembly GCF_036169615.1 of Heliangelus exortis. Taxonomy (NCBI): domain Eukaryota; kingdom Metazoa; phylum Chordata; class Aves; order Apodiformes; family Trochilidae; genus Heliangelus; species Heliangelus exortis. Next base: position 1,467,348 of record NC_092436.1, on the reverse strand, counting down.
AACCAAAACCTTTCAAGACATTCTGATAAAGCAGTTGCCTACCTGATCTGCAGCACAAGTCTTCTCCAGGAGGTGGAAGAGGAAGGTGTCCCCTTGGTCAGCCTGATCCACAGGCTGAGGAGCACCCACAGCTCCTTTTCTGGGTGTCAACCAACATCTTCTGCCTCCTTACACCAGTGGAGGCCAAATGGAAGGTGCTTGGGATAGGACTGAGACAACCCTGAGAGCACTGGGGACCATGGAGGAGCCACCCCAGCAGTTCCTGGAGCTCCTCCCCAGCACATCTGCCCAAATCAAGGAGCTGGGCAACACCAAGCAAGCTGGGACACTGCAGAAGCCATGGCCATGCTGAGGATATGGGGCTTGGGATACAGAGGATGGAAAGCAGTGGATCTGCATTTCTTTTTCTTTTTTTTTTTCTTTTTCCCCCACATCTGCAGAAGATAAATACCCATCAAGCAACCACACGCTTCATAACTGCAAAACGGGCAGCAAAAAGGTGGGCAGGTTTCCAGACAACTGCAAAAAAGGTACTGCCAAAGTGCAGGTCAGAGAATTCAAATGGAAAACAAACACCCCATTATTTTAAATTTGCAGGTCTACAGAACTGTAAGTACATAAATATTCTTAAATATAAAAAATTAAATAGAAATTTCGTGGCTGCACCAGCCTAACAGCACGCTTGCATGTATTGAGGTGGTATGAATTATTAATTTGCTAATCTATTCCAGCATTTCAAGATTAAAATGCCTCTTCTTTTACCTGTAGTGCCACTGGTGAAGCAGACAATTGAGAGATCTTCTGGCCGAGGGGGCTAGAAAGACACAAAAAGAACAAGCAAATCCCATCAATCAGATGCAGAAGGGTCAATGACAGATTGTTGTCTCTGGATAAACTTCCAGATCAAACCAATTGTATTTCAGCTCTGCCACAAAAAGCTTTCATTCCCCTGAGCAAATATAAAAGACCATCCTAAAACTCTGTTTATCAGGCTGCTTCCAGTGGCTGCAAGCTGTGTTCATCCCTTGTTTTGTTCCAGCTCTGTTAAGGACATGCTGGAGCACAAGGAGATTTTGATGGGTTTTTTGTGCCTGACAATTAGGATTTTTTAAAGACACCGCATAGACCTGTAGGTGCATGGGGAAACTTGACATAATTTCCTGGGTTTCAGATCAATTCTGGGAACATGTGGTTATCTGCAGGAAGGGACACCTTCCCCAGGCTGCTGATTGCCCCCATTCCCATAATGAATAAAGAATAAAGAGCAGCCTCTTTATTCTCAGTAAAGCTGCATGTGTGTGCTATTTTGGGTCACTAATGTATAAATCTGAAGAACCAGAAGCTCCTTTTGGAAGTTTTGCACGAGTATGAGCAGCCAGTGAGAAACAGCAGTGCCTTTTTCCAAAAACTGTCCCAGAGAAATACTGCCAAGCAGTCTTCCTGAGCTACAGAAACCCCCCTGGGAAGCCAAGGGTGCAAACACAACCCCCCCCTTGCCACCTGGGTAAGGCAGTGGAATTAATGTGGCTTAATGGGACTTAATTACCATCCCATTAACATATTCAGCAAGGATGAACTATCTTGGTGCAGGAAGAAAAAAATGCACATCTCCAGTGGAAGGTCTGGAGTCCCTGGGCTCCTCCACTGCCCCCAGCAAACCTTCCCCCTCTTGTCAGTGAAATAAATAGAAGAAAGTCAGCAGGAATTGTAGATGGGAAAAGCAAAACTCACCACGGGCACGTGGCGACTCTCACGGCCACAGTCCTGGAAGAGAAGAAAGCAAAGACAGCAAAAAAAGATTATTCCCACTTTAAATCCTGTGCTGCAACCCACTTGCTAATAATCTGCTGAGGGCAAGCAGAGAAATTCAGGGCTAACACTGAGGTCTTCTTTTCTATCCCAAGTTTCTTGCATCAACTGGAATGCCACCCGTGGGTTTCAAGCAGTGCTTGGGTTGGCTGAGCTGGATCCAGGCTGTCTCCTACAAGGTTTCCATGTAGGAGGAGAGTGTCTCAAACAGCAACCCCCTTCCCAGGCTTAAATAGCAGCTGGGAAGGAAAGTTTGAAGTGTTGGCTCCTATCACCAGGGAATAACTCGAGGCAACTGCACTGAGCAGCAACACCATCAGCCACAAGCTGCTCTTTTGTGCTCTCCAGACACTGAACCTGCCACTCAATGCACAAGTCCCTGTATTTTACTCTCTTTTTTACCAAAACTACAAGGTTCCTCTAGAAGAGAGGAGGGAACAAACTCACCTCCACCTCCTGCATGGTCTGGATGTGAACCCCGCAGCGCTTCCCTCTCTCCATCAGCTCCTTGTCAAAGGGGTCCATCAGGATGATGGAGCTCAGACCTGGTATCTCTCTCCTCTCCACGTGGTCCAGGAGTGTTCTGGCTTTTTCAGGTTTGTCACAAATGACTGTGGAAATGTCAGCTGGAAGAAAAGCAGCAGGAGTTGTTATTTTAATTAGCAAGACTGGCTCGTTGCTAATACAGTATCGGTTCTGATAGTTCAAGGTAACATCAGGAACCCCAGAATCCAGCATACGCTGCTCTTAAAAGCTTACTGCCACTTCAGCCAACCTAAACCAGTGCTGAAGATGCAGATGACATCTACAGTTATCCCTAAAACTGCTCACCCCATGGGCTTAAAAAAAATCAAGGAGGCAAAACATGAAGCGAGACAGGAGCGGGTGGAGTAATTCCCACAGCTGGAGCAGCCCCATCCACCACTGATCAGGCTCCCCAGAAACCTCTCTGAGACACTCAATGAGTAAAAAATCTTTTGGGAAAGAGAAGAAAATGACCCATTCTAAGCAACAAACCTGGTTTCTGAGAAGATTTTGGTGTTACCTGTGTTGACGATGTAGCGGATGGCTCCAGGCCCCAAGGTGTCGTAGAGAGGAACAACCACCATGGAGTAGGTGTAGCAGGCCAGCTCAGAAATGATCCACTGCAGGAGGACATCAAAGCATGGGTGAGAAGGGGGTTGTGGGAGCTGATTTAACACACTTGAGAACAAGCTTCAAGCATGCAGCAAGCTCACAAGTCAGGAATATTTATTAACAGAGCATCAGGTTGAGCTTAAAAATCTCACCTCTGGCCGGTTTTGTGCAAAGACCCCAATGAACTGCTTGGTGGATGGCTTGCAGCCCTGCTGAAGCAGCCCTGAACCCAGAGCTTCTGCTCTTTCAGCCACCTGGAATGTGGAGAATTAAAAAAAAAAAAAACCCAACACATTAAAAAGAGTGGTAAGCAATACCAAACTAAGAGAAAACTTGGCTTGTGCAAGGAGGCGCTCAGATGATTGCCCAATTTCTTGTGTTATCACAAGCCAAGGGGAGCTGACTAGCAGGTGACCTCTGGTTGGCACCATCCCATGGCTTGGAGCATGTTGATGCCACTGCCAAGAGTGGCTTGATGGGCTTGATCTGGTCCCAGAAAGCCAACACACCAATAATCACCAGGAAGTGTCCAGCCAGAGAACAGAGAGCCCTGGCATGGTACCTTGGCAACCTCCTGGTCCAGAATTTGCACATTGAGGCACCTTAACACCCCCTCTTGTGCCAGGCAGGGTGAGGGGACTCTGAGAGGGGGTCACATCCAGCTCACCTCCTTGTAGGACAACCACTGGTAGGGCTGCTTGGGCTTCCTGAACCCCAGGCAGGGGCCGTTTTCTGGAAGACACAAGCAGAGGTGACAGAGTTACAGGGGAAGTGCCAGGAATCACAGGGTTGGGTTGGGTTGGGTTGGGTTGGAAAAGGCTTTTAAGATCATCAAATCCAACTGGCAACCCAGCACTGAACAGGGCCCCAAAGATGTGACTCTGGGTACAGGCTGAGAGAGTTGGGGTTGCTCAGCCTGGAGATGGCTCCAGGGAGACCTGAAAGCACCTTCCAGTGCCTGAAGGGGCTCCAGGAGAGCTGGGAAGGAGCTTTGGCCAAGGGCATGGAGTGGTAGGGCAACAGGCAACAATGGCTCTAAACTGGAAGAGGGGAGATTTAGATGAGACATTAGGAAGAAATTCTTCACTCCTGGAGCTGCTCCAAGAACTTTAATTTCAAGGCACTTCTCTGAAGGCACAGCGTGAGCGTCGGTGTCTGTCGAGGGCTTTCATCCCAAACACCAACTCCCACAGCTCTCACTGCCTTTTGATTTAAACACTTCAAAGGAAAAAACACTATTTTTGGCACAGCCTCCTCCAGAAGAGGAGGAGGAGGAGGGTGAGACAATACAACAGGAGGAATATTGGAGCAATGCAGTTCATTTGCTAACTCTACTTACCTGCACAAGAACCATCCCTCCGTGCACTTATCATTTATTTACCCCTGTCCCACAGGCTGGAATAGTTGCAGCTCTAATTTGGTGGCACCAAAAATAACCTGACTGTGAAACTGGTGTGTTCCAACAAGAAGTTGGAAGCAGTGGGGACAGGAATAGTTATGACAAAGCAGGGGAGAGTCATCGTGGCATTTTGGAGTGGGAAATGATGTCTCAAGACATGCAAGAGCTCTTTGGTGGTACCATCAATTGTGGGGTGAGGGCCACGGAGTGATACACCCCACTCAGCTTCCCTGAGGGCTCTTGGCAGAGCTCCTGGGCCTGCCCTGCTGAGGAGAGAAAAGTAAGATGGGAAATTGGGGATGAAAAAGCAGCACCAAGGAGGAACGAGTATCAACGTCTGCAGGGGAGGAGGAGCTCTGCTGGGTTCCACAGATCTTTGCCCTGTTTAATGGATTCATCAATGTTCTGGAAGTGAATAACATATGATGAGCTTTGCTGAGGCTGCACAACTCAGGGCAGTGAGCTGGCTGCTGGTGGCAGCAAAAAGATCTCGTGGGACCAAGAGGTGCAGAGTCAAACTCAGTGGCATTAAGGGCAAAATAATGCACAGCTGCAAATAAAAAGCTCATGACAAATCTCTCACCAGAGATGCTGAATCCCCTCCTGAAGACCTCGTACATGGTCCTGGCATCGTCGTAGTAGTGTGTCAGCAGCTGTGGGCTGTCCCCAATCACTGACCTCCGTGCCCCAGCCAGGCCCTGCATGACACAAGGTGACATGATGTGACACAAGGTGACATGATGTGACACAAGGTGACATGATGTGACACAAGGTGACAGGTGGGGAGACCCCAGGCCAGGAAGCAATGCATTCCCAAAACGTTGGAGAAGCCTCTGCAGCCACCACCGTGTTGCTCCCCAAAGGGGCAGCAGAAGTGGGATGTCCACCTCTGTGCCCCAAGAACGTGGGACAACCACCTGCCCAGAGAGAAGCACTCAGCCTGGCTCATGGCCACAGGAGATGGTCAATATTTCCCAAAGAGATCTGAGGAGGAATTAAGGACAATAATGTTCTAGAGGGGACATCATAAAAGACTTTCAAAATCATCATCACACTTTCCGATATTAATTTAAGAAATGGAAACAATTTTCAGGATATTTCTGCTCTTCAAAACAGAGCAGCTTCATTAAACTTTAAAACCTTTTGCAAGCATGACAATGAATAACTCCTCAGCCTCTAAACAAGGATTTGGATCTACTTTTTCTTATTATCTCAAAGTTTGCAGCAGCAAACTCAGTAACGGGCATACACGAAGCACAGGCTGATTTGATCTTAACAACTTTTGCCTTTCAGTGGTCTGGGAGAATTTTCAGTGGTGGATGGCAAAGCTAAGCTCAGACCCAAATGTTACTGAAAATCTTAGAGAATTAATTTATGGGCTTTATTCTAGTTTACACAAACAGTTGAACTAAGGAACGAAGTGATCCCCGGTGCAGCGCGTTACACGGCGGATGAGGCGGAGGAGCCCTCAGAAGCCAAGAACCCCACCTCCTGCCATCCCCTGCTGGGGGGTGAAAAGCCCAGCATGTCCCCAAGCCTCACCTCCACCTCCTCTGACTGCATCTGTAGGTCACAGGGTGGCTTCACAGCCCGGGGCCGGCTGGAGAACCAGTAGGCGATGACGGCGGCGAAGGCACCGATGCCCACCAGCGCGGTGGCCGGGAGGTTCCGGAAAAACTGGCTGAGGTCATCCAGCTCGGGGAGCCGCAGGCTCCGAAGGAGTTCCTGAGCCTGCATCTTCTCCACCAGAGAAACAGCAAACTCTGCAAGAGGCAGATGGACACGGTCAGGGCAGCCTGGGGCTGTGGTTTGCCTCGGGCAGCCATGGAGAAGGGATGCCCGATGTCACCTCCCTTCGCCTGATGGCTTTGGAAGAGACAGGGAAGAGGAGGATGCATCCTGGTGGGAGCCTGGCACGGGCTGCTCCAAAAAACACAGCCTGTCCAACCCAGTGTGCCAGGGCTGCTGGTTATACTGGAATCTGGACAACAAATCTCAAAGGGCTCCAAGAAAGCTGGGGATGGAATGGTGGCACAAGGGGAATGGTTTTAAGCTGAAACAGGGGAGGTTTAGGTTAAACATGAGGAAGAAATTCAATTCTTCACTATGAGGGTGGTGAGACCCTGCCTGAGGTTGCCCAGAGAAGCTGTGGCTGCTCCATCCCTGTTCCAGGACAGGTTGGATGGGGCTTGGAGCAACCTGGGCTGGTGGGAGATGTCCCATGGCAGGGGAGTGGGTCTGGATGAGCTTTAAGTTCCCTGGAAGTGTCCCAGGACAGGTTGGATGGGGCTCAGAGCAACCTGGGCTGGTGGGAGGTTGTCCCATGGCAGGGCAAGGGGTGGGACTGGGTTTTTAAGGTCCCTTCCAACCCAAACCAGTCTGGGATTGATTCCTGCAAAGGGTGAGCAAGAGCAGACACAAACACATCTCGTGCAGCTGAAAGTTCTCTGCAGCAGGCAGGATGCTGGGACAAGCCCTGGAGTTCAGCTTCCACGGGACCCTGGGGAGCTTCTTCTGCCTTCCCTGAGCAGGACGGGGGCTGCATGGTGGCCACAGCCCATGGAGAAGACTCCAGCTCCAGCCAGCAGCTCCCTCAGCTCAGGGGGAAGAGGCCAAAGCCGTGCTCTGAACCCCCTCTTTCTGCCTGACCCTATCAGGGTATAAATTATGGGTGGTTCAAGCTGAGGAAAGCTGCATCTCACGGCTTCAAAAATTTCCTGGAAGAACTGGAGGGGGCTGCAGGGTTGGATAAGGGAGTGCTGGGGTATCAGGCTGGGCACAGAGGCCACCGCAGGGTCCCCACCCTCGCCAGAGGACACCATGGGTGCCTCGGGGTGCTCTGAGGTGGCTCCTTGCTGTTTTTCCCCCCTATTTTCTTTCCCGTTATGGCAGAACCACAAAAAGGAGAGCAGAGGGTGGGCAGGCCATGGGCATTGGGCCCAACCAGCGGCCTGGCCTGGCGTGGCCTCTCCTCCTCCTCTTACACACAAACAGCTGTGGGAGCTGGGGAAGCTGGGTGCCAGGTGAGGCCGTCCTCAGGGGACTCGTGTTCGGGTGCTGAGCACACAAGGAACATTTTAAATAACCCCTGTTTACCCTCCCGGCCTAGCACGGCCTCCCCGCCGCAGAGGAGGCTCCGGGAGCTGCCAACCCCGCCAAGCAGATGCTGGGAGGGGGATCCGAGCAGTTCAAGGTTTCCTGTTAAACCCCTACAGCTCTATTTATGACTTTTACCAGCAGACAAAAGCTTCAAGAAAAAGCCTTTCAGCTGCCGGAGCCCGGGCAGCCTCTTCCCTCCCGCCCTCTGGCCTCCCTCCAGCTCCCTGGGATCCATCAAGGGAATTACTCATGGGGGGGACCAAGACGTCCCACACGCTGTCACCACTGACACCAACACTAAACAGATTTTTTTTTTGTCCTGGGAACGCTGTCTGGGTGAGGCTGAAGGTCAGGACTGCCCTCTCTGCCTGGTATTTGTGTCAAGGGAGCTCCAGGGGCTGCCTTGAGAATAGGGGGCACAAGGCTCCAGGGGTGGTTTTTAATTTCCCCCACCACTCCACAAAAAAAAAAAACCCAAAGAGTAAACAACCTCACTCACTGTGAGCCCACAACGTGTTGGTGGCAGCAGGGAGTGGTGGCAGCCAGGTTTCTGGGGACACCCAGGACCCTAGGGTCACTTTTTGTTAGGGTGATTTTCTCCCGAGCTTGGAGCATCTTCCAAGAATTCTCCACGCCTGATAAAATATTGACCGCACAACTACAGTGATGTCAGGATAAACTGAGACAGGGTGCTGATTTCTCCCCATCAAGCAATAAAAAAAAAAAAAAAGGCAGCTTTCTAACCCCACTTTTAATAGGAAACTACAAAAAGCAGGAGAGCTCGGAGAAGGAGCTATTCACCTCCTGATGAATTAGCTGTTTGTGCTAAAGTCCCACTTAAAACTGTCTGCTCCAAAAAACACAGCCTGTCCAACCCAAGGCAGCCACCCAGTGTGCCAGGGCTGCTGGTTATACTGGAATCTGGACAACAAATCTCAAAGGGCTCCAAGAAAGCTGGGAATGGAATGGTGGCACAAGGGGGATGGTTTTAAGCTGAAAAGGGGGAGGTTTAGGTTAAACATGAGGAAGAAATTCAATTCTTCACTATGAGGGTGGTGAGACCCTGCCCCAGGTTGCCCAGAGAAGCTGTGGCTGCTCCATCCCTGTTCCAGGACAGGTTGGATGGGGCTCTGAGCAGCCTGGGCTGGGGGGAAATGTCCCATGGCAGGGGAGTGGGTTTGGATGAGCTTTAAGTTCCCTTCACACCCAAACCAGGCTGGGATTCTCCAGGTCCCTCCCCATCAGCCTGTGAGCAGGGTTTTGGATCCACTTGTGCAGCCAAGCAGAAAGGGGAAAACTGGGAAGGTGCTCGTGGGAACAGCAAAGCAGTGGTGGGGTTGTGAGAGTCAGGGTTGCAATAAAAAAGAACAAGTGTTGGATGTCAGACCCTGTGCAGCAAGGGAATAAAAATTCCTGTTATAAGGCAGCTAATGAAGAAAGGGTGATTACACCTTGACTGACTCTGCACCCCCCCTGACACGTGTCAGGTGGCATTTAAGGCAGTACCTGGGCTGGGAAAAATTAGAGACAGCAAAAGAGCACTTTTAATCTGCCCCCCAAAATCTGCTGCTTTGATACAGAATCACTGATCAGTGCTGGGAGGCTTGAGGAAGGTGATGGGCTCACTTCTCCCTGGCTCTGCATGGAACATTTTGCCCTTACTGGGGTGCTTGGCAGCATCTGCCTCTGCAGGGAGAGGTAAATAAAACTTAAATAAAATAAAGCTACTTAAATTGCACTTGTCCCCTCTGCTCCCAAACTCAGAACATTTCTCTCACTCAAATGCTCATGGAACATTTATAATTCCTGACCCTTTGTGCCACATCCTGCTGAACTCCTACTCAGGACATTATTTCTCACCAACCTGAAGTTTTTGTCAGGCAGCAGATTATACCCTGGAACAGTTGCCTGAATCCTTTATTCATAAATCACATCAGCTGGATTAAATAAGTATGACTGGAAGAGAGAAATTAACTTTTCCCAGCCCAGGCAAAGCTGCTGGCCCCTTTCCACAGTGAACTTCAAAAAATCCTCACAGACTCCACAGCCACAGGAACCTCTCAGATCCTTTGCCATTAAGTAAAAAAGGATGTTAAGTACTTTCTGGTAGTGATCCACCTCGAGTACACCACAGGGCACCTCAGGGGATGCCACAGTGATGATAGAGATGTCAGTTATGGCAAATAATATCAGAAAACACACTTGGAAGGAAGCAGCCATCAGTTTAGTGCAGTGAAAAGTGTGCCTGGATCCCTAGGCTGAGGAGAAACTTCACCAACACCTCTGCTTCTGTTTTCCCACTTTCACTTAATAATCCAAGTTCAACAAAGACTAAACACACACATTGAGAACCAGATCCCATCCTCTGGAGTCAGCTCACCCAGCCAAGAGAAGTTCCCAGCACCTTGGAATCCTCTTATTCATCCCAAGACCTGTAACTTCAGTCACTGACTTCCCCCCCACACACACACCCTTTTCTGATGGCTTTTGGGTTTTGGCACAGCAAAGCTCATCTGCAACTGTTAATCTTGATTTTTTTTTCTTTTTTTTTTTTTTTGCATCCCAGCAGGATTCCTGATGAGCCCCTACTTGATCTGCTGGAGGCAGCACACCTGCCTTGGGAAGCTGGCCAGGAAAAGGGCCCAGGTGTGTTTGGGAGGGTTCAGACACCCCAGCACCCTCCTGCCCCAGGGGTGCTGCTCCTCCCTTGCCTGCAGACACCCATTCCCATCACCAAAGCAGTGTCCCACCCCTGGGCTGTAACCCCCCCCAAGCCATCCCCACAGGGACAACTCTTAGAGAATTCTTTTCCTAGTTCTAAACAGCCTTATTGTGCAATTGGGTTTTGATCTTTTTTTTTTTTTTTTTCTTTTTCCCCTTGCTGGAAGTGATTCTGGAACACCCGGGCAGCCGATGGGAGTTTTAGTGACACAAACCAGTGTGGGAACAGCCTTAATCTACTGGTCTGTGCATAATGCAATTAAAATTGTCCCCTGTCCTGTGCAGCCATGCAATCACATCCTTCCTACCATTACATCAGCGCCCACTGGGGAAGGAGCAGAACTTTTTGGATGCTTTTTTCTTCCCCCACACATTCACTGCGGGGCCGGGAAGAGGCAGGTGATTTATTTTATGTTGGAAACTGGGTGAAGTGTCTCATTACCATCCCTATATGCCAGCACAAAAAAGCAAAAAAAAAAAAAAAAAAGCAAAAAAAAAAAAGCTATTTACATTGGACTTGGTAGCACTAACCCCAAATCAAACAAGCAGCTTTTCAGTATGTCTGAGAGAATTAACTCTGTGCTGCAATGAAGGAGGAACTGCAGCCAGCTGACAGGGATGGCTGGGAGCCTGCAGAGCCACAGCCAGCAGGAGTATCTTGGTGTCCTTGGCTACAGCACTGCCTGCTCACTCATTTCCCTGAGGAAACAGAATTTACAGGAGCTCAAACATCTCAATCCAGAGAGGGAGATTTAGAGGGGTTTTGCACAAGCGAAAACAGCGTGAGCTTTCCGAGCTGCTTCTTCTCTCACATTCAGCACCACAGACCCCAGGGCTTGGAGATTTCTAATTGTTTTCCCAAAATAAGTGCCAGAAGCTCTGCACAAGGAAGGACCCAGTAAAGTTTGGACCATCTTCCCCCTGCAGAAGGCAAGCAGGCTGGCAGTGCCCTGCACACAAGGCTCCAACGACTTTGAGATGTTTGGATCACCTTGTGGATCATCACTCCATGAAAGTCTCTGTTTCCAGAGGGTAAAACAGCACAAGAATTCACAGCAAACCAGCTGGCATCACTTGGGCTGCATCCTGGGAACCCATTTGCTAATTTAAATCCAAGCTATTGCCATGATTAACCTGCTGCTGGAAAACACGTGCCCAGAGGCTGCTGTAACCATGTGTGCAGAGCTGGGGGATTTGGGGTATTGCTTGCAGGCTACAAATATTATTATGACTTTTCCAGGCTTTATATACTTATTGATCACTACAGATTGCTCCTGAAAACCCTACAGAAGGGTTGCAGTGAGACAGAAAGTCCTACAGGCTGCTTGAGAAGGAGCAAAGGGGGTGAGAAACATGAAGGGAAAATAAAGAATCGATGTCACAGAAATCCAGTGAAGAGCCCCAAAAATCCAGTGAAATGCCCCAAAACAAAGCCCAGGACAAGTGATCCTGGGCTCACCCACTTTTGCAGGACTCCTCTCTGCTTCTTGGCCTCCAGGAGGAATTGAGGTATAAAAACATCTCCCTGCAACCATGCCCCAAAATACATCATTACCTCACCCACGTCCCCTGCAGCCCTGACCCATCTCACACTCACTTCCCTGTGCATACTGAGAACTTCTGTGTCCTGCAGAGATTAATCAGCTGCAGCTACTTGGGATCCAGCAATTTTGGGGATTACTGACCAAGCCAAAGCTAATACTACTTAAAACTTTCTTAAACTTTACTTGCTTTTGCTCCCATAAAAGAACAGGCTTGGCTGTAGCCCATTTCCCCGTTTAATGGCTCTCCCACTGCCATGAACTTGCATGAGGTGTCACTGCTTTCAGTTTGGGGACAGTATATTTTCATCAAGAGTGTGGTTTTCATTGGAAAAAAATAAATAAAAATACCCCCTGCCCACCAAAACCAGACCAGAGCAAATTCTGGCCTGTGCTGCATCTTCCTCACTGTGAGTGAAATAATTAACTCCCAAGTGCAACACCACAATCACTGCTTTTCACTAAGATTACACCATTCTCTGCAGACTCAAATCATATTATTTCATTTCAGAAGGACAGCAAAGGTGTTAGTCCTCATTGACTATGGTTTCATTATAACCCAGTGAGAGGGGGAAAAAAAAAATAAAAAGGAGCCCATTTTGAAAAAAAAAATTGCATTTTTTTGATTATTATGCCAGTATTCATCCCTGGAAAAGTTCAAGGCCAGGTTGGAGCAGCCTGGTCTGGTGGGAGATGTCCCTGCCCATGGCAGGGGGTTGGGACTGGATGGTTTTTAATGTCCCTTCCAACCCAAACCAGGCTGGGATTCAGTGATGAGGACTCAGACAACATAAGAGACAGATGCAAAATTCCTATTTTCTCTGGGAAATCTATTTGCATAGGTAAGGCACAAGGGGGAAAAGGCACACAGCACCTGCAAGGAAGCTGCCACTGGGCAAGCAATGCAACAAAAAGCAGCTTATCTGTTTTTTTATTTTGGTTTTACCCATGAAAAAATCTCCTTCTCCCCTTCCTTTGGGAATCACACCCATCCCATCTGTCCAAGGGGATGCTCACCACCAAAACTACCAAAGCACAAGGTCTCAGTGCTCCTTAAACCCCTTACTCAAAGTGCTGTCATGCCAGCCAGGGGCTCAGAGCCCCCCAGACTGGGGGTTTTTTGGGGTCTGGGAAGCAGCCATGGGGCTTGGCAGAGCCAGCAGGGACTGTGCCCCCCCCGGACAAACCTCACCTCCCCGCTCACCACGGCCCAGTTATCCCCCATGGAAAAAGGCTTTCTATCCAGGTCAAGCCTCTTTGATCTGCTGGAGGAGAAGAAGGTGAATAAAGTTCACAGCAAGGAGCTGGCAGGGGTTTCACACAAGCCCTGGGTCCCCTGAGGAAAGGATGGGGACAAACAGAAGCCACCAGTTCAGCCTGTGGGATAAATCTGCCCCAGTGATGGGATGCTGTTATTTTTATTTTTTTTTTTTTAAGCAGAAAAATACCTGGTGCAAAAAAAAAATTATCTCAAATACAAAGATTTGGTAGCATTTTATATACACCTAGAATTATATATCTGCTTGTGGCAATGTATGGAGAATCACAGAAGGGTTTGGGTTGGAAAACCACCCAGCTCCAACCCCCGTGGGCAGGGGCAGCTCCCACTAACCCAGGGTGCTCAAAGCTTGTGTGTGAGTGGGCATATTTTTATATATATATATATAAAAAGACATAAATTTCCCCCTACTTTGGGCAACTGATGATTGACACTTGTGCCACCAGTGGTTTTCAGGGCTGGAGCTGGTGGCAGAGCCCAGTGGGCACAGACAAAGGATGGGAATCTCCAAGCAACCCAGAGCAGCAGCACTGGCCTCCTTCTCCTCACTGCCCAGACAGGCATTTGCAAGGAAATGCATTTGCAAGACACAAGATCTTTGCAGGCATCCACTAAAAAGGGGAAAAAAAAAAAAAAAAAACCCAAAAAAAACCAACCCAACCCAACACCACTAACAAGGAGCTCAATGTCCTGAAAGTCCAATTTTACAGCAAGGGCACGGTAATTGCACATAAACAAAATGTATTTAAAGTATCTAAAGTATCTACAGCATACCAGGCCCTTGCCAAGAGAAATTATGCAATAAATAATTCAGTGGCTGTGCAAAGATCTTACTTTTTACCCTTGTAATGCTTCAGAGAGCAAAATCCACCACCCTGGTGGAAAATGCCCCGTGCTGGGAGCCCTGCTGCCTCCTCATCCTCATCCCTCTGCCTCGGGTCCACCTCTTCAGCTGCTGATGCCCAAGGAAAACTTCCCCCTGAGGTCCCACACCTCCTCCAGGCTGGGGCACAGCTCAGAGCTGCCAACCAACCCAAAAAATCCCTTTTTTTTCACAGCCCTGAGCAGCTCAGCACAGCAGGACTCTGAAGTCACTGTGACTCCTGTGTGCAGGGAAGCTGAGACAGATCCTGGGCCCAATCTGCCACTTGGACAGGAGGAAGCCCATGCAGATATTTTCATTTTCCTACTAGAAAAAGAAGGAAAAAACCACAAGAAGAACAACAAAAAGCTCAACAGCTCAGAGCTCTCTCATCTCATCTCTGGACTCTATCAAGTACATAAAGAACAGTGATGAAAAAACTCCTTTAACTGCTGAAATGTCCTCAAAACCTTACCCAGCACCAGCATCTGACCAAACACTCCCAAGGTTTCCTTCACCAAGCCAAAAACCTCAAGCCTGTGGCTGCAGGGGCTGAAGCTCAGATGGCCAAACCCACCTGGGATGGTTTTGCAGCCACTGTCACATCCCTGTGCTCAGCCAGTTCCTCCCAGCTACACCAGAACCAGCAGAAAGCCCAAAAATCCAGAGTTGGGGGCTTTTTTTTTTTGGCTCTTTGCTCTTCTTGCCTGCAGCTCTGCTGGGACAGAGCTTCTCTGTGGCTTCTGTCCCCACCTTGCTGCTCTTCCCAGGGCTGGGGTTGAGCCCTGGAAGCAAAGCACCCTTAAATCTCAGTTCTGGTGAAGAAAGGGTTTTGTTGGGGGTTTGGATGTTTTGTTTTTTTTTTTTTTTTTTGCATGACTTTGATGGTTGGTTGTCCTATATATTATATGGTTCTTGAATGCCACCCCACAGGCAGCAAACAAACAGCTGAAATAATGGCACAAAAATAAGTTATCTGGGGCAGAGTACAAAGAGGAGCCCTGAATGGAGAGGGAAAAGGCAGCTGCATCCCTGAGAGCCAGCTGTGGGGAGCAGGAAGGTGAAGGAAGGTGCTCTGCAAAGAGCTGGATGGCTTGTTTTCAGGCCCAGGCTGGACTTCCTTTCAAATTGGATTTAAACCAACCTTAATATTGTCTGCAGAAGCCAACTGAGAACCCCAGGAACCTGGGGGATGTTGCTGGGGGATGCAGAGGTGCAGAGCCCCACATGGTGGGGGATAGAAAGGGGCTTCCAACTGCAGCACCCAGCTCCAGACCTTGCTAATTCCCATTTCATTGTCCCAATTTTTTTTTTATTCCCTCTCTTTCCTTTACCAAGAGCAAACCTCTCAGCAGAGCCAGGTTTCTGGGGACACCCAGAACTCAGGGGTCACTTTTTGGTCCAGATGCCATTGGCCTTCTTGGCCACAAGGACACAGGGTTGGCTCATGGTCATCCTCCCATCCACCAGCACCCCCTTCCCTTTCGCTGCCCCTTTCCCTTCCCCTTCTCCCTTTCCCTTCCCCTTTTCTTTTCCCTTCCTCTTCCCCTTCCCTTTCTCCTCCCTTTTCCCTTCCTCTTCCCTTTTCCCTTCCTCTTCCCTTTTCCCTTCCTCTTCCCTTTTCCCTTTTCCCTTCCTCTTCCCTTTTCCCTTCCTCTTCCCTTTTCCCTTTTCCCTTCCTCTTCCCTTTTCCCTTTTCCCTTCCTCTTCCCTTTTCCCTTTTCCCTTCCTCTTCCCTTTTCCCTTCCTCTTCCCTTTTCCCTTTTCCCTTCCTCTTCCCTTTTCCCTTTTCCCTTCCTCTTCCCTTTTCCCTTCCTCTTCCCTTTTCCCTTCCTCTTCCCTTTTCCCTTTTCCCTTCCTCTTCCCTTTTCCCTTCCCTTTCCTTTTTCCCTTCCCCTTCCTTTTTCCCTTCCCCTTCCCTTTCTCCTCCCTTTTTCCCTTCCCCTTCCCTTTCTCCTCCCTTTTCCCTTCCCCTTCCCCTTCCCTTTTCCCTTTTCTCTGCTCTCCAACAGCTCAGTCCCCAACCTACACTGGTACCTGGGCTTTTTCTTTCCCAGACACAAGAAAATAATCAATGAACACAAGAAAAGAGAAAGAAATAAGACAAATAAAATATAATAAGCATAAAAACTTGCAGAATAAACACTTGTACCCTCCACTCCCAGCAAGCTGGCTATAATTAGACCATGTTAATTACCAGTCAAGTGCCCTGCAAGCTGCAGAGCTGTTCTGAAGGGCCCTGTGCATGCAGGTGGGATGGAGCTGAGGTTCTCACCCCCCTAAGGTGTGAGTACACCTGGAGAGAGCAGGGTTTTACCCAACCCCTCTCCAAGTACAACCTGACAGCCTGCCCAGCCCCGGGCATCATCCCAAAACAAACTGAAGGCAGCACTGAAAAAACTGCTCGGGGCCGATTTGGCAACTTCGCAACGCAGTAAAAGGAGCAAGGAAAGAAGGGTTAAGAAGGCGGCGGTGCCAAAAAGAGCCGAGGGGAAGCATAATCCTTCCTCCTGCTTGCAGGTCAGAGGGGACAGGCAGCCCTACCCGCTGCCTGAACCTGCCCTGGGCATCAGGCCAGAGCCTCAGGTCATCACCCAACCAGGGTGCCCGCCAACAGCCAGAGCTTCTCAAAATAATCTCCCTGTATTTTCTGTGCAGAGAACATCCCCCTCCCACCCCCCCAACCACCACCCCTCAGGGCTTTTAAAGGAACAGAACTTCTCTCGCACGTGAAGCCACTCAAACCAGCCCGGGGATGCTCACCCCCAGCAAAGAACTAGAGGTGGGTTCTGCTGGTTCCACCGGACACCCCAGGAACCCCCCAGCAACCTCCCCAAGTCAGCCTGATCCCCCCCCCAAGACACCAAAGGATGGGGCACACCAGAGATGGGGATGCCCGACACAGCAAGAATTCCCTCTTGGTGCCCAGAGTGGGCATTTCATAATATAATAATATTTCATAATAAAATAATAATAATTAATAATATTAAAATAAGGAATTCCCCTAAAAATGAGGGTTCTCCCTTTGTGTGCCTGACACCCGGGGTACATCCCCACCAGGGTTTGCACCCCAGGAACTGTTGGGCTCTTCCCAGGTGGAAGGTGGTGGGAATCCCCAGCTTCTGCTCAGGAGCCACAACACCCGGGGGACACCGAGTGCCAGGAAAACTTCCATGGCCCCAGAGTTTTGGGAAAGGCCACGTGCACCCAAGCATTCCGAGATGACACAGACAGACACGTCCATCACCGGGAGCCGACCTTGAAGTCGAAAACCCCTTAGCCCAGAAAGCCCAGAAACCTCCCGGGGGCCAACCACAAGTGACACGAGTTTCCCGGGCTCTGCACAGCTCCTGCCGTGGGAAACCCACCCTGAGACACGAGGGGAATGAAACCCAAACCAGCTGAGTCCTCTTGGGGCACCCCCAACCCCCCTGCAGCCCAAGTCCCTTTGTCCCCGGAGCTGCTGTCACAGGGGTGCCCGTGTTAGGATGGGGGGGGTTCCCCTAAGTTTGGGAGCTGGACCGGGCCCCTCCAACCCTGGGATCTCCGGCTGGAGATCCCACCATAAAAAAACAAAACAAAACACGAAAAAAAACGCCAAAAAACCCTCCCAAACCACAAGAACTGTTGGAAACATCTGAAACAACAGGAAACTGCGAAAGCCACAAACTCCTCCTGGAGGTTTGCCCTTCCCCCCCAAACATCACAGCCCCCCAAAAAACACAGCCCGGACCACCACGACCCTCAGGGGGGGTCCCTCTGCACGTCTAGGGGGGATCTGTCTCTACGGATGGTTCTCCCACCCCCCTCCTTTTATTTCTTTTTTTTATTATTTTTATTTTTGCGGCTTTGTTGTGCTCGGCATCCCGCAAGCCCAGCGCTGCAGAACGGGGGGTTGGGTGAATACCCCCGTCCAAAGCCCCCTCCCAGGGGTTCCTTACCAACATCCCAATGATAAATAAATTTAAAAAAAACCAACCACGGACTTACCAGCCTCGGGGACCCCCTTTTCCCCCTCCCTTCGCCCGCATCAGCTCCTGGCGGGGGCTCCGGCAGCCGGAGCTGCTGCAGCTCCCGGACTTGTTGAAGAACTGCTGACTTCAGGACGTCCCACCCCCTTTTCCCATCTGCAAACTGCTGAAAGAAGTTAAGCTTGGCTAATATCAGCTTAGGCTGTATTAGCACAGCAGCAGCAGCACTGCCCCGGTGTAACCCTTGAGGCTCTGGAGGCTCCAGCTCCCACCGGGAGGAGCTTTATCCCTCCCCTCCTCCTCCTCCTGCTCCTCCTGCAAGGAATATTCCCTGGGTTTGGCACATCTCGGAGGCTCCTGACAGGCTGGAGGCTTGTGGATTTTAATCTGCAAAGCCTTCCCGCAAACGCTGGGTTTCAGGCGAACGACACCGTGGCTTTAATTTTATTTTTTTTTTTTTTTTTTCCTTAGGGAAAAGTCGTCAGAAAAGGAAGCTGAGCAAGTCGGCAGTGCCAGTCCCAGGCTGCTCAATTAAAGACTTTATATCCGGAGTAGAGAGTGTAAATTATCTGACTTAATAAACCTGGAAGAGAATTAACTATTGCCAACACCATCCTCGCATTGTTACGTGTGTTAGGAGCAAAGAAATAAAACCTGGCATTTGAGCCAAACACAGTTCACGCTCATAATAACACACACAGGGGAAAAAAAAAAAAAAAAAAAAGGAAAAAATTAATTTCTGGTGGTAAAATTATTAACATTTAAGATTTGAGAGGTCTGGCTAAGACATTTATCCTCACTGACCTGTCCTGAATTATACTTGGGATTTTGTGAAGTCAGGGGGAGTTCTCCAAGAGTTCTCCTTGAGTGAGGAGGGCCAGAGGTTCAAGGAGATTTCAGGTGAGCTTCTCAAACATCACCAGCAGGCTCAGCTCAGGGTGTTCTGCCCTCAGGCTTAACTCAGAACATTCCCCAGGGCCCCCTGGTCTGCAGGGGTTCATCCATCAGCATCCCTGGGGGGATGCCACCTCAGGGATATTCATCACCCCCAGTTCTTTCCACTTTTGTTCCTTAGGAGCCAAAGCTTGCCAGGAAACCCTTCCAGCCTGTGACCCCCCTGGTGGTGGTGGATGCTCCATGGGAATCCTGATTTGCTGGGATCACAACCCAGTTCCTAGGCTGGTGTTGATTTCCAAGGGTTCTGCTTTCCACCTCCTCTTGGTAAAGGGAGCTCTGGTACCCCCTGACCCCCCCAGTGGGCACTAAACCCCCAGTAGAAGTGGGGGGCTTCACTTCAACTCTTCTTCCAGGACAGCTCCAGACTTTTCCACCTCCCCTGAGCAGTTTTTCCCTCCCTTTGGCTTTGCTTTTGTTGACATCGAGGCAGCACAAGGACTTGTTTGCTGCAACAACCAAATCCGTCTCAAAAATGAGGCGGAACCGAGGGAGAAAATGGGATTTATGCTTCCTGCCTTAAGGGAAGATGGTGATAAGTGCACTCTAAGTAATACACAGAATAAAAGCTTCCTCAGTGCCCCTGCATTTCCTGGGAGGTGATTTGCAGAGCAATCAGGAGGGGGGTTTAGGAGAAACCAACCTCCTCTCCTGGCCAGGAATCCATGGAAAACCAAGCAGCTCACCAGCAGCAGGGTTTGCTCCAGAAGGAGCCTCCAGCACTGGAACTCCAGAGGAGAGTTGAGGGCTGGGTAAGATGCTCCTGTGTGAGCTCTGAGGGCTCCTGGGGCTGAGCCTGGAGCTGCTGAGCATCCAGGATCTGGGCAAGGCAAGAGGAAACTCCACAAAGCCCTTTCCCAACCAGGATCCAAGTGACTTCTGCCCCACGTTGCTAGGGGTGATGATAACTCTCCAAGTACAAAGAAAAGAAGATTTCACCCTTTGTGCTGCCAGGGTAAAGCCCAGTGAGACCCAACTACCCATAAAATCAATGGAAAGACTTCAAAGGACTTTTATAGGGTTTGGCTGAGACCTCACCTGTCCAGGAAGGAAAAAAAAAAAAAAAAAAATATATATATATATAGGTTGTATCAGTAAGTCACAGAGCTTTGAATGCTCAGTCACACACAGGATCAAAGAGGGGGAGCCAAAAGAGGGAGGAACCTTTTGGATTTCTTTAGGCTTTCTCCAAATTAAGGAGAAATACAGATGAAGGTTTAATTTTAAGCAGAATGGTTCTTCTAGCCAGGAGGATGCTGAGCCACCAGGAAACACCCCAGGCTCTGAGCTGCTCCTCAGGCTCCTGTCACCCCACACAGCTGCAGGTTCCTGCACAGAGCTGCTGAATTCTGAAGGAAAATCAGTAAAAAGTGCTGCTTGGTCTTGCAGGACATTCCCATAAAAGCAGGGCAACAGCTTCAGTTCCTGAACAGAAATCTGGATCTCTGTGTTCCCTCAAGGCCCATCCCTGGAACAATCCATCCCAAGTAGAAATAAAAAAGAGCCACAGATTAAAATAATCAAAAAGTCCTGTAAGAGATGGAAGAACTTTAGCCCCTTGTATTCCTTTTTAACAGGAGATATATTTATATATATATATTTATTTTTTTTTTTTTCTGTGTCTTTTGGTCAGCTATTCTGCTTGTATTGATTTATACAATAAATCAATATTATTTATCTGTGACCAGCATTTATCTGTGACCACTTCCAAAGAGGAGCAGGAAGGAATCACTGCTGGATAAAAAGAGGATTAATTCAATAATCAGAACCACTCACCTGAGGCTACCAGGCAAGTGCTCCTCTCCCCCCAAGCTCTCCATTTCCTTACACCACAGGGATGCCAAAGCAAAGGACCAAAAATAAACCCACCAGGATGAGTTTAGTGCTTGCTCATCTCTTCCCAGCTGTCACCCCCAGAGGAGTTTCAGGCATCATCCCAAAATCCCACCTCCCTTTCCAAGCTGAGCAGGGAGGGTGCACCCAGGGGTCCAAGGGGCTCCCATCCCACCCACCACCCACATTTGCTCCCTAAGCCTGGCAGGGAGAGCCCGGCAAATGCTGGAAAATGAGGAGGAAAAAAGGAGGATTAGCACCATGGGCAATGGAAGGGCTGTGATTGGAGGTGTCCTGAAATCCTGGGTGTTAAACCCTTCCCTGAGACTTTCCTTTATTCCCACAGCCGTAGCAAGGGGCTACACTGTCTGAATGGTTTTAAACACTCGAGTTTAGGTCGCAGGATCTTTGCTGCTGCTTTACTTTGTCTGGGTTGCTTTTTGTGATTATTTGTATTCTGTTAATTTCAGCAGCAATCGGGTTATTTGTGGTTTTCTTCCCCATTTCACCCCCTGCCCGGCACTACTGTCTCTTGCTTTTGCTCTCTTACTTTCCACAGATAATTTCAAGTCCTCACCAAGCTATTTCAGCCCATAAAGAATTTTCCAAACACCCCAAAAATCTCCCAGGACCGAGTTACCAGTCCGGGGGCACCTCGCACCTTCCCGCTGCCTCCTTACTCTCAGACTTTTCCACATCTCCACCCTCTTTTTCCCCCCAAAACAACCCCAAACAACCCCAACCTTTACATCCTCATTTTCTGGACGTTTTAAGACATTTCTCTCCAAGCCACTGGAGGTTTTAAAGAGTTAAGGCGGGGAGGGGGAGGGTCTCAGACAGCCTCATTCTTCAGTCTCAATGACCCAAAGCTTTTCCCTTTTCAAATGCGTTTAACCAAATCAAGTGAATAGAGGATATGCAAATGTCTTTTTTTTTTTTTTTTTTTCTTCTCTCCTCCGAAAGGAAACACAGCCCTGGATTGTTGTTGGCAGGTCAGAGCATCACACCACCCTCAGCAGCCTCTCAGCTGCCGGGATATTGTCGGGCCGAGGGTGGGGGGGGAGAGGAGTCTGAGCCCCGCCGGCACAGGAAAAAAAAAAAAAAAAAAAAAAAAAAAAGAATAAAAACCAACAAAACCCTTTTCAAGCAAAATAAAACCAGAAGGAAAAGAGGGAAATAAAATTATACTGAAGGAGGGCACCTGGAATTCTGGAGGATGGTTTTACCTAAACTTGAACTGGACTGGAGAGGTGGAATAAAATATTCTGAAGGTTTCAAGAAGGACTTGAATATATTTCTTTTTTTTTTTTCCCTCCTCAATCTCGACACAAGCTCTAAATAATGTTCTTTCCACTTTTTCTACCTAAATACTCTTATCACTAGGAAAGATTTAACTCTGCAGCATCTTCTGTCATTTCAGGGCAGGTTTGGCTTAGCTCATGGACATTCCAACCAAATCAACACCAGAATGGTTTCCTCTTTTTCTAGAGTCTTTTCCAAAGAAAAAAAAGAGGAAGAAGTCAAATTAAACTTCACAATCTCAGGGCTGGTTCCTGTGCTGACCAGCTCAGACTTGCCCTTGGAAAAGAAATAACCCAAACCCAAACTGAATCCCAGTTTAGGAAAACCCAGGAGCCTTCAGGCTGCAGATCTCAGCTGGTGCCTGGTTTGGCCACTGGTCGATGGGCTTAGAGGTGAAACCACCTCCACCCAGAGGCAACACCAGATAAAAGACCCTTCTCTGGCTTTTTTGGTGGTTTTAATTTATTTTTTTTTTTTCTAGATCACCCAGCATCTGACCCCTCGGACAGAACCCTGGGCTCTAAGTTGACCTCAGCAAGCAAAGCCACACAACAAAACCCAAGTCCCTCTGGTTCCCCTCGGCCTCCCCCAGCTGGCACTGGTTTTGCAGCATTATTTCATAGTGGGGGAGTGGAAATTGCTGGTTCCAGCTGCCACGTGGTGCTCCTGAGATTGCATCTACACCACAGCAGCCACACACAGGCTTGAGCAAATGGAAATGTGAGCTGCAGCCTTGCCACACACAGCTCTAAAAGGCAAGATTTTTCCTCCCTTGACTGGGGGGTTTCCTAA
Organism: Heliangelus exortis; assembly: GCF_036169615.1. Lineage (NCBI taxonomy): Eukaryota > Metazoa > Chordata > Aves > Apodiformes > Trochilidae > Heliangelus > Heliangelus exortis. The sequence goes on along the minus strand of NC_092436.1, from coordinate 1,444,649 downwards.
TGAGGTGGTGATTTCCATTGAATGATACTTTAATTTGGTTTTTTGGGGTTTTTTTTTTTTTTGACACTTTCTTCCTGTGGCACAAAGGCAAACGGCTGGGATGAGGTGGTTGGAGTAACCATCTTTCCCTCCCTGTTCTACACGTGGTGGGACAACACCAAAAAGCACCTTTTGTGGCTTGTGGGGGGAGCTCCTGGGACAGCAAGTGCAATACTTGGGTTTTGTTGAGCTTGGAGAAACGTTCAGGTTGGAAAAGCCCTGCAAGATCATCCAGCCCAAACTTTATTTAACTCTACTCACCCAGCTTGCCAAAGCCTGCCCTGAACTCAGCCTGCACAAAGGGGAAATATTGATCATTTTATCTACATACAGAACGTAAGGAATCAGACAAAACCTCCAGAGTCCTCTCCCTGCCTTGGCCTCCCAGCTCCCCATCATTCCAGGTCACCCCGGAGAATCCAAGACCACGTTTCCAGCAAGAGGAAGATTTGCCCCAGTAAATGATTTGCCATCACTGCACTCCATGGCCAATCAATCCCAGCCCAGCAAAACATCCACCTGTATCACAGAGTGCAGGATCAATGCTCCCTGGAGTCTCAAAAAAAAAAAAAAAAAAAGGATTTTCAAAGACTCTGAATCATCGAGTCTGGGAAGAAAAAACCCCTGAGAGCCAGGTGGGGCTCACAGAATAAGTGTAGGATTGAGCAGGAAGGAGCCTGAGGGCTCCCCCTGGGGTTTCAGGGGTTTTACAGCTACATTTCAAGCAGATTTATCCATATTTAAAAGGCACTTGCTCTCCAGTACATCCCACTCCACCACCTTTGCTTGGCTGCCAGGGTAAGAGGGAACCCGGGTTGGGAAGCATTGGGAATTCTCCTGTTTGGAGGGAGAGGAGGAGAGAGGCTGAAGGAGTTTGGACATGGATGTCTTCTCCAGAAGGGCCCTGGAGTTGCCCTCCTGGGAGGTTCTGGCAACCTCAACCCTGCAGGGACAGCTGGGACCCAGGTGCCAGGGATCTGCAGGGCTTTGGCTGCACAGGAGGCAGAAATAGCAATGATGGAAGAAACTCATTTCTCTTATTGATCCAGGCCCAAAGGACACACGCAGAGCACTTAAAAATAAAAATTCTATTAAGAGATGTTTTTGCTGTCCTTTCTGATCAAGAAGTGGGTGGTGAAAGGGGCAGTTTGGTTCATATGAAGAAATAAGACAGCAAAACCAAGAAGAAACAGGGCAAGAGCTGCCTGTGCACCTACCAAGAGGTAAATCCCTGGCTTGCTCCCAAGTCAGCTTTCCTGTTTCTGGGAGGGATGGGATGCAGTTAATTCAGTTTACCATCTGTCTGCAAAGCTTTTTTCCTCCACTTTTCATTACTTGAATATATTCCTAGCAGCCATAGTAGCACGGAGACAAGAAACAAATCAGCTGAGTCTGGATTAGTCCAGAGCAGAGGAGAAAAAACCACCCTGTCCTGTCTTTCCCTGCAAGCACACAGGGAAATCCACATGACATTTATTCTTCCCTTTTCAATGGCATCTAGAAGCTGTTCAAATGGAGCAGGAAGAGGGGGTTGGAAACTAAAAAGCAATAAAATATCCCTCATCAAATCACCCAGGCTTTGCCTCTCGTGCAGCAGCCAGCACCCCACGGGCTGGGCTCAGCACCCTTGGGTTCTGCTTCATCCCCAGGACACAGGAGGAAAAAAATATCTTACCCAGAGACCTGAATTTCAGGGCATCATCAGGGACTTGGGGGGCAGAGCAGAGCAGGAATGTAGAAGTTTGGGGCCATCCTGGGATGAGCCTCCTGCTCCCTCTGCAAAACACACTGAGAAGGGCTTGGAGGTGGAAGGGAAGAGAAGGGATGCAGAATTATCAGGGTTGGAAGGGATCTCTGGAGACACCAGGGTGGCAGAAATGCCTCCACACATGGGTGCTACGTGAGCAAAGCCTCCTCCTGGCTGTGGGGTGGGACTGGAGGGTTTCAGTCCCACAAGCTGAAGGGCAAGAAAGGAGCAGAGGAGGCTCTGGCATTTATTCCCTGGTTTTCCCAAAGGGGAGAGGAGCAAGAGGGTCTACCTTGTGTAACCTTGTGATTTTTCAACCAAACCAGCCCACAGCACAAATCCCCAGGGCAGTCTGGCTGCTGGGTTTGTTTTATACCCCTCTCAGCATCCATCAGAACATCCACACATCAGCAAACACCCAGCTCTGGCTTTCCAACTTCTCCCATTCTTTCACTGAGGTGAGCACTGCAGACCTGTTCTCAACTTGTCAAAACCTTTATGATGATGCCAGAAAACAAATTTAAAAGAAACAAGAGTGCTTCACCAGGCTGTAGAGGCCAAAGAACCCTTTGGCCAGTAAATCAGCACCACCACGAGGGCTCCTTTGCAGCACTGGTGGGGTGGGGACACCAGGAAAGTGGCAGGAGTCATGGCCATGCCAAACCCAAATGAGTGGGGGACAGATTTTGGGAGAACTGGGTGCACAAGGGAGAGGTTTTTGGGTGCAGCAACCACCCCCAGATGGGATCAAGGCTGTGGGGTGGAGGCCCCAGAGCAGGAGCTGGGACAGAGGATCTGCTCCCAGTGGGAATGTCCCCTTCCTGCTGTCATAAACACACCTGGTACCTCCAGTAGCACAGCTCAGAGAAGTCCCAGAGGCCCCAGATGCTGTACCAAACACTTGCCTGCAGCCTGCCAGCCAGGTCCTGCTTTCTGCTTCACCCCTGTAATTCCCCCCAAGCCTGATTTGCACCGCAGGAGTTTTGCTACAGCTCAAAAGCAGCTGATCCAAGCTGCTGATTTCAGCAGCTCTGAGCCCGTTGCCTTTTAATGGGAGTCACCAGGATATTTTCAGAAGTAAAATCCAGGCCAGTAATATTAGGTTCCCCTTTTTATTTATTTATTTATTTATTTACTTTTTTTTCCAGGGGCAAAACATCCCTTTTTGTACTCCAACCCAGGCAGATAATTACAAATGGGGTTTTCTAGTCTTGCTGCTCCCCCCCCTCCCCCCTCCCAGAATATTTACCTTGTGATGCCAAGATGCTGGCATTGAAAATAATTTTCCCTTTTGTATTTCTTCCCCTTGGGAATCTGCCCTGCTCAGAGGAGAGGGGGAGCAGCACAGACCTTGTGTGCTCCCTCTCCTTCAAAAAAGCCACTTCACACCCAGTACAAGGACCCACTTTGTATCCACACAGCATCTCCTTCCAAGCCAAACCCTTCACCACCTCAGAGCACCTCTGATTTCCCACTTGGAATCATTTCCCAGCTCAGTCACACTCCCAATTCTCACCTCCCCAACAAAACAATAGAACCCAGCAGCCCCCTCCCCATCCCTTCGACAGCCCCACAAATCCACCGCCCCATTTCACAGCCTCAGCACCCACCCAGCACCCTGACAGATGGGTCAAGGGTGCCCCAAACCCCCCGGCCGGAGGATGGGAGGGGAATTATGCAACGCGGGGCTGGCAGGGCTCCCAGCTCATTGTCCCGCTTTCCCAGCGCATCCCTGCAGCGCACCGGCCCCTTCCCAGCCCTGCTCGCTCCCGCCTGCCTTTTCCCTTCAAAAACCTTCAAATACCCCTTACCCCAGAGCCCAGGAGGATGGGGACGATGAGCCTGGAGGTTGTTTCGAAAAGATTCGGAGCCGGCATTATCCTGCGGGAGCTGGGGGAGAGAGACCCCGCCCGCCGCCCGGAATCACGGAGCGGGATGGGGAGGGAAAAGGGCTTCAATCCCCAATTCCAGGAGGGTTTTTTGGGGGCAGCACTCACCCAGCAGCAGCCAGCCGGAGCCCGCCGAACCCAGGAGCGGGGTGAGCATCCCTGCGGCGCGGCCCGCTCCGTGCGGCCGCGCACTGCGGCGCGCTCCTTGCGCGCTCCCTGCGCACCCGGGCGCGCTCCCCCGCCGTAGGGCGGTATTTTAAGCAGCCCTCCTCCTCTCCCCATCCTGCCGAGCCCATTCAGCTCTCTTTTCAAAGGGGAGAGGCCGCTGGGTGGTGGGAGAGAGGCTTCTCCGGAGGGCTGGAGCATCCCTGCCCCCTCGGAAGGGGCAAGAGCATCCGCGGAGGGAGAGGGCAGGGATGGGAAGGGGTGAAAATTCCCTCCGGAATGACTGTTCGTTTCACCCTTAGCCGATGGAATTGCCCCTGGAAGGTGATCTGTGCAGGAAGGGTCCTAAAAGCCCAGACCTGAGGGTGAAGGACCAAGAGCTCGGTGATGGGCAGAGCTGCAGGGCAGATGGACATTGCTGTGGATGCTTGGAGATCTTAAAATACAGCTCCTGGCTACTATAAAAAAGGAAATAAACTCCGTGTGTAATGCTAAATACACGGGGAGGGGAGGAAAGGGGAGAGCAGATTTGTTTTCTTCTCAATTCCACCGTTCCCTGTGGGAAAGAAAGGATAAAAAAAAAAAAAAAAAATTGGTTGCAAAAAATGACTCTCCAGGTACAAGAAAAAAAAAGCTTTGCAGAAGGAAAAAAAGCCAAACAAACAAAAAAAGCCCCAAACTTTGAAAGGGGGGAGCTCCCATCCAACACCTCTCCACAATCCCACTGCAGGGGGGCAAACAGGACAGGGGGGGCAAGAGGCACAAAATGTCTTTTTTTTCAGCCTTTTGAGGCTTTTGATGCCTTTCCCAGCCATGGCAGAGCTCAAAGCTGTGGTGGGCAGCTGCTTAACTCTTGATTAAGACTCTTGGGTGCCCAAAATGCACCCCAGGAAAATCCCTGCCTGTCCCAGTAAGTTGTAAGCACTGCCTGGACCAGTTCATGTGCAATTCCAGCTGTCCAGGACACACATTTGCTTTGCAGATAAAATCTTTTCATTTTCTTGAAAGAGAGAATGAAGTTGCTGTAAATGAGAAATTTCCATTTCACGGCAAACAATTCTTCAAACTGTGGTTTCCATATGATTGATTGTGAAAAGGACTTTAAAAAAAAAAAAAAATATATATATATTTCCTTTATACAGAGGACTAATAGCTGCCTAAAACTGATACCACTTGTGTTAGAGCCACCACTGCCCACCCCTGAAAGCTGCTAGAAAATTGTCACATCCATTTTAATCAAGGCTCATTGGGCTTCCAAGATCCATGGTTTCAAAGCAGAAAATCATCATGTAGGCCTCCAGCAAGTTAAATACTGTGCCTGCATCCTCAGACTCCACTTCTCCCAGTCAACACATCCACACCCTGCAGCAAGGGTGACTTCAGCTACACCTGGTGTCCTCGAGTCAAATAAACCAGCTACAAAACAGGACTTGGCAAAATCATCTCTGCTGCAATCCAGTTTCCTACAGAGAAAACCAGATTATAGCTGCACAACCCATTTGACTCTTGTCCAGCCTGCTCCTGCAGCCTTCTCTACCAAAGAGATTTTTAGCCAAGAGGTTTGAACGTAGAGGTGCACAAAGAGCCCTCAAAACACCTTTTTTTTTTTTTCATCTGACACAGATGAAGCTCATGGACACAACAAATTTCACCTGTGCCTCCATTGCCTTGGTTTGGGGAACCACAAAGTGTCTGCAAAGAGCTCTCCTGACCTCAGCATCTCCTGCAGCAGCTCCTCCAACCTCTCTGCAGATCAAACAAAAGAAAAGCAACTTCCTGTGTTTCACCACAGATTTCCTGCCCCCCTCTGAAAGGCTCATGAATATTTTTTTCTTTTTTTCTAGTTCTTGAAGCTTTAAAACCTTTGAGAGCTTGCTGCTTGCTACAGCCCAAGGCGAACTTGGCCCAACGTGGCCACCAAAAGGCTCAGCTGTTTTCTGAGGTTTTTCTGAGCTGTTTTCACCTCCACACCACCCAGTTCAAGTGCCCTCCCTGAACTGAGTTCCCTCACTCAGTGTCCAACACCTGGGGTGACTGTAATGGAGATTTTTGTCTTCAGGGGTGGCAGGGTGACAGACACCTGCTCTGATGACGCTGAAATTTTCCACAGTAAGAAACCACCTGGAATGTTGAGTCACAGAAATGCCCCAAATTGCTGCTCCACCACAGAGCTCTCCCTCCTGCAAGGATCTACTTCAAACCATCAAGAAATTGAAGTTGCAACCAGAGGTCAGCAGTGGCCTTCCCAAGAGCCAGAGCAGAGGATGTCATTAGAAGAGGCTGATGGCCAAGAAACTGAGCTTCTATCCCTCTCTAAAGGGATGGATAAACAAATCCAAAGTGGTTCCTCCTTGTTTCCACAATTAGGTGCAATAATATTAGCCTTTTAGAGGAGAAATATCTGTCTCGTTTCTGGCTTGAATAGTTTTATGGGTTTTTTTACTATTCAGGACTCAAATGTAATCTCCTTGCCCTGAGTAACACTAATATGTATATATATATATATATTAAAAAAAAACACCTTAGAAAGTGTTCCATCCTTTCAAGCCCTTTAAAAAAGATCCGTGATACATTTCAACCTGAAACTTATCTGGGTTTTATTTTGGGTTTTCCAGTCTCTCCTCATTCCCAACCAGCTGGTAAATAGTTACTATGGCAGCACTTAATGCAGAGTGACTCAGCACTCCCCCACATTCCAGGAGGAGCTCTCACTGCCCTTCTGCCTGCTTCTGATGATAACCTTGCCCTCTCTTTATCACTTCATTGCAGATTTATCATTTTTAAGATGATCATTTCCCCCCCCCCCTGTAATTCAGCATTTACTGAGGGGATCTACAAGAATCTGCTCAGATCAGAGCTATCCAGGATGCTGCTTCAGCTTTTCTTTTGTGTTGAGCACAAAGATGTTCCAAGTGCTTCCATCATCTCTCAGTGTTTCTTGGGTGCTTTCTACCACCCCTTGCCAAGTCAGCTCATCTCATATCAAACCACAACATTCCCAGCTCCAAAATGTCCCAGCACATCAATTGTGAGAGGAACCTCCCCTCCCCTTCAGTGTTGTCCAAAGCTCCTCACTTTCTGTTCTTTATTTTTAATTTATCTTGATTTGAAGGTTGCATTTAGGCCTCGAGTTTTCTCCTTCTTTGGTTTTTTTTAAGGAGAACTGGTCAACCAGTTCTCATCATTCCCAGCAGTGCTGCTGCTTGGGTGCAGACAGAAGCCCCACACCTTTTCACCTCTCTCTGAAAGGGAATTTTGGGGATCAGGCACCCATCCATCATCCCCTTTGCCATGCCTAAAAGAAGAGCCCGCTGAGTCACCAGGGTACAAATCATTAATTTGATAACAGAGAAATATGCAAAGCCTGTGGCTTTCCACCTCATGCTTGGGTTGCCCCAGGGCTACAAGGATGTGAACTCTCTCATCGTGGCTTTTCCTGCAACTGAGGTAATTGGTTTAGCATCTTCCAGCATGTCATAATAAGGGGGGGGGAGCAAATTGGTTGGCTGGTGATCTCATCCAATTTCTTAATTTCTGCTTTCTAAAGCTGCAGCACACACCATGCCCAAAACCTGGGGAAAGGGTTAAGATGCTTTCCCAGCACGCCGGGGACTATTTTTAAACCCTCCACGCAAAAGAAGGGAAAAAAAAAAAAAAAAAAAAAAAGTGCCTGCTGAACAACCATTTCTTTTTCCTATAAACCTCCTCAGCTGCCTTTCACCTCACCTAACCCCCAGCACTGCTGGTCCCCTTGTCACATCCCACGTTCCAGGTTTTCCATCCCGGGAGCTTCCAAGGAACTCTCGCTGCCACCTCCAGCACCATGGACAGCGGCGGCCCCGATGGTGGTAATTAAAGGGTTTAATTGCCCCTGTTAATTACCCACCTCATCAGCCACCCCCTCGCCTGCTCCCCGGGGACTGCTGCTGGTGGATGGAACTCTGATCAACCCTACAAGTTGGGTTTGTTCCTTCCCCATCTCCTGCCTCTCCGTGAGCCTCTTCCTTCCTCTGCTTCTGGAGATGCTGAGGTCCTCGCTGGAATTCCCAAGGGTCACCTCATGCAGGTGGCTGTGGGATCCTGACTGAGGGCAGAACTTCTCTAGCTGTGTAGTCTGATCAACCCTACAGGTTGGGTTTGTTCCTTCCCCATCTCCTGTGCCTGCCTCTCCATCAGCCCCTTCCTCTGCCTCTGGAGAAGATGCTGAGGTCCTCTCTGGAATTCCCAAGGATCACCTCATGCAGGTGGCTGTAGGATCCTGACTGAGGGCAGAACATCTCCAGATGTGTAGTCTGATCAACCCTACAAGTTGGGTTTGTTTGTTCCTTCCCCATCTCCTGCCTCTCCGTGAGCCTCTTCCTTCCTCTGCCTCTGGAGCAGATGCTGAGCTCCACGCTGGAATTCCCAAGGGTCACCTCATGCAGGTGGCTGTGGGATCCTGATTCAGGGTAGAACTTCTCTAGATGTGTAGTCTGATCAACCCTACAAGTTGGGTTTGTTCCTTCCCCATCTCCTGCCTCTCCATCAGCCCCTTCCTCTGCCTCTGGAGAAGATGCTGAGGTCCTCGCTGGAATTCCCAAGGGTCACCTCATGCAGGTGGCTGTGGGATCCTGACTGAGGGCAGAACTTCTCTAGCTGTGTAGTCTGATCAACCCTACAAGTTGGGTTTGTTTGTTCCTTCCCCATCTCCTGTGCCCACCTCTCCGTGACCCCTTTATTCCTCTGCCTTTGGAGAAGATGCTGAGCTCCACACTGGAATTCCCAAGGGTCACCTCATGCAGGTGGCTCCTGACTGTCTGTGGGCTCCTGACTGAGGGCAGAACATCTCCAGATGTGCAGTGCTGGGCTTGGCAGCCCTGGGTTAGCTGTTGGGTTTCATCTTCTTGCAGGTCTTTTCCAACCCAAAGGTTTCCATCATCCTGGGGGGAGCAGAGGGGCAGCCCAGGGATCAGAGCTGCTTGGCATCCAAGTGTCTGGATGAAATGATAACACTGAGGTTACAATAAATCTATTTTGCAGCTGGTAGCCACCAGAAGAGAACAAATTGCTGCTGAAGCTGTAGAAGAAACACAGCCTGGTGCCAACTCTTCCTCCCCGACCTTGGAGATTTAGAGGAAGGCATTTTGGCTCAATGAAGGGACAAGGTTAACTCTCTAAAGCCAGAGATAAATCTTCCCTCGAGTCAATAGCACTTCCTCTGACCACTGCCTAAAGCATTCTCAGCTTTTGGAATATTCATATTAGCTTGCAGAGCATTTTGCTTTGCTAGCAGCTCTTATCTAAGCTGTGTTTCTCTCGGGGTTTTTCTTCCCTCCCTGGCAAGCACGGGCTGACAGTCAGGGTACAACAAGAGCTGACTGTCCCCAAGATACAGGCAGCCAGGAGCCAGGAACAACCAGAGGTCTGACCCCCCCCAGCCAGGGTGAAGTTCTGGGGTACCCAAGCACAGGACCCAGGGTGACAACTGGAGATCAGCCAAGGGGCCAAAGCATCAGGAAATTGTGGTGGTGAGGTAGGGCCAAGGCCAGGAGGTCAGTCCCCAAGACTGGAATCCAAATCAGGGGGTTCCATGGCCAAGCACAGGTATGGAAGTGCCTGAGATGGAGAACAGCATCCCTGCAAAATAGGAATCACTCCTGGGATTGAGCTTAAACAGGCTCCTGGGCCCATGGGAAGGGGGTGGGTGAGACAGAGCTCACAGGTGAGGGTGTTCAGGGCCATCAAAGCTTCTTGGTGACCCCAGGACTCTGACAGTCCAAGAGCTGTCCCAGTGTCTGACCCCAGGTACCTGGCACAATGTGCCCCACCTGACACTTCAATAGCCCCAATTAACTGCCTTTTATCTGTTAAACTTTAACAGGAAAGCCATTTAGTTTGGTAAATCAGAATCATCCAGGTTGGCAAAGACCTTGAAGATCATGGAGTCCAACCCTAATCCAGCTGCCAGAACCAGCTACCACAAATGTGGGTATATCCACACCCCAAACTGTAATTCTTGGATTTTGAAGCCATTTACCAAGTGCAACCTTTGATTATGTCTCCTTAATCCCATCCAATGTCAGCTGTGCATGACTCCCAGCTGGGATCAATGACCTGGCTGCCAACCTTGACCATAAGGAAAAGGCTGGAGACAAAGCCTCCACTTCACTATTCACAGGAAAAAACGAATCAGTTGATTGCCTGTGCCAGCCTGCAAAACTAGAATACTTCATTTTGAGGATCCCAGCAGGATTAGAAATGGTGTAATGGCTTTTCTTGGTTCCTTTGGTTTCTGTTCTCATCCATTTGTCATCGTGAACTCCCTGAGCTGGGTTGCACAAGGAGGGCTCAGGCACCACTGCTGCCCCGAGCCTGCCCTGGTCACAGCCTCCAGCTGCAAAACAAAACAAAAACTTAACAAGAGCTTTATGAGAAATGACAAATCCCACTCCCTCTCCTCCTACGTGACACTAAGACATGGGAAAACAAGTATTGTATTGCGGTTGTTGGGGAAAAAAATAAAAATAAAAATCAAGCTATCAGAGTCGGACAGAACTTGTTTCATCCCGTAACCCTCCACGCCAGACATTGTGTAAGGAAAACAGGAGATATTTAGCTTGAACTCTGCTGGATGAGGGGATATACAGCTTGAACCTGAAAGGTTGGAGAAGCAGGAGCAAGCTTCAGCCACAATTAGTGTGCTCAGTAAGGATTAATTAATTCTGGTGTAGGAAATGATGCTGCACCTCCAGCAGCCTGGGAGTGAAGCATCACCCCTGAATATAAATCCAAATACACATTGCTGCAGCCTTTGCACTTTCATTAGGAAAAAAAAAAAGCTCTTATCTTTGGGCCTGGATAGTGGAGAAATAGAGAGATTGTGATTCAGCTTCTGGCTCCTTAGTAAAGTAAATAAAACCCAAAGCCAGTCCCTGAGCACTTAGGGCACTGCTGCCTGATCACCTTCGGTTGGTGGGAATCTCTCAACTCTAAGTGAATTTTCAAAGGATAATAAACCCTTTAAATAATTTTGCCCTATATTTTGGACAGAGGAGCCAGCAGAGTGTAATAAAGCCTTTAGAGCACCTGTGGAAGGGTTTCAGTGTCCCTGCTTCTCGGGGTGGATGCCAGGAGGGGGGTGAGCAAGGAGCTGCTGCAGACCTGGGCTGGGCACCAGTGCAACTGTAAAACACCACAACCCCCCCAGACTGGGGCTTCCAGCAAACTTTGAGCCTCTTATTTAACAAGCAACCATTTTCCAGCTGGAAATGCTCCCTTTCCCAGCCCAGGTGAGGAGATGGGGGAGTTGTGAGGTTGAGCATCCAGGTGAGCTTGGCCAGAGGTGCAACCTGGCAGGGCAGAGCTGGAGCTTTCTGCTTTGCTTTCTCCTGGAGCAACAATCCTTCCTGGGGCTCTGGTTTTGTGGAAGCTGCCATCTGCTGTCAGAAGCTCATGCAGACAGACACAAGGTCCTGGGGATGAAGCCAAGGCCAGGAAAAACAGCAGCAAAAAGCTGCAGAAAGAGCTCACAGCCTGGAATGCTTTTTTCTAGGACTTTTCATTGCTTGCTCTCACACATTCATTCATGAGTTTAGACTCTTGGCTTGCCCTGGAGTGGAGCATCTTTTAAACAGCCATCTGTGTCCCAGGCAACAAGCTCTTTAAAGCAGTCAGTCAGAGCTTTTGGTGTCATTTATCTCCAGCTAACTGTTTCTCTGGGTTTAATTAAGGGGTAGAATGGATACGTGGCCATCTAATTTTTATAACAGCAAGGTTAGGAATTAAAAACCTGTTCTGAAGGGAAGATAAACGAGGTGTGAACAGCAGAGCTGAGCCTGAAGGTGGCAGGCACTTTAGAAGTATTGCAGGAGCATCAGTGTGGAGCCCATTTGTGCCATGTCAGAAGTTCCCTGTTCACCAAGGTGACAGAAGAAGTGGCTGTGAGATATTAAACCTTTCCTCAATGTTTTCAGTCAAAGAATGCATCTCACAAGGGAGTAAAATACACTGGATGGCCTAAAAAAAAATGGATGCAGCAGAAATGAATCCCAGTCTGAACGTTTGGATGCAGAACTGAGCGTGGATGTCAAGCAAATCAAAGGCTGGAGGGGGTCTGGATCACCTCAGTCCCAGGGAAAATTGTCTGAACCATTTCACTTGGAGGAATTACTCACCAGAACGTGTGTCACCAGCAGGGCTTGAAGCCAGAATTACCAGCACCAAAGAGCTGCATTGCTTCCTGTTCCCTGGAAAAGGAGGTGGAGGTAACTTGGCCAAGCCTGGAGTGATGCCAAGTCCTCCCTGAAGCCTCCTGGTTGGATCTCCCCGTGATGAAGAGGGCTGGGCAAGAAAAAAAGGCTCAGAGGTTTCAGTGTTGGTAAGCAGAGACATGCAAATGGCAAACAGAAGGTGGCTAAAAATAGCAAAGGGCTCTCCAAAAGTCTTACTCAGCCCAGGATCATTCCTCAGGAATATCAGATCCACTGGGGGAAGGGCTGTGGGAAAGGCCACAGAAATATTCTCAGCTGTTGCGAAGTGATTTGGGTCTAAAAAGAAAGAAAAAAATCCATATGAAGTGGTTGTATTTTCAATTCTTCCTGGGTGTGATGGTTTCATCTCCAGAGGACACCACAGAGTCCCAGGGGACACCAGGCAGGGGGAGCAGAGAGGGAGACCCCAAGATTTGCCCTGGGGAGAGGCAAGGAAAAGGGGAAATGCAAGTGGTAATTTGTTACTGCTTAAAACAGGAAGAGCAGAAGGCATCCCATGAAAGGGTCAGGCAGCAGCTTGGCAAAAAGGGTTGAAAATAAAGGATAATTTTGCTTAAACCATAAGGGTAATTGCTGTGGAGTATAATGGAATCTACAGATGAGAGATGAGAAATTAAATAATAAATAATATCTTAATATTTTAACAATATAATAACATAACCAAATAAATTATAGATCACAGATTATAAATCTGGTAGCAAGATGAAGTTAAAACAAAAATGTTACCCAACTTCACAGCTCATAACTCTGGAGCATTAAATTCAACACCAGGGAAATAACATTTGTCTGAGATTTTTCTGCCTTGCCAGGTGTCAGGGTGACAGGGTAGGGACAGTTTTAGGACAAAGGAGCTGGCTCTGGTTCTATATCCCAAGCCATGGTAAAAACTTCTGCAACCACTGAGCTCAGAGAGCTGAAACCTTGGAATCACAGAATAATTCGGGTTGGAAAGGACCTCTAAAGCTCATCTAGTCCTGCAGTGAGCAGGGACACCCTCAGCTAGAGGGACATCCTCAGCTTAGGTTGACATCTAAGAGGCCTGGAAGTGACTGTGGAGTTGTGAGAAACCCCAAAATGATGTTTACAGATTCTCCTATTTTTTGGGCTCCGGTGGTTTCTTGAATTCATCCACAGGATGGTCCTGATTGACTCTGGTTTTGGTGACAATTCTCCTAAAAGAGGAAGCAGCAATCCAGCTGCAGGTTAATAGGAGAGGAGTGGAAATGATAGCTGTGGGACCAAAAGGAGGAAGTGGGTTAATGAAATGGAATGAAATTAATAAAATGAGGATTAGGTTAGCAGGAAAACCGTGAATGGTTTCGTTGAACTTTCTATGAGACAAAAGCAAAACCATGAGCAGGTAAAACCTGGGTTTAGCTCTTCCTCCCCAGGTGCTCCTGGCAGGATTTCTGTCTCCATGTGCCTGCAGGAATGCTCTCAATATTACAGGGATGCTTTCCCAGCCTTTCCCAGCCCAGCAGGAGAAAAACTCCCGAGCTGAGCAGGTGGTTGGGTGGGGGAAGACAAATGTTGGGTGGAGATGCTGAGGATCAGTGAGACAGCTGTAAAACCCAGAAGGTCTGAGAAACCCAGAGAAGGCTTTGACTTTCCATTTAGTCTTCTGCAAACTGCCTGTTAGGGGTTATAGCAGTTGGATTAGGGTTGGATGTGATGACCTTGAAGGTCTTTTCCAACCTCAGTGATCCTATGATTCTTTAAGCACCCAAGAGACCTCCTGAGCAGAAATATTTCCCTCTCCCTTCCCAAAGAGAAGAGCAGGAGCAGCTGGAGCTGCCAGCCAGAAGGATGCTGTGCTGCCTGACACTTCTGCCTGGGGGTGACACTGGGGTTGCTTCCAAAGAAAACCCTCATCTCCCAACCCCACATCTCTGTTCCCAAGCACTGGGATGCAGCAGGTCATTAGAGGAGATCTAGAAGGCTTTTTCTCAGCACCCAGGAGGGGAAGAGCAGACTGAAATCCTCCCAGCTGTGTGAAATCTCACCTTTTTTTCCCCTCTGCTGAGTGATCTGACTCTGAGCTGGTTTGCTGCCACTCTGCCTGCATGCCCTGCTGGTCCCAGCATCTCCAGAGCTCGGTGGGAAAAGCAACCCCGGAGGCACAGAGGAAAAAAAAAAAAAAAAAAAATCCCCTTGTTTGAAATGGGTGAGAGAAAAACGATCATGTTTGGTTTGTTTAAAAATAGCAGAGCAATTCTAAACACTGATGTTCCTCTCAGCTGATCTGGAAACGTCAGAAACTTCCAAAGGATGTGATTAAACCTCCAGGCAGGATTTCTTACAGCTGCTGGGGAACCGCAACGGGGTTTGGGGCACTTTGCTCCATAACTTCACCCTGGGCCCTTCAACCTCAGTATTTTTGGTCTTGCAGGCACTGCTGATGGTGGAAAAACTTCTGCAGGAGGGAATCCTGCTTGAAGCCACCCCAGAGCTGCAGCACAACCTCCTCCCTCCAGGTGGGAAATGTCCCCAAGGGGTGATGTTGGGCTTGGCCATCTCCCAGCATCTTCTGGTTTTGGTTTCACCCATGGTTTGGGCCACCTAGAAAACAAGAGTGGTGGAACTGTGGTGATTTCTCCAGTATTATTCTTGAAGCTTTTCCATGAGTCACCTGAAACCAGCAGTGGGGAAGATGTTGAAGCAAAAGGGGCATTTTTGACCACGTATTGACCAGAGCACAAAGCTGGAAGTGCTCACTCAATGCCCTTCACTTGACAGAACCCAGGGCAAAACCAGTTGGAACTGGAAACCAGGAGAATAACTACATGAGATCACAATTCTGATTTTGCTGGGGACTTCCATGAAAAAGGTAGAGGCAGAATAAGTTTAATCTGGGGGACAAAAATGTCCCAAATCAGAGAGGGCTGGGGAGGTGGCACTGCTCAGGGGGTGTCCTGGGGTGCATCACCAGCTCCCACACCACCCCAGGGGATTTTTTGCCCTGGTGCTGAATCCCACAGGTTTGATCCATGGGATGTGACATTCCCACTTTCAGAAGATGAAGCTTTTCCCTCTCCAAGCCTCCTCCACTGCCCCTTTTTTCCTTTTGCCAAGGGACTCACTGATGTTTAATCACCAAGTCAACATTTTCCATGCTGACTGGGAGCTTATCTTGAAGATGTCACTCGAGTAGTTTCCAACAAAAGGACAAAAAATGTTGCTTAGTAAGACTGAAAACATCACATTGACCTTTTGTGTCAAATACCTATGACCTTATATAGTACAGGTCACCAAGTTCCTCACTATGCTGGTGTCATTGTGACCCCACTCTGACCTTGCCTGGGATTTTGGTTTCCATGTTACTTGATAAAAAAAAAAAAAGAGAGGAAAAAAAAAAAGAGGAAAGAGGAAAAAAAAAAAAAAAAGAAAAAACAAGATGAAAAAAAAAAAGCTCAAAATTAGGTAGGAAAAAACTGCCTGAGAGGATGAAGATAAAAAATGCTTATTTGAAGATAAAAAATGCTCAAATAGTTGTTAAGACAACTGCTGCAGTTCAAGCCAAGGTCCACCCTGAGCAAACCAGGGCCTGAACAACTTTTCTATGGGGGAAAAAAAGGTCTAAAATACAACTAAAAAAAGTTTGAAAGCAGAATGTAAGCAGAGCAATTCAGAGCCACATAAAGAAATCTCATTTTAGGGTGTTCTTGCTTAGGGATTATAGAACCATGCAGGTTGGGAAAGTGCCTTAAGATAAATTTCTGAGCTGTCTTGGGTTCCTATTAGCAGTAAGGAGTAAAAAGTGGTGAAAGGATCTGTTACACAGACAGCAGAAGGTCAGAAGTGTGCAATCTGCTATCAGGTTAATTGTATCCCTGCAAAACCTTCCCAGGTGGAAAACCTTTGGCTGCCAAGACCCCATCAGTGCTGCTGGCTTCATCTTGATAAATCCTTTCTTGAAAAATCTTGCATTTCATGGAAGATATTGGTCTCTAAATCCACAGGTACTTGTGAAAAAAAAAAAAACCACCAACCCAAACCCCTAAATTTCCATTCTCTCTGCAGTTCTGTGCTCAGCCAACATCCTTCCACCAAACCAGAAACCACCAGCTGCCCCTTGATCCCCACCCAGCACTGGGAATGGGGACTTCCCAGGCCCTTCCCACCCCAAATCCCCCATGTCCCAACATGCCTGAGGATGCTTTCCAGTTCAGAGTGGATTTGGAAGAAAAAAAGACTGATTTTTACCCCCATCCTTAACAGTGGACATCCTTGGCTCCCCTGATCTCTGTGGACTGCTCATGATTAGAGGTTCATCCCCTTCCCATGTTGATAATGTTGATAATGTCTCTATTTTGAACCTAATGCCAATGCAGCCACCTCAAGCTGATGTCACAGAAGTGTTTTGTCACCACGAGCCTTCCCTGGACTTCCCTTTCTGTCCCCAGCCACTGCCAAATGCACCAAGTTTGAAAAATCAGAAAAAAAAAAAAAAAAAAGAAAAAAAAGAAGAACAAACAAGAGAAGCAGAGATGAGCAATGAGCTCTTCTACTCACTGCACAGATTATTGCCAAATATCTTGAGGGACTTCTTGGCAAGATGGGAGCAAATCCCACAAGAGCAAAGTGTGTCTGTCCTGGAGCCCTGGGATCCCAATGGGATGCAAAGGTCACCTGGATGAGGGGACAGTCCTCAGGCTCTGCTGGCATTGGGAATAATTGGTATAATATTACAATTTCTCTTTTTACAGCCTGAATAAATTTTTCCAAAGGTCCATTTCACAGTGACAGGAGTTTGGGTGCACCCCAGAGCAGTTCAAGCACTCAACAAACTTTTCTCTTTGCAAAAACCCTTGCAAAGGGTTTACAAAGAGGAGAGAAAAGCACTTGCTATCTCTGCTTGTGGTTTGTATGGCAAAGCATCTGCAAAGCTTCCGTAGGAGACTGGAAGAAAAAGCTGTGTAAGAGAAATTAACTTTCTGACATGGGGATTTCTGTTACTCCCTCAGTTCCTGGAGAGTCTGATTAATTAAACTTCAGTAAGAGAATTATTTAATCGAGATCACCCAACAGCCTTGAGAGTTCCAGGAGAAAACGTTGCAAATCTATGGAAATTTCTAAATAAGAAGAAGAGCAAATAAATGGGGATTAATGAGCATGAAGGAAATGTGACCTCCTGCATCCCCAAACCCAATTAAACCTTCACCTTGGCTTAAGAGGCAGCTGAGTGTGAGAGAGGTCAAGGGCTGGCCCTACAAGAGCAAACCAGTGACCCCCCTCTGCTTTCCCACCTGGTTTCCAGTCACCCCATCAGGGCAGAAGAAATCCAACATTTTCCTCCACCAGTGGTTGAGCTGTGGGTATTCCTGTCAGGAGCAGGACCCCAAGGTCCTTGGAGGTCCCTTCCAGTGTCAGACACACAATAGAATCCCAGAATCCCAGACTGGGCTCAAAGGGACCTTCAGGATCACCCAGTTCCAACCCCTTCCATGGACAGGGACACTTCCCCCATCCCAGGCTGCTCCAAGCCCCATCCAACCTGGGATGGAGCAGGGATGGAGCAGCCACAGCTCCTCTGGGCACCTCAGCACCATCACAGTGAAGAATTTCTACCTAATGTTTCACCTAAATCTCCCCTCTTTCAGCTTCAAACCATCACCCCTTGTCCTACCACTCCAGGCCCTTGTCCCAGGTCCCTTCCCAGTTTTCCTGAAGCCCCTTCAGGCACTGGAAGATGCTCTGAGTTTTCTCTTCTCCAGGCTGAGTTAAGATGCCATTCTGTTAGGAGCCAGAGTATCCTTCCTCCCTCTCAGGTGTCACCAGAACCTCTCTGACTTTGCACAGAACCTACAGAACCAGGACCTGGGCTGATGGAGCTGCCACCAGTGACCGTGCAGAAACCTCCTCCCTACCCCCCATCTGATATGGGTCAGTGCTGAAGAGGTGGCCACGGGGCTGCTGCTTCCTGGAAAGGGTTTTGGGGTTATCTGCAGGGTTCTCAGAAGAGCCCTCGGGGAGAGGATCTGTGGTTTGGTACCTTGAGGAAGTTGGTACCGGGGTGGGATGCTCAGGGTTCCACCAAAGGCCTTTGGAGGGTGAAGTTCCAGGCTCTGGGGAGCTTTCCTTCAGCCAAACATCAACTGGGCCAAACTGGGAGAACGGGTCTGTAGAGGAAAACCCACCTGCTGACCCTGAAACCTGGTTCTGGCTTCTATTTTTGGGGCTCTTCCTTTGCCACCACCAGCACCACAGAGTTGCTGTGACTCAGCTGCTGCAGAAATGTGGAGCAAAGATTCTGTAAGGCAGGATGTTTGTAGGGGAGCTGGGCAGCCCCACACCAGTTTTCTTCATTAAAACAACAACCTGGAGGACCAGTTACCTGAGGCACCCCTGGCTGAGCCTGCAGGACACCATTTCAAGTCATCCTGGAGCTTTTCAGGCTCTTTGCAACGTGGCCATGGATGTGACAATAATCCTGGAAAGTCCTCTGGGAATTCCTGGGGGTGGAGAAAAGTAAACACAGCCCAGGGGATGTTGGAGCTTTCTTCAGGTGTTTACACAAGAGGCTGCAATGGCATCCTGGATGGTTTGTGGGTCTAGCAGGCAGCTGTCCTGGCCCTGGCTGGAATAAAAAATAAATAATGAAGTGTTTGAATCATAAATCTTTATCAGGTCTGAGTTTTCTGTGCTCTCGGGAAGACAAAGCATAACACATGACATTTATGAAGGCAAATGGTTAAAACACACAAGCCCAAAGGGGCCAAGCAGCACTCAGTGATCAGAAACATCCAGTAGGCTTGCTTGATGCAGATTTTTTTGCTTTTTTTCCCCCCCTTTCTCTTTTTCTTTCCTTTCTTTTTGTCTCCTTTCTCCTTTCTTCTCCTTTCTTTAAACTTCCCTTCCATTTCTTTTCCCTTTCCTCTCCTTTTTTTAAACTTCCCTTCTGGTTTTCCCCCCTTCCCTTCCCTCCCTTGCCATGTCACCCCTGTCCCAGCTCCCTTTGGGCCCCAGAGGTGTCACCACCACAGGACACTGTCCTGCACCCCAAACCCAAGCCAGGGTCTGTCCCCCCCAGCCCCAAACCCTTTCCCCTCTGCAGCCCCCTCGGGGCGATGCTTTTGGTACCAGACACGGCTCCTCCATCACCCCCTGAGCTCAGCTCTTTGCTCACTCTCCCAACCTATCCTGAAAGCAGGAAAATCATCAGAGACGTCAGAGTCCTGGCATTTATCTGGGATTATCAGCATTTTACACTGGTTGATGTTTTTTCTGGCAAGTTACTCTCTGAGTAAGTGCCTTCTGC
Organism: Heliangelus exortis; assembly: GCF_036169615.1. Classification (NCBI taxonomy): domain Eukaryota; kingdom Metazoa; phylum Chordata; class Aves; order Apodiformes; family Trochilidae; genus Heliangelus; species Heliangelus exortis. Next base: position 1,425,302 of record NC_092436.1, on the reverse strand, counting down.
TTGGTGTAAATCACCGCCGCCTCTGAATTGTTCTTCCTAAGAGTTTCCACACCTGTTGCTTTTCCACCCTGAACACTCAGCCCTCTCTCCACACTCTCCCCATCCTGCCCAAGCTTTCTTCCAGTCCTCAGCCCTCCCCAGCACACCGAGTCCCTTGCCTTGTCCTCAAAAAATGTCCAGAATGCTATAAAAAAAAAAAAAAAAAAAAAAAAAAATAGCATCCCGAAGTGCGTCTGACCCTGACAGCTGCATTAAAAATGTTGGGAATTACCAGAGAAGTGTCATAGGCTATTGGAGGAATGTGGAAGGAATTATTAAGCCTGTCTGAAATATTAGTGAAACGATGAGAAAACTTTAGCTCATAGCTGGAAACTACCCCTGAGGTGAAATAAAGAGATGGGGGGGAGCATGGAGGGAGCTGGGGCAGAGCTGATTGCTGAGGTGGTTTGATAAATCCCCAAGGCAGGAGATGAGGTCCCTGCTTCCCCCTCCAAAATGATGCTTTGGAAAGATTGGTACCAACCCACAAGGTTTTTCTACAAAGTCCTGGTCACAGTGAGGTGTCTGTCACAGCCCAAATGGAGAAAAGCTCCAGAAAGGCTGAGATTCCAGGGGCTGGATGCATTCAGGGGATTCAGCAGAATGCAAAAAGATGGAAAAAATACAAAGCTACCTGTGAAATTGGCAGAGGAGCTCAACTGAGAGGCAGAACTGGAAGTTCTGAAGGACCTGTCCCCAGTGATGGGCTCCTGGCCTTCCCAAGGGATAACCTGGCTCCAGAACCTCTTCAGAACCTCTTGCCATCCCCTGAGGGCAAGCAAGCAAAGAGCAAAGCAGATTGTGTCAACCATTCCATCTGGAATGAACAGTTTGCTCCTCAAAGTTCTTCAAAAGAAGTTTTTCTGAGGGGGAAAAAAAAAAAAAAAGTTCTGGAAAAAAAAATACTCTTTGGAAAAAGATTCCTGGATATTTTTTGGCCAAGACTACACCATATTTGCAGGAGCAAAGTAAGGGAAAATAAGTGCCATGGCTGTGTTTAGGATAGAGCAGGTAGGCAATAACTCCCCACCAGCCTGCAAGGCTCTGAGGGGTGGGTTGGGTCCAGCTTTAGTTGGGATTTTCATGAGCAACCTTGGATTAAAGAGCAAAATCTCAGAGCACTTCTGGGTGGCAGAACGTGTGCTGCTGGGAGCTGCAGGGCAGAAGATGTCTCTGTCTTTGCCTTCCCAGGGGATGGCTGGAACCTCACCCACACCCACAAGTTCTTTCTCAGTAGCCCAGGAGTTATTAAAAATCCGGATGACTCCAACACAGAAAATACATTTTCTGACATGAAATAATACACAGAAAATCCCTCCTTGCTCCCCTCTTCCTTTGGAGCCCAAACCCAGCTCTGTGCAAGACGTTGTGTGCCAGAACAAGGGACAGCTGTTTGGATGATTTTTCTGTTTTTTTTTTTTTCTTTTTTTTTTTTTTTTTTTTAAATATTCACAGCCCAGCAGCCTCCTGAGTCATTCTTTCCCAATTTTTCCCACTTGCTATTCATCATTAGCTCCTCCTGTCCTTGAGCAGCTCTTCTGCTCCTCGAGTCAATGAAATTTCCTTGCAAACTTTCTCGGTTGCCCTTCAGGTTTTTTGGTTTTCTCCCCAGGCAGCTGGAAAACTCACCCCAAGGTTACAGTGCCTTTCCTAAGAGCCCCAACACCTTGGCACAGCTGGCTTGACTCACAGTCACACTCTGGTGTGTTTCCCAAATTGGGAAATTTAGATCTCATGGAATTCCCTGGAGAAATCGGACGGGAACGTTTAGGGGAATCTTCAAACAAATCTTAAAAAAAATAAAAATATTCTGGCTGTTGAGCCTGGTTTCCAGGGGGATTCTTGTGCCTTATCTACAGATATTTGAAAGTGCTGAAGAAGTCATAAAAAAAAAAAAAGACCCCAAGCTTTAGTTCTTCTGCATCTACATCTGGGGCTGAGCACATCCTACGAGCACCCCCCTGGTATCTTCACTCTTGACCCACAGCTCATCTCAGAAGTGCAAAGGGGTTGAGGTCCAGAGTCTCAGAAATGCCTCTGGGTGTAAAAAAACCCTCAGGAACCTCTTCTTACTCACTTGAACAAGCAGCAGATTCCATTCTTCAGGTAACTCTTCCCCGCCTCCCCTCCAGCAGCAGCAGCAGCAGCAGCAACGTGGTTGTGGTGAGATATTAATCATTTCCTCCCCAGCACTCTGTATAAAAGAGGAGCAAAAGGCAGAGCCAGAGCCAGTTCAGCCCCAGCCCCAAGTGCAGAGCTGGAGGGGAGGATGCTGCTCCTGGTTTTCCTGAGCCTGGGGATGCTCTGCAGCTCAGCACCCAGAGGGTCCCCAAGGGAGGAGCAGAGCTCCAGGGCTTTGGTGGCCTCCATCATCCGAGAGATCATCCAAGACATCAAGAAACTCAACTTAAATGCAGTAAGTTGGTTTTTCCTCTCGGTGCCTTGCACCTGCTGGCTCCTCACTGAGCAGGTGAAGGTGCTGACTTGGTTTTTCTCTTGGGCAGGTTCCCAGCATTGGGATTGTGGATGCCAGGGTAAGAAACTTTGCCTCCTTTTCCTCCTCTTTACAAGGGGTTGCTTCCAATCCTCAAATTTATTTGCCACTTCACATCTTGGGAAGCTCTAGAGAGGCAGGGAACTGCCAAAGCTATTGGAAAAACCCACAGGAAGCTGCTGCCAGTGCTGATACCCTTCAGGTGGCTCCCAGTAGGCAAATGCCTTACATGTGTGGTGGTATCTCCTCAACAGCCTCAAAAATTCACTCAGAACCCTCAGTTTTAGAGCAGTTAAATTTTGCTGTTTGGTTTACATCCCACAGAGCCCCAGTGGTGGCACCGAGCTGTATTTGCCTGCAAAAAAAAAAAATTAAAAATGAACATTTTGTGGAGAAGATAAGCAGTGCAAGGGAGAGGTGGGAGCCCAGCTCCCATTCAAAGTGAGCAGGGGAAAAGCAGCATTTTGCTTTCAAAGAGGCAAGTTGAAAATCCACACCAGCAGCAATAATTCCTTCTATTTCATTAAGCTAATTCCAAGGGAGACACAATAGCAAGGAGCAAAGCCTTAGTGCAGGGCTCCCTTTGCCTCCAGGAACAAACAGCTCTGGTGTTGGACACCTCCACATTTCCCAGCTCCAGTTTCTAGTGGCACCTCCAACTTCCACCAAACCCAGTGGGAGGGTATTTTCTTTTTTTTTTCTTTTTTTTTTTTCTTCTTTTTTCTTTTTTTTTTCCTTTTTTTTTCCTTTTTTTTCTTTTTTTTCTTTTTTTTTCTTTTTTTTCTTTTTTTTCTTTCTTTCTCTTTTTTTTTCTTTTTTTTTCCTTTTTTTCCTTTTCTTTTTTTTTCTTTTTTTTTTTTTTATTTCCCTGCTATGTTATTAGCTGCAAATTTATGAAACAAAAAGAAAACCATGGATTCTACCACAGCTTCCTAAAGGTGATGTCCAAGAAATCGCTGCCCACAAAAATCAGGGGTCATGGTGTAAATAATTCCTAATTTTTCATTCCCATGGGTTAATGTTCCTCAGGGGTACCCAAATTCCTGGGATATGGTGTGTATTTCTGTGGGACCAAGGTGTCACAGGAAGGGCTGTTGAAATAACTGTCCTTGCAGGTGGAAAGATGCATGCAGAGCCACCTGAAAACCTTTGCTGAGAGCCTGGCAGCTCTTGACAAGCCCAGCAAAATCATCTCCAGAAAACTGAGCAGAGTGAACACCTACAAAAACATCCTCCCCAAGGTAAGCTTGGCCTTGCAGGATTCTTTTTTTTTTTTCTAGTTTATGCCATTTGAGTATTATTCAGATATTTGCAACGCTCAGCAAAGGCTGTTGGGTACCTGGGACAGGCCCTGATTGGCTGCAATGGGCACTAGAAATCTTAAAAAAATTTAAAAAATTAAATTAAAAAAAATTAAATTAAAAATGTAATAGACTTAAGGTGGATACCATAGCCCATGTCACCAGTATGATTGAGAAAATGGGTGTGTGACAGAATCCCAGCCTGATTTGGGTTGGAAAAGGGCTTGGAGACCACCAAGCCCAACCCTTTGCCATGGGCAGACACTTCCCACCAGACCCTGGTGCTCCAAGCCCCACAGAGACATTTCCAATAAATGGCTTTAAATATGGTATTGAGGTTCCATGGCTCAGTTATGGTTTCTTTTTGGGTTTTTAAGGATCTTGATAAGGAATGCAAGACTGTACAAGTAACGAGTGAGGTGTTCCTGGAGACGTTGGACAATTTCTTGGGGCTGCTCTCAGAGAAAATCCAAAAAGCCTGAAGGACCACACTAAAGCCAAGAGGAAATGCAGAAGCTGAACTCTACTCCAACCAAAAAATGTGATTCAGTTGTTAACTTATTCTCAGGAACGTGGCCATAGGATATTTATAGAGTGATAGATACACTCTGTGGATATATATATATATGGTTTTAAAATATATATTTATGTGTAGAACAAGTGATGAGAGCATCCATGCTCTCCTAATGACTGAAACGTGCTGCTCTGCCAAAGGACAAGTAGAGAAAAATATTTTTAAATTATTTTTAAGAATATTCTATGCAGTTTTCCTATCCTAACTTATTTAATACTGTTTCATAAAGGGAGGGGGGGGGGGGGGGGCGTTTATTTATTTATTTATTTATTCTATTTATTTGGTTGGTGGGATTTATTTGATTTGCTGGACACTTTTGGGGTAATTATTGTGCTGATGTGTGTATTTCAGTGCTGATTTTCAGGAAGTGCTGTTTAAGGTGCCTGAGGAGGAGCTCTGGGGCTGGGGTTTGGTGTCACCCTCTGTCCCCAGCCCCAGGGCTCAGCTCTCTGCCACCCAAGTGCTCCCAAAGTTGGGCTAAAGCCACCCTGCAGGACAGGGACAGGACCTATGGGTGCCACCCAGCACCAGTTTGAGGGGGGCTCAGGATGAGAAGGTCCAGGGATGGGATGGAGAAGATTCCCAGGGGTTGGGAGGTCCCAGTTCTGCTCCATCCCTGGGCGTTCCCATCCTGGGAATAACCTGAACCACTACACCTTTGGTTACTGACAAGGCAGAACCAAGGCAACCAAATCCAGCCAAATTCTGGAGGGTGCAAACAAGGCTCTGAGAATCCTGCTGAGTTTTTAGCTCCAAGTTTATTCAGTTGGTCCCAGCTCTTTCCCCCATCTCAGGTGAGCGGAGCCGGACTGAGCCGGATCAGCCAATCTTGGGTTTCCGTGTGTTGAGGTATCCGTAGCTATGGAGGGCACTTGGAAAGCTCATACCCTTCCCAAACGATCCCTTTAGATTGTGCAAGTTAATATTTAATTAAAATAATAATAAATGGAAGAGGAATGTTGCTGCTCGGGATGGTTTGTAAGGCCCCACGGCTGGCGCGTCGCTGGGCAAAGGTTTGTGCCCTTCCACAAAACACAAATGGAACTCTATAAAAATAAACAAAGTTTCTTCCTGAATTCCAGTACCTTTTATTTGTGATGGGGGAGAAGTTCTGGAGATGCTCAGGGGGAGCTGAGTCGGATTTCCAGGTGGGATGGACACTCCCTGGTGTAGGATGCTCCCGACGTGGAAAACCTGAGAAGTTTCGGTGACCTCCCCGAGGGTGGGGATGGAAGTGACAGCCCAGCTGGGGCAGGAGTGGGTGTCCAAGCACTGATGGAGCACACCCTGTGTCAGCAGGATGTGGGTTTATCCTGGAATCTGATAAGAATCAGCAAACCTGTAAATAAAATTAAAATCAGAGCAGTTGGAATCCTTCCCCGCCAGCAAAATCCCTGCTCCTGAGCAGAGCTTCCCTTCAGTGCTGCAATAATTCAAGAATAATAAGAAGAACCACCCTGAGGAGACTCTTCTTGATGCTGCATTTCAAAGTTTTTCTTAGAAATGAGGTGTTTAATTTTTTTCACAGGCTTTGGAAATATTTGGCATCAAATTTTCAGTTTGCCCTTCAGATAAATGAGGAGTGATGGAAGGGCAGGTATTTGGGAAGGGAAAAAAAAAGAAAAAAAGAAAAAAAAAAAAGAAGACAGAAAAACAGTGAGACTAATCTGAAGTAGAAAACATGAATCAGCATTTTCAGTCCAGGAAACTCTGACAAACAGACCAGAGGGAAAAGTGAAGCATTAATAATTCAAAGTCAACCCTGAGCTGGCTGCAGGGAAACGCAGCCAGAGCTGTTGCCCAGGGCAGCAGACAGGTGGGGAAGAAAAAGTGTTGGGCAGGCAGCTCTGGTGCTGGCAGGGTGCAGGCACAGAGGTCCCAGCTCTGGATGGAGCCTCCCAGCTCCCTCCAGCAGAGCACAGCCCAGGCGAGGAGGAAAAGTCCATTTTGTTGGGGTTCCCAAGAGCCCTGCCCTCATCTTTGACCCCAGAGGGCTAATCAGGAAGCCACCAACCCAACCAGAATGCCACCAACCCAACCAGAATGCCACTAACTCAACCAGAACACCACCAACCCAACCAGAACACCATCAACCCAACCAGAATGACACCAACCCAACCAGAATGACACCAACCCAACCAGAACACCATCAACCCAACCAGAACACCACCAACCCAACCAGAAAATTATCAACGCAACCAGAACACCACCAACCCAACCAGAACACCACCAACCCAACCAGAACACCATCAACCCAACCAGAATGCCACTAACTCAACCAGAACACCACCAACCCAACCAGAACTCCGTGGTGCAGGCAGGAGGGAAGGGGCTGCCCAGGTCCCAGCATGGCCTTACCACATCCTTGCCTTTGGATGGGAACCACGAGGGTCTCCTCAGGGCTTTGATGGACCTGATGAGGCCCTGGCACCATCACAGCCCAACTCACACCCCTCAAACCCATGGCAAAGCCTCCACTCAGCGGGGCTGGGTTGTCAAAAAAAAAAGAAAAAAGAAAGAAAGAAGTGCTCGTTGTGTTTCTTGTGCCACCAGCAGCAAAGGGCAGAGCCCCACAGAGCTCCCTGAGCCCCAGGAGGGGATGAGACATGCAGGGGGCAGCGGGGGCAGAGGCACTTTCCACTTCTAGAAGCTGGAGGTGTGAGTTCATATTTAGCTCTTCCCACGTAACCAGGGAGAAATTATTCTCAGCAAAAGCCACATTCCCCAAAACGTGGGGCAAAGCCACATTCCCCAGCCTGGGGGAGGGAGGGGGGAGCAGAGCAGATTCTCCAGCCTGCCCAACCTCCTCCAGGTGTTTGCCCCACACCTGCCTGTGGGCTCCATGATGGGACCTCCAAGGTTGGGAGATGTCCACCCACCCTATGTAGGACCAGCCCCAGTCTTCTGCCTGCCCTCCAAATCCAAATGCCCTGTGCCACCACCATGGGCAGGGCTGGGAGAAGGTTTGCCAAGATAAATCAGGCTCTGGGAGCGGGGGGGACACCCAGCACACCCCATTCTTGCACAGACACCAGCACCTTGAGGCCATTTTTGGAGCTTGGTCCAGGGGTCCCTCTCTTTCCTAGAGCTGGATGGCTCTGGAAGGGCTCAAGGTGGGGCAGGCAGGGGGAAGCCAGGTCATCCCTGGAGGAGGTTGCAACCAGCACCTGAACCTGGCTTTCTACTCCACAAGGATGACTTCTCCTCCTTATCTTTTTTTTTTTTTTTGGAAACCTCTGATTACTCATTTTCTGTTGTTATTTGACTCCCTTCCTCACCCTTCTCATCAGCCACTTCCCACAATCCCCAGACTCCGTGTTCTGCAGAACACAACCCTGCTTCCACAGCCTCCCCAGCACTTTTCCTTCTTCCTGATGCAGACCTGATGGCTTCACAACCAAAACTTTTGATGTCCCTTTCCTGGGCCACCCCCTCTCTCTCTCCAGAGCCCAACTCCAGCTGGTCAATGGGTGCGGCTTGAAAACTCCCACTTGTTTGGCTCCAGCATCTCTGTTTCTCTCCAGCTCCCTGGGTTTCAGACGGGTGACTGAGAAGAGGGTGAATCACCTTTAAATCTTCCCAACCTTCTTTGGACACTTCCCAAAGTCACCCAAGGTGTCTCAGAGGCACCAGAGGGGGAGATGCTGCACCCCGAGGGGCACACGAGGTCCTTGGGGTCAATAGGTGATCCACAGGTGTCAGTCCCACTCCAGCTCCCCAAGGGCCTTGTGTGGTTTTGGAATTGGGCTCCATGGATGGGAAGACAAAGAAATTGTAAAGATAAAGAAGATAAAGGAATTCTAGATATGATTTCTTTCAAGAAAATAGGGCAAAGGGTTTTGCTTCCTCTGCTGTCAGGGCTGGAGGGTGAAGTGTGAGGACATTTGTTGGCCCCTCTGCACCAACCTGCTGGCAGCTGATGCCAAGGCAACCCCTTCATCTCCTTTCTTAGAGCTTAACACCCAAACCCACAGCTTCTTTCATCTCTAATTTTGCCTGGAAGGTGAAAAGACCACGGGGGGGGGGGGGGGGGTTGGACTCACTGATCTCTCGAGGTCCCTTCCAACCCCTACCATCATGGGATGTCTGTGAGCAAGCAGGGAGTCTGGCTTTCCCTTTCCCAAAATTAGGTCACCTACAGAAAAGAAGCCAACAAGTCTAGGAGCCCTAAAGCCCCCAGAGTCCCTGCAGGCCTTGGCAGAGCTCAGAGGACAAGGGGCTGCCCTGGAGGTCAGGATGCTGAGATGTGCACCATGAGTTCATCACTGAGCCCCTCAGCCTGCACAACTCTCCCCAGGTCCTGCAGAGGAAAAGCCCATATGACTCACAAGCTAATTTTATTTTTTTTCCCCCCTTCATGAGTAGCACCAGACAAAGTCATCCAAGCCCCGGGAATACCTTTGGATGAATTCAAAATCCTTCCAGATCCTATTTCAGAGCACACAACCTCTGCTCCTCCATCAGCCTGACGCTTTCCCAAGCTGACAGCCCACTGTCCAGACAGCTGGCCAGGGACCAGGGGCCACGAAACACCAAAGGAATGTCCTGAGCAGAGCACAGAAATTAAGATTTCTCTTTTCAACTCTCTCTGAACAGGGTTTAAAATCTCCCCAGAGCGAGAAGCTTCTGTTTCCTTCCTTCTGCAGCTCCTGACCACAGAGGTGCCTCAGGGCTTAACTCCTTCCAGCCCCAAGGCAAGGAGGTGCTGGGGCTGTTGGGCAAAAAAATGTTGGAAAATGACCCGATCCCATTCACCATTTGTTCCAACTGGAAGAGGGGAAGAGCCCAGGAGGAGGGGAAGGAGCCCGGGGTGTCCTGAGGATCCTGATGGTTGGGGTCTGCTCGGAGGTGTAGGAGTGCAGCTGCCAGCTGGAAAGGTTTTATTTAGGGAGAAATAAAACCATTTTGGGGTCAGACGTGTGGGTGCGAGGTTGACACAAGTGTGAGGAGGGTGTTCAGAGGGAGGAAAGGATGATCAAGCTTTTTGTTGAGGGATGGGAGGAGGAAGATCAGAGTTAAGATGGAATGTCATGGATTAGTAAACTGCTTCCCCAAGTGTTCTGCTTTCCCTCTGATACAACAGGGAGCCTCCCAAGAGATGCTCCAGCTTCCACTGAAGTGATTTGCACGTGGTGATGACCCCATAGTGACCACAAACGTGGTGGTGATCCAGAAGTTCTCCAGCAAGCCCATCACAGGGAGGAATTGTGCTCAGTGGAATCAGTGGAATCTTCTCACCAGGATTTCTACTCCGGTTACAGAGAGAGCAGATCCAAAAAAATTAAGCCAAAAAAAATCTCTCCAGGCTTCAAAAAAAACCACAAAAATTGCTGTTTTCAGTTCATTTTCTCAGTTCATTTTCTGGTCAAGCTTTCAGTTCATCCCATTTTCTGCCCATTCATTTAATTCCACACCTGCCCACCTATTCCAGAGGGGTGAAGTCACACCAGAGCCCTGCATCCCATCAGCTCAGATCCTTCCCCAGGTTCTTTTTTGGGTGGAGGTTGGACAGAAGTGCTGCTGGGAACCCCCTCCTGCCATCCCAGAGGTTATCCCTGTGGGACAGAGCAGGGAAGAAAGGTCAACCCTGATCCCACCACGAGAGGAGCAGAGTGGTCAGGGTGGTTTCAGCTCTTCAAATGAGTCAGGGCTAAGGACCTGAGCTGTCCCTGTGCGTACATGGCCACACCACAAGTTCCATCTTCCTTTCTGATGCTTATCAGCTCTTTCTTTCCACCCTGGCTGCAATCTAAGAACCTCTTTGCATGTCATCAGGGGCTATAAAAAGAGAATCAGGTGGAGTCCCAGCTCTGGTTTTTCCAGCAGTAAAAGTCCATCCTGCCCACACCCTTCCCCTCCCACCTTCTCTGGGGTGACTTTCATTGCCTCAGCCACTTTGGAGGTGAAAGTCAACCCCCCCCCCCTGGTGCTCACCCCAAAGTTCAGCTGTGTCTCAGATTCTTTCTGCCTTTTCCAAGGGAAGAAATTCTTCTCTGAGATTTGGCCCTGGCTACAGCAGAGGGTGCCAGATGGAAATACATCCAGTCCATGGCTCCTCCTGGAACCCTAATCCATCCTGGTTTACCTGCAAGCAGCTGTAGCTGTGCCAGGGATGGGCAAAGTCCTTCTCCACCCAGCCCTGCTCAGTGTGGAGGCAGCACAGATGGGGACAAACACCACAGAATCATTCCAGATGGAAAAAAAACCCCCAAGATCATCAAGTCCAACCATTCACCCAACTCTACCAAGTCCAGTACTTAAACCATGTCCCTCAACACCTCCTTCCAGCATTTAATTACCCTTTCAGTGAAGAAGTGTCTTCTAATCTCCAATCTAAACCTCCCCTGGAGCAACTTAAGGTGGTTTCCTCTGGCTTTGTTGCTCATTATTAGCAGGCTCTAATTGCAAGGCTGGAGGACAGGAGAGGGCTCAGCACTCCCAGCACCCACTGTGGCCACCCTGGAGCCCCCCCGGGGCTTGGGGAGCAATTCTACCAGAATCATCATCAATGATTCTACAACCCCATCACCCAGACTTCCATCTCCATTACCAAAACCTCCATCCCCATCACCCAAACCTCCATCCCCAACACCCAAACTTCCACTCCCAACACCCAAACCTCCACCTCCATCAACCAAACTTCCACTCCCATCATTAAACTTCTATCCCCACCATTAAACTTCTATCCCCATCACCCAAACCTCCACCTCCATCACCCAAACCTCCACCTCCATCACCCAAACCTCCATCTCCATCACCCAAACCTCCTGCAGGTATATGGAGCTTGTGGCCAAATGGTTTCTACCTCCTCAGGAGAGCATGGAAACTGAGCAAATGCTCCTTAAGCAAGAGGGAAGGAGCAACTCTTCCGCACCTGCTGAGCTGCCCCAGACATTTAGGAAGCCCTGGTTTAGCTTGCACACATCTTTAGACATCATCAGTTCATAAAAATCCTTCAGCATCTCAAAGCAGAGGGGGCTCCAGCACCCGAGTTACGCAGCTCCCGCTGAACCGAGGGGGAACCCTTCTTTTAGAAACTTGTAGTTTCCTCAATCAGATAAGAAAGCAAGAGCTTCCACTCCACAGGTGACTACTCACCCTCACTTTGGGCATATTTGTGGTCAGGTATTAATCATTTCCTTGCAGCAGAGCACATATAAGAGGAAGCCAGGAGGCAGCCCCAGGAGAGGAGCTCAGCGCTGGGGCTGCGATGCTGCTTCTGCCCGGGCTTTTGCTGTCCTGGGGAGCTCTGTGCCTCTCCTCTCCTTTGCCCTCCACCACCCGCACTGCCACCTCTCTCATCCAGGAAACCCTCAGAGATGTCCAGAAGCTCACCTCGAAGGTGCTCTCCTTCCCTTTGGGCCCCAGGTTGGACGTTTGGTGCTGGTGGAGCATCTTCTAACGCGGTTTTTTTTGGTTTTTTTCTCCATCTCTTTCAGGGCAGCAGCCAAGCAGTGGCTCAGGTAAGGTCTCTGTGTGGTGTCTTGTGGCTCGTGGGCTCTTTGGGAAGGAAGGGCAAAGCAGTTATGGGCAAAGCAGTTATGGGCAAAGCCCTCTCAGGATGTCTGCAGACTCCTGAGCTGGGTCTTAGCGGTGACGCGCGGGGCTGAAAGGGCACCCAGGGGAATCCTCCTCCCCCCCCTCCCTGCTTGCAGGAAGTTTCTAGAGGCAAAACCCAACCCTGACAACCCAGGAAGCTTGGTCCCTTCCTCTAAGGTGGCCAAAGTTACCATCCAGTGCTGGCCTCAAGTTCTTTATGTAGCATTTTAATTGCATTAATGAGCTAAAGCACCTGAGCCAGCGACAGAAATGACCAAATTTTGTTATTCCAGAGCAAGGTGCTGGAGGCAGGAGGAAACACAACCACTTATCTAGATGGATTTATTGAAGCTCTGAGAAGCAGCAAAGCGAGGCCCAAGGAGAGAATGATAGCCCAGAAGCTGCAGAAAATCAGAGATGTCACCAAGAAGTACCCAGGCTGGATGGTAGGGTTGGGTTGGGTTGGGTTGGGTTGGGTGCTGGTTGGGTTGGGTTGGGTAGGGTTGGGTTGGGTTGGGTAGGATGGTGAATTACAAAGAAAAAAAATGATCTTAAAACTAATATTAAGAAAAAAACCCTGGATATTTTATTAAATATCTGAATATTTATCTGGATAAAAACTGGATATATTGTTAAACAATTTAATTATTAAGAAAAAAAAACTCAGCTAGAAGCAGGGAGCAGAAATGCAACTTCCATCTCCAGATTCTCTCAACTCTTCCCCCTCCTCTTTGTCCCCAAGGAACAGGACTGGGAGCCACTGGAAGAAGAAGATTTTTTCAGTAATTTGGAATATTTATTGAAGTTCCTCAACCACTATGCCCCATGGGAGCAATCAGTGTAGTCTTCCAAGAAGCCTGAAGCACTCCTGCTCCAGCCCACTGGGAGCTCCAAGCTTTGGGAGATATTATTTATTCATGTACCTATTAGTATTTATTTATTTTATTTATTTATAGTAGTTATTTATTGTTACAAGGTGGAAATGCAATATTTACCCTAGGAAAATGCTAATGGGGGGGAGGTGGAGCTCTGTCTCTCTCCAGCACCCAAACCCCAGGGCTCAACTCTGCATCCCTGAAGATTAAAACCATGCTCCAGCCACAGTGAAAACTACTTTAAAATGTGAAAATTATAGAATTAGGGAAATATGACTGTTCATCTTACAGCTGTGTGCTGCCAGCATCACATACATAGCAATTCTGGCAGGGAAATAGGTGGGAAATCTGTCTGCAGAACTCTATGGAATGTACCCAAACTCTAACAGAATCTCTGCAAAATAAATCCAAATAAATCTCTTGCACAAAGGTGTAAATTTTATTATTAAAGAATTTAAAGATTATTATTATTATTATTATTATTATTATTATTATTATTTATTGTTGTTGTTTATGGTGATTCAAGAAATATTCTTAGTTTGATTAATCAAATCAATGTCTTCTAGGGGTGAGATTTTGACATTTTTTGGGGGGGTTCTGTTCAGAAATACAGAAATATACAGAAATTCATTTAGCAAACAGCCAGAAAACCCTGTTTTGGGGACAAGGGGACAAACCTCCAGCTGCACCCATGTCCCACCAGGCTTGTTGGGCAAACACTTTCCCTTCCAAGGGGATTTTCCCACTGGGATTTCACCTTCAGGAAAAGAAAAAAAAAAAAAAAAAAACCTCACCCAGCCCCATTTTTGTTTCCAAGCATCACTGAGCACCTGAAAAAATTTCCCTGATAGCTGGAGGATGGAGCTGGAGAGGCAGGGGAATCCATGCAGGGATTACTTGAGGAATTAATGAGTTTTCATCTCCAGCTGAAGAGGAGACGCTGGAGGGTGGGAGAGGTGAGCATGGGATGAACAAGGAGGGGAAAAAAACCCAAAACAACCCCATGGGAGGTTCAGGCATCACCTCAGAGTGGCCAAAAATAAAGCAGTAACCAACACCTAGAGAGACAGAACCTGGAAAGGGAAGCTCAGCTTTTTTAGTGGCTTTACAGACAAATCAGCTCATTCCCTGAGAGGGCAAAAAGGGGACCCTGGGTACATCTGAGCTTCTGGGTGATGCTCCTTGGGATGCTCCCTTGAGAGCCCCAAGGGGATGTTCTGGCCCTGTTCCCCAGCATCCTGCTGGAAATCTGATCCTCCAGGGAGTGGTGGACATCCAGCTGAAAGGTTGGAGAATTTTGGAGAATTTTGGGGAGCTGGAGCACAATCCAACACCTTGCACCCAGCCCAAGCTGCTCTCTTGCTTGGAATTGGGTGCAAAGGAGCAGTTCTGAGGCAAAAACTGATGGGAAAGGGACCACAAACCTGGGGAGGGTGAGGGGAAGAGTGGCAAAAAGGCTCAGTTTGGCATTTTTTAGCAAGAAATCTGAAAAGGAGGCAGAGGAGGGGACCAGGGCTGCCAGGAGATGGTGTGGGCCCTGGCTCCTGGTGGGAAGGTTGGGAAGTGGCTCTGTCAGGATGAGCTGAACCCTCCCTGGTTCTTCTCTAGGTGGCAGCCAACGCCTGCTCTGTGTCCTCCAGAGCCTGGAGCAGAGGGGATGGGGGAGAGCTCCTTCCTCCCTCCATCAGCTTTTCCCAGGATGACTCCAAAAGTGTCACTGAAAGGGGAAGGAAGGTTCCAGACTCACCTTTTGCTGACCAAACCTGAGGAAAGGTTTGTGTGCTCCAGTTCACCCCAGTTGCTGCATCCTCCCCCTCCTTGCACCAGCTCCCACTCCCTGATCTTAATTATTTTCACTCCTTTGGGGGGATTTTTTGGGAAGCTGGACTAAGCCAGCAGCACACAACTCCCTCTGCCAGCAGCCTTGGAAACTCTTCAGCTGGTTACAACTGGGAGAATTCCTGTTTGTGTTGCTATGAATCACCTTTTTTGTAGCCAAAAAGCTCCTGCTCAAAAGGGTTTGAACTGAGCACAGCAAATTCTTGCCTGGAGGTACAAGAAAATTAAAAGCAGGATCAATCCTGGAGCCTGAGGGGTTGGATGTGGAGCCCTCAGCTCCTCCTGCTCACAGCTTCAGCTGATGTTTGCTCCAGATATCTTTACCCTGCAACCATTTACTGCAATATCATAGGATGGCATCTCATCTGGTGGAAAAAAAAACCCAGCAACAACCACCACCTGAATGCTGTCCTCAGATCTCAGCATCTCCTCCTCTCCCCTATCTCCTCCATCGTTGCTGCTTTGTGCAGAGCTGCTCCTGAGGCATTAGGAAGTTTATCAGAACATTCACCAGAGATCTTGCAGACCTGATCTGCTGCTAATTCAACTGCTGGAGCTGTTGCTTCTTTCCTATTTGAGTGATTTCTGCTCATGACAAGATAATCATCTCATCCTGCTCTTACTCAGCATCTCTATATAAGTGACCTTAGTGCCTACCAAGAGAGCCCAGCTTGAATTCAAAGCCCATTTCAGATCAAAAAGGGTCAAGCTCCTCAATATAAAAACCTTTAAAATGCATCTTCACTTCCCCTTTTATCATTTAGCCTGGGGGCATCCAGTTTCTTTCTTCCTCTGAAGGAAGGGCTGGATCTGCAGAGTGAAGCTGAATGCACAAACATTGATGAAATTCTTTGCTTCCTGGATGCTGCAAACGGGGCCATAAATGTAAATCCTTGCCCTCATCCTCCATGCCCCAGATTTGCTGCTCGAGACCATTTGCCTGTGCTCAGACATTTCCCTGGCCCAGAGAAGCAGGAAAACCAGATTTAAACCAGGTTTGGACCCATTTGCTGCAGATGAGGCCATCCCCAAACCTCTCAGTAACCAAAGGCAACTGAGCTGCTGCAGCCAGAGCATCAAATCCTTGGCTTGAGCTAAGAGTCCCCCAGGAACCCAGGGGGTGGAAGTTTGGTTACTGGGGGCACCAATTCACCTCCTATAAAAGGCATAAAAAGTCATTTCCCAAAATCTTGAGGTCTACAGAAACCCACTGGAATTCTGCTCAGGAACAACCCTGAACCAACCCCAATTTTGGATCCAATTTTTTTAATTTATTGGACTCCTCATCCAGACTTGAAGGCTTTTCAAGCACAATGCTCAGAATATTCTCAAAGGCAACGGGGGGAAAAAAAGAAATCTGGATCTAATATTCCTGGCAGCAGCACAATCTTCTTTCTAACAACTTCCATCCACACTGGGCTCGTGCCTCGAGGCACATTTTATCTCTGTCATGTTTCATAGGCAAAGGGTTTTAATTTTTATTCCTTGCTATTAAATGTTCCTACTCTGTCCTCACGACAGAGCCTGAACTTTGGGTGGGGGACAGAGCTCAGGAGGGACTCAGCAGAGCTTTAACCACCCAACAGGAGCAAATAAATAAAGCAGAAATTATGGGATAGCCCCATCCCTGCCCCTCAGTTATCTGCAAAAGCATCACCCACCTTATCTCTGCCCAATTCCCCTCCCAGGTCAGAACCTGAGGCCAGGTCCCTGCTCACCCCCAAATTTGGACACGGATAATGTGCACCCATCCCCTCCCCATCAACCCAAACGTTGTCCTTGAAAAGCCCCAGTCCTCCCCCACCCAAAACCCTCTTGGATTTTCAAACAGAGCAAACTAATGGGGACTCTCCCTCAGCTCTTCCAAAATCCACACGGTGCAAATCGACCGCTAAAAAAAAAAAAATAAAATAAATAAAATTCAGCAGCCAGAGCTGCAGGTGCAAAATGTTTTCCCGGTGGCTCAGAAGGCTCCTGGTTGTCCCCTCCTACAGAAAAGCTCCAGATGACAGCAAAAAACCCAGCTTCTTACCTTTTTGCTCCCATTTTTGGTGCCAAGGTGCTGCACGGGACGGAGCCGCTTGGCATCATCGACCGAAAAAAACCCCAGAGAGTGGCTGGGGAGGCTGCAAAACTATTTTAGCTTCTGAGTGGTTTGTAAAGGAAAGCTGGTGAGGTAGAAAACCAAACAAAGAGGTGTGATAGGGTGAGTCCTCCCCCTCAGATGGCAGCTGGAGATAAGGCTGTGGGTGAGGAGCAGGAGGCGAGCAGTGGTCATCACCCTCCTGCACCTTCCTGCAGCCCCAGCTCCACAGCAGCCTCCAGAAATGAACCCCAAACGAGCACTGAGATGGATGCAGTGCTGCTGAAGGGTTAGGAAGGATGGGATAACTCTGGATGAGGAATCCTGCATCCCAAGGATACATCCTGCCTCCCCAAACTACACTGCTCCTCACCTGGGAGAGGTTGGTGCTGGAAAGCAGGACTGGGCTGCAGGTCAGCAACCCAGCAGAGAGCACAGTGCCATTTCCAGGAGCTCAAGGGAGCTTTCAGTTCTGGGATCTCACCCTGATCATGAGAAATCAATCATGAAAAACACCCTCCAGGCAGCTGTTAGTCACCAGCTCTGCAGAACACATCCTCCCCAGGCAGCTCTTCTGCAGCTTCCCCGACTCAAAAGCATCTCTTCATTTTAAGGAAAAAATGCAACAAAATGCAGTGCTGGGCACTGCCAGCTCTCCAGCTCCCAGCAGTTATTTGCAGGGCAGTTTTCTCAGAGCACAGGAGGCATTTCAACCCTTCCAAGGGCTGCAGAACATGGGAAAAGCTTTGACACCTGCAGCAGGAGCTGCCCCCCCCCCATGAGCATCACCACCAGAAGACAGAGTTTTCACCAGCATTGAATCTGGGTCCAGCTCAGTTCTTTTTTTCATACTAAAAAACCAATCAAATGATAATTCTGGAGAGAAAAATTCCCTTTTAACTCCAGCACCCAGGGAGCTGTGGGGTGGCAGGGGGTTGGGTGACCTTTAAGCTCCTTTCCAACCCCAACCATTTGATGACTCCATGAGAAAACTCCATTAAAATGGGGTGAAAATTAACACCACTTTCTACAGGCAAAAACCAGCCAGGCTTTGAAGTTGCCTGCAGCAAACAGCAGGGAAAGGACAGGACTAAAGCCTTGGAGAAGAGCCCCATGCCAAGCTCCTGCCCCATCCTCCATCCCTGTGCCACCACTTGGCCTCTGAACCCCTTGTCAGCTGCTTTCTCAGCACCAACCCAACACAATTTCCAGGTTCCTGGTCCAGGAGCAGTAAAAGAAGGTGAGGAACAAGGTTTAACATCCTTTAAACTCAGCCTGGGGTCTGCTTTGCTCTGCTGTGCTGAAGGATGTGGGTTCCAGGTGTCCTTCCAGCCTCAGGGTGACTCAGATCAAACCCACAGGGCAACCCCACTGGGAGAAAAGCTGCTAAAAGAGGGCAAAATGCCCTAAATTTAGGTGCCCAGGAGGCAAGGTCACTTCTATTCCCCCTCCCAGCTCTCCAGAAGAGATTGCATCCACTTACCAGGTGGGCAAAGTACTCACTTAATGCTCTGGTTTGCTGTACGGAGGAAAAAAAAATAAAATAAAATCTTCTGTTGTCACCTCCAGGAGGAGCATCAGGCACAGATAAGAAGCCAGGATTTTAGCAACAAGGCATCAGTTTGTTGTGAGACACTCAGGGAGTTTTAAAGGGGTTTTATTTGGGGGCTTTGGCTTCCTTATGTTTTAAAGAAAAGTACTTTAAATCAAATAAAGCTGTTTCCAGGAATCCCTCAGCCCTGGGGGGGCAGCTGGGTTAGCTGACCACTGCCACTGCTCTGGGAATTTTTTTATTTTTTTTTAGTCTAAAAAACTACCCCTAAAGTTTATTTTTAGGCACCCTGCCAGACCCTCTTCACCTTCTAGAAGGGTGGGAGACAGAATAGGGGAAAATAAGATGCCAGGCTACCCAAACATGGCTGGGAGGCTACTGAATGCCCCTTTTCCCTGAAAATCATTGTTCTTTAGATCAGGTGAGGAGCAGGAAAGCAAATCCTGAGGAGTTCTGCATCCCCACTCCTGCTCCAGGCACAGACTGAACCCAGGAGGAAGGCACCTCACCCAACAGGCTATTTTTCCCAGAGAAAACAAGTAAAATTCTCTTTAAAAAGTGCAGATAACAGTTCACCAGGGTATTTCCCAGCCAACTGCAGCTCCAGCAGTGGGATGTACAGATTTTTTAATTTTTTTTTTTTGGCCCAAGCAAGCCCTGATGTGAACTTCATCCCCCAACATCCCACGTTGACAGAAAGTCCAAGTCAGTCCCTCTGCCTCCCCCTGCCATCCAGATTATTCCAAGAAGAGCTCAGGGCTTTGGCTTATCCAGCTTTTCCCATCTGGGAGGCTTTGCTAAAAAGCAAAAACTCCTGATTTCCTCACTTGATGCTGTGCTGAAAGGTTTTTACCAAGAAAAGCAGAGGTCACCAGTGGAATATTCTGAGCACCCAGCCAAAAACCACAAAATTCATGGCAAGAGGAGTGCTGAGAGGTCAGAAAGCAGCTATTGAGCTGTGCCATGCTGGGGCACTGAAGTTTTTAGGGAAAAAAACTTGCAATTCTTATAGCTACCTGCTATACCTGGTCACCCAAAGCTCATTTACAGGACAAGATTTTAATTTCAGTCTCTGGAGCTCTTAATTTAATTTTAATTTCAGTAACTGGAGCTCTGCCTGGGCAACCAATGTTTAACAGAAAAATCAGAACTTAACACATGGACACCTAAGTAACAAAACAAAGCAATAAAGTTCATAAATCTCCCCTGAAAAAATTCAGGGGCACCTGAGAATATATTGCAAAGTCTCTTTGCTGTGTCACCAGTGCAAATGATTTCTAAATCAGGGTTGTAAAACCATTTTTACAACCTCTGGGTTCACCTGCAGTCATCTGTGTTCCCCAAAGCCACTCTCTGAACCCAGAATTGTCAAGAATTGATGAAAAGTCTTGAAAGTTTAAAGATTTCTACAAAAAAAAAAAAACCAAAAAAACCCCTCCAAACACAAACAGTACCCCAGAAAAGTTAAAAGTTTAAAGGGAAAGGATAAAACTGAGATAAAAGGTGCCTCTAGCCCAAAAAGTGGAGCTCCCAGGATGTTTTACAAATTTCAAGACACAAATTAAACTCCCAGCTTCAGCAGAAGGTGCAGGAGTTGTCATGTGCTGAACTCTTATTATAAAAGCCCTCCAAACCCAATAATTATTCCACAATAAAGGAAAAAGTAGAGACTCACTGCTCCCTGAACCCAAGCACTGATGCATCTATTAAGGACACAGAGAATCACTTTCTGGAAAGAACATTTATTATTTTTGTTTCTTTCTTTCAAAACTCATGATCCATAGAAATACAATAAAATCAACATGTACACACAAGTTTTTTTCTTAAAAAAAAAAAACCACAAACAAACAAACCAAAACCAACCTTTGGTTCAAAGAAATATTTAACATCTTTATCTTCTGAGGTACAAAAGGCACAAGACCAAGCACCCAAAGAACCCAAATTGCCCACAGCAATGTTTGCACCACTATGAGAGAGAAAACTGGGGGGTGAAGGAAGGTTGGAGGAGGATGGAAGGGGCTGGGATGACATGGAAATAACAGCAACCAAACCACAAGGATGTGTACAATGCCATTTACTTGATTTCACAGGTGTTACAGATTTTTTTTTTGTCCTTTTTTTTTGGGGTAAAGTGCCAGGACTCTCGGAGGAAACAAAAAGATGGCTCATTTCTTAGAAATGAACTGGAAGAACAAACAGAAAAGGAGGCAGAGAAACAAAAAAGCTGGAGCAGGTTGGGTTTCAGTCAACTTCTGTTCTCCCACAAGGTCTCAAGAATTCATTTCCTCTTTCATGAAACCATTTGTTTGAAACTGTGGAGAGCAAGGATGGGCAATTAGTTACAGCCACATACCCACTGTCTCACCACAACCCAGACAATTGTTACACAAAAAAACTCACTAAAAAAGCATCAGCTGAGCAATGGAGCTGCTTCACACTACAAGAAATCCATGCTGGGAGTTTTCCCCCTGCCCAAATGCAGCTGAAACACTCAGGGTATTAAATGCTGCCCTAAAGGACACTAAAGAGAATATTGCTAAAAGGATTTTACTTACCCCATTTACACCCAACCAGTACTGGGCAGGCTGCATGCCTTGTTCTGTAATCACCTTCCCCACTTCTGAAAAGATTGTACCAAAACACTGCTGTGCCCTGAAAAGTGAAACCAGAGCTGGATGAGTCAAAAAATCAGTGTGGTGATTACTCAGGTTGGAGTAAGAGGGGAAATACCTGAGCCTCCAGCTCCAGGTTCTTAAGTACTTAAAAAAAAACAAATATTAAAAAAAAAACCACTTTAATCCCACTCTGGTAATTCAGCCCTGAGTGAAGAGGAGCACTACCAATACTCAGGGGTTTTTTGGGAACTAACACAGAAACTTTCAGCTTCTAAAACAAAAGCAGCAGCTCTGAGGCTGCCAGATCAGCTCCAGCTGCCTGTCCATCACCCTGCAAACAAGGGACTTGGAAATGGATTCAGGACTCTGCTGAGAGCAAGAAAGGAACAGGAAAGGGGAAAAAAAAAAAAAAAAAAAAAAATCAAGCAAAGTAAACTTTACCTTCTTGGGCCATATTGCTGCCCCAAAATCTGGGAAAACTGTAGCTCCTCCAGCTTCTACATCACTCATCTGAGGAGACAAAGCCCACAAATTCTGTCCATTTACAACACTTTTGGTACCTGCTGCCCCAGAAGCTCAAATGCCCCCAAAGCCCTAAGAGAAATATTTCTATTTGCCCCCCCAGGAAAGGCACAAAGTGCAGAAGGAGCAGTCCCTGGGACTGCAGGTTTTTGTTCCAGCTGAAAGGTTCTGCTCAGCACCTTGTCTGGATTCTCCAGAACCCCTGACACCCACAAAGAGCCCTCAGGAGCTGGGTCCCTGCTGGGTCAAGGACTCCAGGAGAAGGGAGAGGATTTCAGAGCCAGGCAGTTTCAAGAGTTCCCTTCCATGATCCAATTAGGAAAGCAGCTAAGTGTCTGTTAAACCACATTTTCCTCAGAAATTGAAACCAGGCCTTGGGAATCGATTTGCAGGATTTAGTTTATGCCTCTTGGTCAACCACTTCAAAAACCAGACAAGCTGTCAGAAAAACCCTCACTTTCTGCACTGTTTCTGTGAAATTATCCCACTTCAAGTGCTTTGTGCATCTCAAAGCTTCAATACAGAACAGGGATGTGATTGCCTTTATTCTGCCTTTATTCTGCCTTTATTCTGCCTTTATTCTGCCTTTATTCTGCCTTTATTCTGGATTCCCTTCTGCACTGGAAGGAATTTAAACCTCCTGAGTTCAGCACTCAGGATGCTTTCACTAGAAATTCTAGATTTTACTCAAAGCCCAATGTTCTTGGAAACACTCCCATCAAAACCAGAAAAGTCTTGCACTGATTTCAGGGAGGTTTTGATCCAATTTAATTCAAAGAAACAAACGTGTCAGAGCCACTTCCCCAGCTTAAAGAGCACATTTACTGTTAATAAACACCCCGGGACCCCACATTCTCTTATTGCAACTTGGATTTCTGTTTAAAGCAGATGTTATTACCCCTCTGGTGTCCTCCTGCTTGGTACCTACAATAAAAGGGCACAAGATGCCACAGGTGCACAGGTTTTGCCCCCTTCCAACTAGAAAGCAAGTGCATGCAACTTTGCAAGTTAATACCTAGGTCTGAGCAACACAACCACTCTTTTTAGTAAGGGTGCTGGTAAATGTCTGAGATGTTGTTCTACATGGGGCAAACAAGGACAAATCACCTCTGACCATGTACAACTGGCAGAGGATAAACTGCTTATCATTCCTTTTAAATCAAGGCTTGTCCCAAACTCTGAGGAGCAAACAAAATCCAGAGAGAGAGTTTTAATTTCAAGTGTCTTAGCAGCAGACTATTCCATGGCTGCTTATCTTATCCTGCTTGTTTCAGAGATGATTTCCTCCCCTGCCACAGCAAGTCAGAAGCATTTCTGGTTCTATTTTGAGCTGCATTTCCCACTCCAAATACCAGCTCAGCCATAAATACTTTTTCAGCACAGGATTTCAGATTTGAAGTCGCAGCACTCTGAAGTTGGACACAGTAGATTAGGTGATCCTAACTACTGATATATTATAAAACAGTGTCAGAGGACTACTGGGAAAGCATCAGTGGGGTTTCTGGTTGCAGTGTACATGGTCTGGAGGCTGTAGGAAGCATGCAGCAAGTGGGATCTTTCCAGTTCTGCAGCTGCACCCCAGTCCCACCGAGTTCATGAGCTCCATCTCCTCCATTTGCTGAAGCCCCAGAGAAACTCCAGCTCTGACCAACACCTCAAATGGAGGCTGACAGACCACAGCAACATCAAGTGCTGTCCAACAGGGCTGGAAGAATGTGACTGCCACACAGGAAAGAGGTGACAGTCACCTTCTCCACAGTCACCTTCTCCACCAGCATCCCACGCAGGGACTGGATGCTTGGGCTCCATCAGCTTCTTCAAGATCTTTCCCACCCAGAATGGCTCTGAGGAGAACCTCCAAACACTTGTCTTTGGGAAATAAATAACCCAGATTCTCCTCTCCCCCCAAGGGGAATCCAAGGAGGTCAAAGATCCCACAGCACAAAAACCAAAAAGAGACCCTGGGCTCTATGTTCCAATTGCCTGCCCTGAGGTCTCAACGCCACCAGAATTCTCTCAACTCAAGGTGGGACAGCACCTGATGCTGCAAGGATCCTGAAATCCCTCCTTCCAGATGCCAGGGAACCTCTACCCATAACCAACTGCCCACCACAAGCTGTAAAAAAAAAAAAAAAACCAAAACCAAAAGATGCTGCCAAAAAAAAAAAAAAAAAAAAAAATCAACACTCAAGGCACAAAGGATCATGATACTTACATAGTTTAAAAAAGTGGCCACACGATTCCCAGTCCCTAACCGCTTGAAAGCATCTGGCTCATCTTTCTATAAAATTAAATGAGAATAAACTGGAAACTTCAAGCTCAGAGGCAGCAAAGGGAGGTACTTACATAGTTAAGAAACGTCGCTAGCCTATTTCCTTCCGATCTGAGTGTGCTGTCAAAGGGTCGCTGCAACAGACAACAACTTTAACCCCAGGCCCACACAGCCTCCCAAATCCAGCCACACACCTCCACAGCAAGGATCCTGAGGCTTCATTTGGTTGGAAGCCAAAAAAAAAGGAGCAATTGAGAGAGGGGGAGGGTTAAGGAGTGATAAACCTGAAGCACAGCTGCGTGCGGCGAGCACTGGGGTGTCAGGAGGAGGAGGAATGGAGCAAATCTTAGGGCAGAGCAGAAGAAGGGTTTGAAGGGCACAGATGTCACCCAAGCACAGTTAAAAACCATCTGTGCACTGGACTTTGACCCAAGTCAACAGCTCAGGTGAGTGAGAAAAAAAAAAACTCATCTTCAGGGGGCTGCAGACAGCACTCCCCATTCTGGAAACGTAGCAGTGACTCAAAGAAATACTGTCAGGATTTCTGTAAATGTAGCAGTGACTCAAAGAAATACTATCAGGAGCAAAAAAAAAAAGGCCTTTTTCTCTTTTTACCATGAACTTTCAGGTGGCTGCCTGTCTAGGGCTGAGGACCACATCAAAAAAGATCAAATTGTCTTCACTCATAGGAAGCAGAATTAGCATTTGTAGCAGGGTGAGAGCACATTGGTGCCAGCTTAGAAGAATTCAGAATTAATTTAAACATCCAATGTGTCTTTCCTCCCTTCAAAAAAAATGCAACTAAAACTTTTTTTACATCTCTAGTAGTCAGGAAGTCATTCCAGCCCAGAGACATCTTTAAGCATTTAAAGAAAAGATGCAATTACTGTCAAGACAGACAAATGACAAGGAAACCCATAATCACCATCTCTAAGAGGTTTTCTGGAGTTAATGAGCTTGAAGTCTATTTCAAGAAATAAAAGGGTTCATTATAAACCCCCAAGCCTCTTGCACGTTCAAATTCAACCCAAAAGAGCCAGCACCAGGGCACTGAGATACAGGGGACTCCCCAGGTTCTGCAAAATGATGGAATCAGAACGATTTGGGTTGGAAGGGACCTCCAAAAGTCACCCAGTCCAACCCCCTGCACTGAGCAGGGGCCCTCAACCCCCTCCCTGGGCAACTTGTGCCATTTTTCCCACTCCCCTCATGGAAAACAACTTTTCCCTGGCATCCAAACCCCAGGTCCAGCCACACAGAAGAACTTTGGGGCAACCAAATCTCCACGTTCTAAGCAGCAACAACCAAAATCTCCCTTGCTGGAGAGCTCCAAGGGGATGAAAAGCTGCAAGGAGATGACCAGGAGATGGGGAGCCCCAGCAGTGCCTTTCCACACTGACATCTGGGATGCACAGAGAGCCTGGAGGACCAGTCCAAAAAGCAGGATAAAAAGGCCTGGCCTTTCCCCATGACTGCAGCCAAGCTTAAATTCCAAGTGGAGCTCTGCCCCAGCTGCTAAATCCAAAAGTCAGGTCCACCCTGGCCAACATGACAGCTGAGGTCCTTGCAGTCCAAAGGTTTTGAAGGGAATTTAAGAACATTTGCTTGAGTCAGGAAATGAAGCAGCCTAAAAGCTAACAAGGAAAATTCTCTGGAGAGGCCAAAGCTAACGAATGTGCTGGAGAGGAGGGGTTATTTATTTTATTTTTCTAAAAAAAACCAGTGGTAAGCTGGGTGGTTTCAGTTCTGCTCTCAGTCACCAGGTTGGGCTCTGGCTGCAGGAACCCCTCCTGCCAGGTAAAACCACTGGGACAGCCAGGACTTATCCAGATCCCACTGAAATCCCATGGTTCTTTTTCTAGTTGAAATTACCAGACACTATAGCTCCTCAGGATGAGTAGCACCCTCAGAAGCTGGTTTAGGGGAAAAAAAATCAAGAATCTGTTCCCCTTCCAGCAACCCAGAGCCCTCTAGTGCCTAATGAGGACCCAGCACCCATGGGGTATGACCCATGATTTCCATAGTGGCTATTTTTTAATTTTTTTTTTTTTTTTTTTTTGGCAAAAAGAGGTCTCCTGCTCAGCCCCAGGCTGATCCCCCAGGGCTTGCAGACCTCAGTTTCTGAATAAAGTCATGGAAAGGGCAGATTGAAGTGCTGCCCAGCTACCTCTTAGTGGCTTTGTACTGTGCAAGGAACCAAGATAAGCAGCATTCAGATTTATTCACTGTTCTCTTGAACTTCCAGCACCAGGGAAGTCTTGCCAAAGGTCACCATGTCACAGGGCTATCTCCACATGTTTTCACAGAAAATACTTTCAACTGCTTTCTCCCCAACCCAAACTGTTCCCTCCCCAACCCCATCCCATTAAGATGTCAATAAAAAGATGATCTTACCCTTGAAAAATCAAAGTGTGGCTCGTACTGCCCTCCCATTCCATAGTTGGCAACCTACAGCATGGAAAAAAGGCAACAAACCCCCCCTGAGCTCCAGGTGAGCACTGCAGAACCCACCATTTGCTCTCAGAGACCCAAACCATGCTTTGAGAAGCAGCACTTGGTGGCCAGGTTGTTCTCTACATCACACTGAGACTGCCAGAAAGGAGGGAGGTGGATGAGAACCAACCCAAGTGCTCTTCTCCTTTCCTACTTTTAAAGGAATATTTCCCAGCAGCAAACATTTCCCAGCAGCAGCAGCTCTCTCACTACAACACAAATGAGCAGCAAGAACTTGACCACACTGTGAAAGGAGGGAGCTGAGTGCAAGAATTTTAGTTATCTGTGTGCAAACCAGGAGACACAAAGCCCAGAATTAATTTGTCAAACATTTATCATCTCTCCCACACACATCCCCACCAAGAAGGAGCTGAAAAGCAGCACCACTTTGCTTACTTTTTCTGAAGACCACAGAATTTAGGGTTTAGCTACTCTGAGGCTGCACTTAACATGTTCTCCCCCCAGCTCCCTGGGTCCTGCACTCACCAAGCTCCAAAAGGAGCATCAGGAAGGAGCAGGACCAAGGCCCAGCTCTTCTGGCACTGCTGGACCACTCCTCCTCCTCCCCTTCCCCTCCCTAACAGCCAGCCAAAGGGCAGATTCACCTGGGAATGGAGCAAAACGATGAAAAATTTGGAAAAATTCAACTTGGAATGAGGTCCTTCTTCTGCAGACTTGAAAAGTCAGTGGCAGCCATCCCCCTCCAACTGGTAAATCCCAGATTCCCCCACTACATCACCTTTTATTTCTTGCCCTCTGCCTAAGACACAAATGGAAAACCAAACCCTCCTGCCAGGTCCTTAAAGCCAGAAGCAGCTGGGAGCATCCCAGGGGTTATAAACACTTTACCTGCAGAGCTTATAAACACTTTCCCCACCCTGTGTGCTTGGCCAGCAGGGAACAGAAACCCTCAGAGGGGGTGGGTAAGAGCCAGCCTGAGTTTTTATCTCCACAAGCCCCAAACCACCTCCAGCAGCAGCTGATTTTCCCCAGGATGAAGCCTGAAAAGCCAACTGCACCCACCTGCAGCAGCTCAGCTGTTTTCACTGTCAGCCCTGTGATCTGCTGCATCCTTTGGTTCACCTTGGCCACCACAGGATCATCATCTTCCTCCAGCCACGAGCTAGGACCAGGCAAAAAAAATTAAAAAAAAAAAAAAATGTTATTTTTGGAATAACCACCAGCAAGCACCCAGTGCCCCAGGCAGATGGCTCCTTCTGCCCTCAGCCAGAGCCACGTGCCAGGCATTTTTGAGCCAGTTTTTTTGCTCCCCACCAAGCACTCCAAGTTTGCAGCTGGAGGCAGCAGCTGACAGCTTTCAGAAAAAAAAAAAACCTTGAAGCTCAACTCTTCTCTCTTACCTTTTGGATACCCTGTAGCTAGCCACTGTAAGGACACCAGTTTTGGGATCACGAACTGTGGCTCGTGCCAGCTGTGTCAAAAAAACAGAAAAAAAAAAAAAAAAAAAAATCCCAAGGGGGAAGAAACACATCAGATTCAGGTTAGGGAAAAAAAAAAATAAAAAAAAAAAAAATCATTTTCACCCAAATCAACACCTTGATTTGTCCAGCTTCAATGAACCACTGTAGGAAAGTTATAGGAAATACAGATTGTTCTGATTTCATGCTCCAACAGCAGGTGCAGAAGCACAAGGCCAATCCACCACCTGCATTTCATCCTGGAAAATTAATTAATTAATTTCATCCTGGAAAATTAATTTCATTAATCCCACACCTTGGGATTCATTAAATCCTCACCCCCTGCTTGCTGAGCAGGTGTTAAAGTCCTTTTCTTAGGCAGCTGGAGTCAGCATTACCAAGAGGCACCAACACCAGAAGTAACACGTGGAGCCTGAGGAAAAAACCCTGGCAAAGAGGAAAAAAACCTGGATGCTTCATGAGTTTCACCAGCAGGGTCCTTGGGTGGACTGAGGAAGCCTCATTCTTAATTAAAAAAAAAAAAAAAAAAAAAAAAGGGAAAACTTTGACAACTGAGCTACAAATTAGAGGGCAGGGAAATCCCCAGTGGCAATGGACTCCTGAGGGCAGCTCTCAACATCACCACGCTCTGATTTTTCCAGTTGGAAGATGCCTGGAATATCGAATTCAGAGAGGTGGGGGTCAGGTTAGCACGAGCTGAAGGTGGCCCTGCAAAAGCAGAGTTCACCTGGGGCTTTTGGACAGTGACAATGTCAGGCCCCATCACCACCTCTGTAGAAAATAAAATAAAAAAGAAAATAAAAATAAAAAAATAAAATAAAAAAATAAAATAAAATAAAATAAAAAAATAAAAATAAAAAAATAAAATAAAAATAAAAATAAAATAAAAATAAAATAAAAAATAAAAAATAAAAAATAAAAAATAAAAAATAAAAAATAAAAAATAAAAAATAAAAAATAAAAAATAAAAAATAAAAAATAAAAAATAAAAAATAAAAAATAAAAAATAAAAAATAAAAAATAAAAAATATTAAAAAAAATTAAAAAATAAAAAAAAATAAAATAAAAAATAAAATAAAAAATAAAATAAAAAATAAAATAAAAAATAAAATAAAAAATAAAATAAAAAATAAAATAAAAAAATAAAATAAAAAAATAAAATAAAAAAATAAAATAAAAAAATAAAATAAAAAAATAAAATAAAAAAATAAAATAAAAAAATAAAATAAAAAAATAAAATAAAAAAATAAAATAAAAAAATAAAATAAAAAAATAAAAAAATAAAATAAAAAATAAAATAAAAAAATAAAATAAAAAATAAAATAAAAAAATAAAATAAAAAAATAAAATAAAAAAATAAAATAAAAAAATAAAATAAAAAAATAAAAAAATAAAATAAAAAAATAAAATAAAAAAATAAAAAAATAAAATAAAAAAATAAAATAAAAAATAAAATAAAAATAAAATAAAAATAAAATAAAAATAAAATAAAAAAATAAAAATAAAATAAAAAATAAAATAAAAATAAAAATAAAAAATAAATAAATAAAAAAATAAAAAAATAAACTAAAATGTGGGGCTTGGCAGACTGGGTGGGATTTGGGTTGGGTACCGAAGAGAGGAGCTGCTGTTCACAGATGACTTTGGGTTTCTATTTGCAGCTGAGAACAAGACCTGGGACACTCCTTCCTTTGGACTCTCAGCTCAGACCACATTTAAATTTAACTCCTGCAAACCACAAACACTTGAGCTCACCCCTCCTCCCTTCCACTTAATCACAGCTCACAGAAAGCCCTTTCCATTTGCCTTTCCTTCAGAGCACGCAGTCACCATTTCCTTCATTTTGCCTCAAAAAAGCCTCCATCCAGCTCCACAACCCCTGTCAGCTGCCTTGCCCTTCTCTACAAGAGCTCTTGGCACAGCTGCTCCTGTAATTGAGTCACTGGGTGTTTTGTTCCAGATTTCTCCTGCAGAAATCACAAGAGCCAAGCTGCCTGAGCATTGCTCTTCACTTGCTCAACTGAATCACAGCTTTTAGGGTAAAATTTAGCTCCCCAAACTATTGATTCCACAGCCATTTCCAAGCTTGCATGGGCTTTTTTTCTGCATTTGGTCTAAATAAATGCAATCCCTGGCTTTTCCTTCTCAAAAACCTACAGCTGAAACCCCACAGTGCTTCCCCCAAATCAATATTTTTGCAGGTAGCACCCAGAACTTTGGGAACCCAATATTTCCATGGCAGACCTGTTCCCAGTGCTTTTCACACCAATAAAGGGCAGAATTTTCTTGACCCTCCCCTGTCAGCTCTGGTGCATTGCCTGAAAAGTTGGAACTGCTTTCTGGATGTGCAAAGATGTGGATTTTTTTTGGAAGGGAGAATAAATCCCCACTGGAATAATCACGTACAGATGTTGTTGCTTGACAAAATAACAAAAAAAAAAAAAAAAAATAATATATTGGCAAGGGTAAACTGCAGATAATGTAAAAGTGCTTGGACCCAAAAGCAGAAATTTCTTGCAAATGCATTTTGGAACAAAGGAATTGCTCATCTTTCTGAGCCCAAAACTAACATACTGCTTCAGAGCCCTGTCTGAAAGCTTCCATAATCACCAACTAAAATTTCCTGGCTGGAATTAAGCTGTGTTTCTTGAGGACCATCTCATCACAGGGCTTGCACTTCACATTCTTTCAGCAGAATTTAAAGCTATGGCTGCAGCTGAGCTACAGACAGATTTAGGAAAAATAAGAAAAGGGTTGTTCTTTTAAAAATTGAATCTTCAGACTTAATTATTTACCTGTTTACAGGGACAGATCTCAGTTCCACACTACATAGATTTAGAAAGAATTCCTTTGACTTAAGAAAACCTCAGTGAGCAAGAGCTGAGACCTTCCATGAAACTTTGCAACTTTCAGCTTTGAAAAAAAAAATGAAAAGCCAAAGCAAAAGAAAAAAAAAAATAAATCAATAGCTGCCTTATTTCAGATGTGCTTTGGTGGATAAAATAGATTAAGTGCTCCATTTACATGCTCCCATTTTATCTGAAGCTCTTGGAAGTTTTCTGGTATGATGTAATAGGAAAAAGTCTCCATTTATGGAGGTGAGAGTCCTCATGGAGACAGGAGTGTTCTGCCAGAGCTGCCTGGCAGTCACAAGTCCAGCTCCACAAACATCCCCAATTATTAATCATTTTAGGAGACATCAGTTTCTCAGCCTGTTTCTAACCAGATATTTAGGAACACTACAGAAGGGGAAATCTTGAATGGAATTTTTTATACCACTTCTCAGAGCAGGAGGGCTCAAAGGAACCATTCACTGATCCATAAAAATGTCTGATTTTTACATGCTTGTCACACCTGAGACAAAAACCAAGGTGCAGCATCTACTCCTGACCTCACACTGCCTTGTTACCAGCAAGGTAACAGCAAATTCCACCTCCAGAAAAAAAAAAAATTCCACCTCAGAAAAAAAAAAAAACCAAAAAACCAGAGAAGATACTGATGAGCTTTAATTGCATGCAGAGTCACCAGAATTCATGCCCTGGGTAACTTGGGTTGCTGATTTACACCCAGCACACTGAAGCTGTCACCTCTGTGCCCAACAGACAGCAAACCAGGTGGAAAAGGCAGATCTGACAAGCTCCAGGAGCTACTGAAGAACAGGAATGATGTCCCCACTCTGTGTTTACTGCACCACATCATTCCCAGTGTGGCACTGGGAGAACCAAGTTCCTCCTGTGGATGAACCATGGCATCTCCAGTGCCTGGACCAAAACATGGTTTAAAAAAAGAAGTGAAGGTTACTCAGAGCAAAAAACCCAAACCTTAGCTATTCTTCTAGCACAACTTTAAAAAAAAAAAAAAAAAAATACCCATTGTTCCTTCCCACTTCTGGTGGGATTTGGGCTTTGCAGTTCAGCTCCATTGCAAGAGGCAGACTTTAAGGTGCAAGGGCCATCTGCTCCTCTGATCTACCTTGTCAGGGCTCATCACCAGCTTCTTCTAAGCCATTTACTGAGAACTTTGCATAATTAAGTGCAACAATGCATAAATACCTTCAGGAGCCTGGGCTTTATGGTCCTACATCACCAGGCAGTTTCGAAATGGTTCCCTTTAGGCTCACAGCTGCAGTGTATCATCTGTAGTATGAAACCAGAGCTTTCAAATCCTTTGCCTAGGCTGTGCTAGCAGAGGTTAAAGCATGGAATTAGCAGTCATCAGTGAGATGGAAGAGGGGAAGCTTACCCTGGGCTTAGCCAGTTGTTTGATTTTCTCAATCTCTTCATCAGACATGACGTCGTAGTAACGAACGATGTGAGGGCTGTCCCACTCATCCTCCTCCTTGAAGGGAGCTATGAGCAGGTGAGGGTTTCTGTTCCCATCATGGTACCTACAAAACAGCCTTTTCTGTCTTCGAGGGGTCTGCAAGAAAATGCCAAGCACAACATGGTCTGCTCAGCCACTTCTCACTGCCTTCAAACCACAAGCCCAAGAACGCAGGCGCCGCACGAGCCATCAGCAAATCTGGGGGGTGAGCACGAGTGATCCTGCCATGTGCTGCAGATAAAAACCAGCCCGTGGCACTCAGGATGCCCCTGAGCACCAGCTGAAACCCTAACCCTTCAGAAAATTCCATCTTAATGGGTTACAGACTAAGCAAACAACTCCATGAAGAGCAAGCTGTCAAAAAAAAAAAAAAAAAAAATCTGGTTCTTGTAATTTAGGCTGTGAAGATGGAGTCAACTGATTCCCTCCCAGCACTGAGATTTTGGTGAGAGGTACTGGAGAGGGGTTGGGCAAAACAGACACCCCAGAAGGACACATTTAAGATGTAAAGGGAAGGAATAAAGTCATTCCATAAGTGTGGCAAAGCATGCCCAGCTCTCAGTAAAAAAAAAAAAAAAAAAAAAGACACTGAGGAGTGTGACACACCAATTTTCAGAACTCAGAGCTGCTTTTCTGTCTAGGATCAACAGGACACCCAGACACAAGGTAGAGATCTCAGCCTGGCCAAATAAATTTCTTTTTTCTTCATCAAACAGCTTCACAGAAGGAAAAGACACAACTTGGCCACCCTCAGGCAAAGGATAATCAGAAAATTGCCACTCTTACCAGTTTTACCCCTTCCCCTCTGCAAAGGGCCTCATAGATGTCCCGCTCAGGCAAGTAGTCAGGAGGCCTCTCATAGGCACCACTTTGCAGCCCTGCTTCTGTCCTGGTCTTGTTTGACATCTTCTCTTCTTCCTCCTCCTCTTCCTCCCTTTTCTTCTCCAGCAGCTTCTCAAAGTACCGCAGATTGCTGCCTGCTCTCTCATGAGTGCTGTCTTCATTGGAGGGAAAAAAAAAAAAAGAAAAAAACAAACAAAAAAAGCCAGTCTCAGACACAATACAACCAGGTCTGTGTAAGGAGACAGCAGGAAGTCTCATTCTTAAGGTATTATTCAGGCAAGCAAAGGCACTGGTTCCAGTCTGACCTGAAAACCAGCACTGGGAAGTGTCTGGCTTTGCAGAGGGAAGGTTGGAATCCTCTGCAAAAGGATCTTTTCAGGAAGAAACCATCACATAACTTGTATTCAGAGGAAAAAAAAAGTTTTGGTCTCTCATCCCCCTCCTTTCAGCTTTCCTGCCCCAGCTAAGCAGAGCAGAGAGCTCCTCAGCAGGGATCAAGCTTGTCTACTCCTTGCACTCCTCCCCTTCACCCCTCTTCTCATCCCCAAAGCCCAGGGACCACAGATTTCAGTCCCAAAGACATCCCCCAAAAGTCAGGAGGCTCCAAGGTCTGCATCAGCCCCTTCCCAGCCCATCTCCTGCATCCACCTCCAGATTTGGGAATGGTTTAGACAGGAGGACTGCAGGAGCATCACTGGAACCTCAGTAGTGATTTAGTCGGGAGGAATCGACCCACTAAGAAGGAATAATTCCCTCTTTACTGAGATTTGTGACACTAACACCAAGAAGAATTTTGAGGAAGAATTTTCTTCTGCCAGAGCAGAGGAAGCTGCCAACTGTTTCCCTGCCTGGTGCTGATAAGGATTTGCATTCTGTTCCCAGTGCCAAACCTTACTGCAGAGGGAGCTGCATTCAACACCCAGCCATGTGCTTGGGAGTTTTCACCTGTCTGTTGTAGTGCCTGATATTTCCTCCATACCAAGGCTTCACCCATGGCTAAAATCTAAATTAAGAACCACAGGTGGCTAAAAAAAAAAAAATTTATATGTAAAACACAGTAGCTGCTACCTGCAGCTGGGGAGGATAAAGCTCTGCAGTGCAGGAAGCAGGGAAAGCTGGGTAAGAAGCAATGCTTGTTTGCTTACACAAGAGAAAGCTAGGAAAGGAACAGAGAGAAAAGGTAAGAAGCCAAATTTGTTCTGAATATTCAGAAATACTGAAGATCTTCAAGCTCAAGATCTCAGGCAACAAATTCTCCTGGCACCAAGCAGTAAGGAATAAAGAGGAAGATGTGAGGCCAGGAGGACTCTTCAGAAGATGGAGAATTCTGCCCAAGCCCTGGGCAGCCTTGATCTCCAACTGGAGACAGCCCAGGCTTTATTTTGACAGGCTCCAGATTAATTAAGCTCTGACAGGTTATCCTTGCAGCCTGCCACGTGTCCAGGCCAGAACAGTTCTTGGCTCTGTGGCTCCTAAGACTCCCCAGTGCTAGCCCAGCAGGTCTTTTGTTCTTACCAAGGGATATCAGCCTTCTGGTGAGCTCCATGGCTCTGTGTAAATCCCCAAACTGGAACACAGCATAGCTGAGATAATCTAGGATCTCCACTTTGCTGACTCTTGTGTCTTCCCCCTCATCATGTTGTTTCAAGGCTTGTTCCATCCAGAGCACTGTGTGGTAGTAATCTCCATCATTGTAAGCAGTCTTCCCCATGCCAAAGCAGTCACCCACTGTCAAAGAGGATCTGTATTTTGTTCCTAAAAGCCAAAAAAAAAAAAATAGCTTGAAGCAGTTCAAGCAGAAGCATCTTCAAACACATGAGGCACGCTGTAAACACACACTTGTATCATCCAAAAAGGCCTCTGAAAGGCAATGCTCTGCCAGTAAGTTCTGCAGTGACCACTGTCAGAATTAAAGCCCTTAAATTCTGGGCTAATTCTTTGGCATTAATTCCTTTGGGAACCAAAAGGAGTTGAACAAACTCCAGTGTTGAGCTGTCATGGTTTCTTTTGCAGGGAAAGGCAGAGCAGGCTGACAGGTGAACAGATTTTACTGACCCTACAAACCAACACTGTCAGATGACCACAGAAACCTGACTTTATGCAGGGTGCTCCCTCCTGGAGATGTAGATTTGTGCTTAATTAAGCTGATGGTTATTTAGACAAACTGGGTATTTATCTTTCTGCAACTGTGCCTTAATTTCTAGTTGCTCCAGCTCAGCAGATAAAACAAAATAACACAAAATGCACAGATAAAACTCAAAACTGAGTTTATTGGTAATAACCTGCATATAATAACTAGAACTGACTTGTCAGCTCAACTACCCACACTCTCTACAAATCTACTCTGCTTGTAAAGTGTCTTGCTAGCAACCACAGCCTGGTTCAGCCAGGATTTTTTATCAGGATTCAGCTGCCAAAACACTGAAACATCCCAGTATTTCTGTGTGCTTCCCAAAACACCCAGAAATCAGAGTTTTAAGGGAATGCTAATTAAAAAAATTGACACTTGAGCTGGTCACTGCCGAGGTAAAAAGACCCTCAAGTATCTCAGCACCCTGCTTCTTCCTCACTATGAAAAAAAAAGAGACTTTGGAGACATTTTAAGTTCCTCTTTTTTTTAAAGCAGGGAATTTTGAGCTCTTACCTGGCAAGATCCCTCTAGAGAGGGTTTCAGGATCCAGCCTGTACGTGTCCTGCAGGCGCATCAGAGCCTTGGCAGCTCCACTCTCATCTTCCTCAGTTGGGAAAAACTGGCGTTGGAGTGTCAGGTTGGCAATGAAACCTCAGCAGGGAAAGGGTAAAAGATGTTACTTCCAGAATTCCAGGGTGTATGGGAAACCAAATTAACAAAGAGGAAACATCTGCTTTCTTTTGGGAACTGAGGTTCAGACAGTCCAGCACTAAAGCCTCTCAATAGGCTTCCAAGTTAAAAATGGTGGCTCTGTCCCACTAAAAAAACAGCTCAGAAACAAGAAAGTAACCAAAATGCCTTCATTTTCTTGTGCCAGCAAGAACCTAATGACCTTCCTTCTCCTGTATGGTTTCCTTCATAGCTTTCCTGAGTTTTCTTGCAATACCCAGAGACAACAGCACTGGACAATGATTTCAGACTCTCTACCAACTTGGGAAGTTGTGAAGAGCTTTGCAAATCAGCTCCAGAGACAGAGGATCCCCCAAGGAGGGGTAGAACCTGACTCAGGAAGAGGCTTTTAAACCTGACAAGTGAAAACAAGGAAATAAAACCCAATGTACTACATAAATATATCAAAGCTGTAGAGCAGGATGGTTGGGGAGGAGTAGGGGCAAATCCACTGGAGGAAAACCACCCAGGCATTTCCAGTCCTGCAGAAAGCAGACCTGGGAAAGGAAGCCTTTAGAAAAGTAATTAATGACATAAGTCCTCAAAAGAACTGAGGATTTTATTTCCATCTAGGATGAGTATTCCAAAAGGCAATAAAAATCTTGGCTGGGAAAATCTTTCAAGTGCCTGAACTTTAGCATATGGAGAAAAGGAGAACATGCAGTGTTCTGCCTGAAAAACACAGCCTCTTCCCCTTAGCTTCAAGGAGTGCAGTAAAAATAAACCTGCATTTTAAAAAAAAAGGAGGTGTAGAAGCAAATGCAGGCAGATACTTGGTCAATATGATGCCAAAGCTGAGATTAGCACTGGAAAAACCTGATTTAGAAGGATAAAAGAGAGGAATTGTGTATTAACCTGTCACCAACAGGCTGACAACTACATCTGCCAAGTGTTGATGCTTGGCCTTGCATAAATTCCTTCCCCAGTTCAGTACAGGTCTCCTATTTTAATTTTTTCATCTTTTTTACTGATCAGCATGGTCAAAAAGACAATGAGCACCAAGAGAAGCAGCAGACTGGGGAAGCAGAGGAGGATGTTTATCTATAGAGGAACAGAAAGCTCCAGACTAAGCACAAAATAGTAGTTGCCAACACAGCTAAAAACTTGAATAGATCCCATTCTCCCCTTGGCCCCAGAGAACAGAAGCCAAAACAATAAAACAAACCTGAGACAGGTACCAGAACTGGGGAAGTTTCACTCCCTGGGGTAACCAGCAAACAAGAGGCTGATGATAATTAAGTTTCAAACAAACTTTGCAATGATCTTTAAACCACGGCTGAGTTTGCAGCTTCCCAGAACACAAGGAGGAAAAAGCACCTGTGCTGGGGAAAAATCCTCCTGGGGCTCCTTACCATTTGTTGTGTCCTGGAGAACCAGGTTTTCCAGCTCCAACCAGTCCGTGTTCAAACGTTTCACCAGTTTGTAAGCATTGACAGGGTGTGCCAGGTACCCTTCTGGGTCAGAGGTGGACTTGCTGGTCAGGACATCCATCTTCTCAGCCCAGCTGGAATGAGAAGCCTACAGCTCAGCCTCAGAACAATTTCTGAAGTGCTCAGGGAGATTATTTGTCTCCTTTCTTGAGTCAATTACACACCCAGAATCATTTATTGCTGCTTTCTCCATCATATCCAGCTTTCAGCTTCACAAGGATGAAGTTACACTTACTTTAAGGATACACTTAATTTTTTTTTTTTAAGTTACAGCCTTATTTTATAAAGAATTTGTTTCCCTGCTTGCTATTTTCCACCTTATACAGCTGCCATGTATCTCACTCCTAATGAGTCTCAGCCATCCTGCACTTCAAAAAAATTATCTCTAGCCCCCAGTCACTGAGTGTCACTTCTCTCCCTCAGCAAATTAACAGGAGCTAAAACAAAACCCAGAAGCTTTTCAGCTTTACTGAAACTAAACCCCCCTTCCAGCTTGTAATCTCCAACTCAGAAAGCTATGAATGACCCAGGGTTCCAAACAGCTTCACATAAGCACAGGGAAGTATTTTCAGGCTACCTGGTGTCTTCTCTCTGCTGTGATGTTGCAACAGAACAAAAAAAAAGTTGTTTTTTTTTTCCAGGGACACCAGACTAACATTAAAAACCACCCTTTTTTAATTGAGACTTTCACTACTTCTAATATTAATCTTGCAAAGTAATAAATACTGTTAAGTTTTAATCTCTTTCTGCACCTGACAATGGGCTTTTGAATCATTAAACAGCTCTCTGGAACCAACAGACAAAATACTCAAGTGTGTAAATGATTAAATCTGAGCACCTCAGTTACAGAACAGCTGCCTCAGGGCAGGGCTCAAATATTGACACAGTGGTAGAATATTCTTTCTTGCATACCAGGACACCAAAATAAAGTCAGCTGAAATTTAAACACATTATAGAAGCACTTGCACACATCAGTCTATGAAAAAAGCACTTTTTTTAAAAAGGAAGCAGGTTAATACATATATTGAGCTGATATTCTCTTTCCAATACTTGTCTTTTTTTCCCTCAAAAGGGCAGCTTTTCAAGAAATCAGTATTTGTGTATAGAAGTAACAAAGAATTTGGATCATTTCACTGCTTCCTAGCCCTGTCCTCACCCTCCACTCCCCAGAAGGGAGCTCAAATTGCCACATACAGCCTGGAGTTTAGAAAAACTCTGGAAAACCAGGGCTCCATTTCCAGGCACTCAGCTCCTCTGAACCTGGACCTCATTTGGGCTATTTCAGTGGCACACCCTCTTAAATATTACTTTCAGCTAGATAAGTATTAACAGCCCTCCCAAGAGACAAGAGAAAATATGGGTTGTCAGCAAGAAATGATGTAAACAATCAGGATAATTCCTGAGAAGTGTCCCAAGCAGGTGGGTGGCTGAGAGGAACAGGCAGGAGATGTCCCTGAGAGCATAAAAAAAAAAAAGGGGGGGGGAGCTGAAAAAAGCAGCTGGAAAATGTTGCATGGAACAGCAGGGAGCACTGGGATGGGAGAAAAAAAGGGAAAAGGGGGAAGAATCCAGCAAACAGGTCCTAAAGTTAAAAGTAAAGTAAAAAAGTAAAAAGCAAAAAAAAAATAAAGTAAAAAAGTATCTGAAGCAGGACCCCCCTCTCTGCAGGTTTATGGGGATAAATTACAAGGTGGTGCCTGAGGTCTCACTGGGATTATTTGCTGAGGAAATTTTAGTAGGATCTGATAGGAAAGTGCTGAGAAAAAGGTGTGGGGTGCTGAACCCAGGTTAAGCCATTTTGTCACCTTTCATGAGGCAAACCCCTCCCTTTACCTTTTTATCTGAGAGAGTTTGTTCTCCTCTGCCCGGATGTATTCCTTTAGAGACTGGACCAAGTCTTTCTCTGCATAAATCAGGTCTGTCATTTGACCTAAAACCAGAATTATAAATGTTTAAGCAGACCTAAAAAAGCAACAGTTCCCAAGAGCACAGCAGACAGCCCCAAGATGCTCTCAGGCTACAAAAACCACCACAAAGAAACACCAAATTCAGGGTGTGCACACATCAGTGCATAAAAAACCACAAAATCTGTCCAAGGGAAGGTCTGGCACCCAAATGCTTCAAGGGTTTTCAAAAATCAGAATTTCCATGGCTCAGGCAGCTC
Organism: Heliangelus exortis; assembly: GCF_036169615.1. NCBI lineage: Eukaryota > Metazoa > Chordata > Aves > Apodiformes > Trochilidae > Heliangelus > Heliangelus exortis. The sequence goes on along the minus strand of NC_092436.1, from coordinate 1,386,045 downwards.
TGCTGTCACCTTTTCACTGCCTCTGAATGAGTTTTAATAATTACAACTGCACAGCAGACAACCAAAAAAAAGAAAAAAAAAAAGGTTTGACATGAACACAGCCCTGGAGTCAAAGCAATGCCAGATTAAAGCAGCTGTTGTACATAAGAAATTATTAGGCTAACCACTGGCATCACTTAGAATTACAGCTTTTCACTAGGGGTAACTGTGGAAACACAACATTAAGCCCAGAGGAATTTCAGACTCATGTTTCTGGACTGCCACACATTTTTTTTTTTTCTCCTGAGCAGCATTAGTGGAAACGGTTGGGGTGTCAATCCTGACCACCCTGACCAGTTTTTTCAAAAGCACCAGCACTGAAAGGCCAGATGAGATTTACAAAAAGCAGCCACTGCTTTAGTTTCAGCATTCCCAAGTAATTAGTAACTTAGCATGATTAAGAAGATGGAAGTCAGCAGGCTGGGCTATTTTCAAAGTGAGGAATGGCTGAGGAATGGTTAAGTGTCCAGAAAAGGTGACCCTTCATCCCAGTAACTTTGGGTAAAAAGCTGCTTAAGAACAAAAAAAAAAAAAAAAAAAAGACCAAATTAACACACAGTTAATTAAGGAACTGCTTAGGCAGCTTCGGAGCACTTGAATTCTTTAAGGTTTACTCAGGTCTTGCAAAATACATAAAAACCCAGCATCATGCATTGGTTCTTTCCATACCTATGGAGGTGAAGAACTCTGCTTCTGTGGGACTGATCAAGAAAACCCAGGTAAAGAACACCAACTGCAGCCAGGGCTTCATTTTCCAGCTCAAATCTTCCTGATAGCTCCAATCTGTAACAAATTAAAAGGAAAAGGAGGAGTAAAAATTAACTTAATTGTGAGGGGAAAAAAAAAACCAAGGCTTTAAGCTTCAGTCATTTTGCCCTCAGGAGAACTATTTATGTCCTTGAATATTGAATTCTAATCAGTAAAGCTTGAAAAAAGTTGTCTTTAGCCAGGGGAGCTGTTAATGAACCATTTCAAATGCTATCTGGTAGGCTCCTTGGGGTTTACATGGAAAAACCCACATAAAAGTAGTAATGGAAGCAATAAATTTATTCCCAGAGACAGTGAGAACAAGGTCCTCCACCAGCTCAATACCTTCCACGTTCTGCTGCTGGAAAATAGGAGAGTATGTAAAGTTGTGTCACATTCCAACAAAAATAAAACTCTAAATTAAACTGTCAGACCTGCAGCATGCTGTGAGACTCAGCTGGAGAAAAACTGCCTGAAAAGACAAACAGTGGGAAAGCCAGAAAAGAGAAATGTTGTAGTGGGGAAGTGGCAGGGATGGCTGGAAAAGCTGAAAAGTGAAATTTCCAGCTCTGCTTCATTCAGGATGCACCATGCCAGCATTCCAAGCTCTGGGCACAACCCTGGTGACTCCTGGATTTCAAAAACAAACTCCCTGTGTTTCTGCTTCCAAAGCCAGCCCTGGGGAGGGAGCCTGAACCTGACTGCTGCATTTCTAGAGGGCAGGGAAGGGAAAGGGAGCCTGAACAGGGAGGCAGAGAAGGGACCAGAGAAGTGAAATAAGGGATGCAAGGTCCAAAGAAAAGAAGCTGCAATTCTCCTGGTGGGTCTGCTGGGCAGGGCTGCTTCTTCCAGAGGAAGATCCAGGCTTGGATCAGCCCAGAGCTCCCAGTTCTGTGAGCAGGGACCCCTCAAGGACCAGGACTGCTCCTCAGCAAACCCTGAGCTCTCCCAACACAAGTGTTCACCTTAACCCCCCCCCCCCCCAAAAAAAAAAAATCATCATTCTTTATCTACTCACTGTAACTGGGGGAACTGGTGGCTGGGAATAAACACTTGCAACCCACTTTTACTCCAAATACAGCAACCAAGATGCAGCTGCTTGGGGCAAAATGCAATCACTTGTATCTGATGAGGAAGGAGAGGGAAAATACAAGTTGCAAACTAAACTTTCAAGCAAGTGGTGTTAAAATAGGGTCATTGTAGAAGAGCCCCAGCTCAGTGTTCCCTTTGGCTCCACACTGCCTGCACCACATGAGACAGAAGGTGAGAGCTGGGTACCACCCTTTCCTTCTGGGTTTTCCAGAGAAAACCTCATGTGAGCTCGGTGACAAGACCACCAGAAATAGCTCTCTTCTCTGCTACTTATTACCACATGGCAAGAGGATTGTTTTCAAATTACTCTTGGGATGGCTTTAAAAAGACTACAGGAGGAACCAGAAACATTTACCACAACAGTTTGCAAGCATGAGTAAGCAGGAAAATGCCTCACAGCATCATCCCAAGTCTTCTCCTTTCTCTTCTTCTTCTTCTTCTCATTCCCCCCCCCCCCCTTGCAAACCACATATTCCCAGACTGCTTGTTTAAGTTAGCTGGGAACCAGGAGATGGGTAATCTGAGAATTGAGCAAAGCTGAATGAACAGTACCATGCAGAGGGCTGCCAACACTTCAAGCCACAATAAGTGATGTAGCAGAAAGCACAGCAAGTCAAGAGCACTTGGGAAGTACATTAAATTTGGAGATATTAAGAACCAGCTGTCCATCTGCACTGTCTGCCATCGTTTCATGGAGTGGTTTTGTTGTTTTTTTGGTTTTTTTTTTTTTTGGATTCCCTATAGAAAGCCTGGCAAAACAATTACAAGGGAATTTTCCAGTTCCAACAACACAACCCTGCCTTCTCCCCATCGTGTTCTCCCAAGCCTGAGGCTATCTGCCAAGAAGAACACTTACTCCAGCTAGCAGCTTGTCTTTGTAGCAGATCTTTAACAGCTTTGCCATCCTACTCACTTTTCCCTGAGTCAATAAACAGACACCTCAGGAACCAGAAGTCAGCTCTTGCTTGAACAAGCAGGACACCTGACTGCTGGGGTTTGCAGATTGTTTGGACACATTCTTCTCACAGCTGTTACTGGGGAAAAAAAACCAGCACAAATAATGGATGACAGGAGGCTGGAGAGTATGTTACAAACCACAGCCTTGGCCAGCAGCAGAACATGTGTGCACACACACACGTATACATGGGAGCCCAAAACAGCTGAGCTGATTGTTAGAAAAAAAAAAAAAAAAAGAGGGTAAGAGAGGCAGAAAGGACATCACCACCTCCTACCTCATGCAATAAATTGAGGTAAATGTTTATAATGAGTTTTATTCAAGGAGAGACTGAAGAATTCAGTTGCACAGCAATGCCAGGGAAGAAGTTTGTGCCTGTGCTCCTGGGTTTGGTTTTTTCAGCAGTGTCTTCAAATGACAAAGAGATGCTGGAGAGGGGAATTAAAAATCTCCTTTTAGTGAAGTGAGAATAATGACATCCCTAGGCAATAGAAAGCCACCTATTCCTCCCAGAAAAGTACTTATACCCGACCTGAGAGGCTGTTCTCTGCAACACAGAGAGCTGAACAGCTCTGCATCCCCTAACAAATCCTTAATGCTTTGCTTCTTCCCTTTCCTTTTTGTGCCCAGCCAGCCAACCAAACCTATTCTGAACAAAGAACACTTCAGGACCTCACTGAATCATTGCTCCCACTATCAGATTCAGGGAGCAGAAAGAAAAAAAAAAGGTTTTCCCAGAGAAAATAGACCACAAGTTAAACCAAAATCTTTATCCAACCAACTTTCTAAAAACTCTGAGATCAAGAGGATGTAAAAAGATGGACCTGTAGGAGTTACTTGCACATCTACCAAGGTTATCAGCTCCTCCCTGGCTCTAAATTTCATATCCAGTCCTAGGGAATTCAAGCCAGCTCCCACACAAGCCAAAGGGAGGACTTGTTTTCAGGTCAGAAGAGGAAAAAAAAAAAACCTAATGCTCATCCAGCCCCTCAGGGCTCCCATTTCTGAGCAGGCTGATGGGCTGCAGGCTCCTCTGCACACCACAGAACAAGAGCTAAAAACTGGGACTACCAAAAGCAAGTCCTTCACCCAAGCTCCAAATTTCCCCAACCACCTTTGCAGGAGAATTAAACTAAGTGGAACCGACCTAAAAACCACTCCACAAAATGTAAAGAATTATTCACACCCCTTATGATGGGGTCATGGCAGCAAATCAGGCCAGGATGTGTGTGTGTGTCCCTCTCAAAATCCAGCATCCAGCAGTGGGTTTTTTCCAAGCAATTAGGACAGAGTGAATCAGTTCCACTCTCAGCCCCATTTTGCTAGAGAGAAATCAAGATTGTAAAGACCAAAACACTGTTCCAAACCTGATGAATATACCATTTCTCTGAACCATGACAATACAGCAGCTTCCAGCCTGACCCCTCTGCTTGCCTGTGCTATTAAAAGACACCTGGAAAACCTCTGCTGAAACAGCTGCTTGATTTGTGCCTAAATTTAAAGCACCAGATGAAATCTAAGCAGCAGATGACTCCTTCAGAGTCACCTCAGGCCACAGATGCCTTCTTGGCACACAAAAAGTTGAGGCCCCCATGCCAGGCTCTGAAGAATGGGCCATCCTCAAATAGGAATTGGGATGGAACAGGTTTCTTTGGGCTTTCTCCACACACCAGTGCCTTATTTCTTGAAAACACAGCAAGAAGAACTCAACTCATCATCTGCCTGCATCCCCCTTCCCTTCCCCAAACAACGGGGTTTCAAAAGGAGGCAACAACTTCCTATCAGTGTTGATGGCAGGAGATAAGCAGAATATTTATTTCATTTAAGCAGAAAACAGTGCAAACAAAACCCCCACGAGATTGATTATATACTTAGAGACAAAAGAGAACTGTAAACACATTTTTCCAGGATGCTGCCAAGAGTGAGCTTCTCTCAACACCTCTGTAAGAAAAGCAGCCATAAAAAAAAATACCCATCCAGCTTGTAGCAGGGTTCCCAGTCTTGCAGACACATTAGCCAGGAGATGCTTGGCACATGAGAGCAGTCATAAAGCTATTTAAAAATCATTAAATACTAAGCAAACATTGATTTTATCCTAAGAAATCAAACCTACACCATTGGCTAAGCCTTTGAAACAAGTAAATCAGGCCCAGAACTCATTAGCCACAACTACTGAGATGCTCAAAGCAGCTTATGCCAACACCTTCCTTGCCAAAGGGCTTTAAGGTGCATCTGAAAACAATTATAGCTGCCTGTGAAATAATACAACAGGAGGGCCTCCTATTTTTTTCAAGGCAAGCCAAAAGAAAAGGAGGAAAAGCTGTTTATTTGCACGCATTGACAAGGATACAGCAGAGTCATGCAACCCTGCACGTGTTCTAAGACAGAGTGGCCTGTGTTACCCCTTGTTATAACCACCTCAGAACCACCAGCATTTTAATTAGCTCAAGTTTTTTTATTTTTAACAAAAAATATTTTTTCCATCCCCCAAGCAGGCAAGAAAATTCATGCATCTTACTCTGCAGTGTCTGCAAGCTCATCCCATCTGAGGCAGGCTAGGATCAAATCCCAGTTGCTGCAGACAGCAGGATTTCTTGCTCTTTTTCCACCAGAGTTTATTTTTCAGCATTAAAATTTAGGCTGCATCTTACTGTACAAAGTCCATAATTTTAATATCTCATTATAACATAACCTTCCATATGCTCATACAGCATTAAAAAAAAAAAAAACACTTCCTGCTCAGAAAGTTGTTCTGTTTTTTTTTTAATATAAGATCAGTGAACTGCTTCTTTCACTTAGTATCAGCAACTTAATTAAAATCAGACATTAGCTCAGAGGTGCGGGGGCTGACTGACTCTATTCTGAGCTCACCCCAGAACATGCCCCCCACCACACTCCCTGTTCTCATTCCACAGACATATAGAAAACCATACACAAAAAAAAAAAAAAAGAAAAAAAAAATATTAAAAAAATCAGAACTAGTCATAGGAAAAATATCTGTGTTTACAGCTCCCTCCGTTGGCAGATTGCCAGCAAGCACAGCATGGAAATTATAAACAGACTGGATTCCTGACTTCAACCTAGACTGAAAACCTCCTTCCACCAAATGCTAAGGGATGCTCCCTCTGCTGTTACTGCCTTTGAAGCACACACTGACACTCAGAGCACTGCTTCTCAAAATAGGATACATTAAAAAACGATTCTCAAGAAACTGTGGCATAAACTTGAAGTAAAACTCTTGCCTGACAGAGTCCCAAAAAAATGAGAATTTATAATTGAAGAATAACTTTCTTCCTGTGAAACCTCAGTGGCTGTGGGTATTGGATGCTGTGAGTATTTCCAACATACCTGCAGGATTATTTCCTAGGTGCTTAATGCCAGAAAGCTGGAGGATTATTACCTTGGGGAAGATGGTGGCCTTTCAGCTGAGCTCCACCCTCACAGAGCACCTGGAAAATTAAAGGGACAAGAGGTTTTGTTACAAAACTGCTTTGTGGGAACAGCTCCCTGCTGAGGAACACGGGGAGATTCCTGGCTGGAATAAAGCAGCACAAAGTCAGGCAGCTCCATATTTACACATCCCTTTTCCTCCTTGCTGCCAGGTTACAGGGACGTTCTTTGCTGCTGGAAATAAAATCATTCCTGCCTGGTTAGATGCATTTTTTTGCACACAGGGAGCTGCTGTGTCCCAGCTGAGCTGGGGGAACACTCCAGGTAGAGCCTTTGGCTTCCCCTCCAGCTTTGCACAACCCTTCTCAGTTATTGCAGCACAACCACACACAACACTCGGTGCCCTTCTGCACACCTGCAGGCTTTTTTTTTTTTTTTTCTGGAAAAATAAACCTCAGGTTGAAGCAAAACAGGACAGCAGTGGAACAAGCAGGGTTTGAACACCTTTATGGAGCTTAAGATGTTGTTTGCCCTGTCTGGAAGCTGCAGCAGGATGGAGGTGCACATAGAACCATTAATAATTGTGCAGAAGTGTCACAATACACCCAATGCAGCTGGCACTGGAATATTTCTTCATTCCGTGGCAACACCGGTCCCACCCAGACCCAGAGGGCAAGGAAAAGGGTGAAGCAGCCCCGTCACCTTCTCTGCTGCTGCTCCTAACTGCACAAACCCAATCAATGAGCTCTAAAAATCTCATTTTCAGCTCCTTTCTCCCCCAGCTACCCCGCAATCCCCCGGCAGCTGCCACTTGCTGACCCCGCTAATGGGACACAGCTCCCCGGGACCGGCGAGGAACGGGTCCCCGGGGGCCGCTGGAGCCCGTAACGGGACCGGTACCTCCGGCTGCCCGAACCTCAGCCCAGCCCGAACCCCACGGCGGGCAGGGACAATGCCCCCACAATGGCACCGGGGAGCCCCGAGGAGGGACACCCGAGAGTCCCGGGGGGACACTGAGACCCGATGGGGGGGGGACGACACTGAGAGACCCGATGAGGGGGGGACGACACTGAGAGACCCGATGAGGGGGACACACAGAGAGACCTGAGGGGGACGACACTGAAACCTGAGAGATGGGGGGGGGGGGCACTGCGAGTCCCGAGGGAGAGGGGGGAACACGGCGAACCCCGATGGGGAGGGTGGGGAGGGTGCGCACCGGGTGCGCTGAGCTGCCGCCCCGCAGCCTCTCAGCACGGGGGTCAACTGCACCTGAGCCCCCCGCAGCCTCCCGCAACCTCGCAGCCTCCCGCAGCCCGGCTCAAGCCCCCCGGCTCACCCCGCTTACCCGGTTCAAGCCCCCCCATAACGCAGCTCACTCCGCTTACCCGCTTCAAGCACCCCTCAGCCCGGCTCAGCCCGCACCTCCCCGCAACCCCTCAGCCCGGCTCACTCCTCAGCCCGGCTCACTCCGCAGCCCCCCGCAGCCCGGCTCACCCGGCTCCAGCCTCCCGCAACCCGGTTCAAACTCCCCCGCAGCCAGGCTCACACCACTCACCCGGTTTAAACCCCCCACAGCCCGGCTCATCCCGCAGCCCCCCGCAACCCCACAGCCCGACTCACCCCGCAGCCCCTCTCGCCGCCTTTCTAGAACCGCCCCGGCGTTTCCAGCCCCGCCACCGCCTCCCGCCCGGCCCCGCCCCGGGCCCCGCCCCCGGCCCCGCTCCTCTGGAGCCGCCGCCACGTCTGAAGCGCCGCCCCCAGCCCCGCCCCCCGGGCCGTAATGCTGCGAGTAGCGGCGCACAGTTAGCAGCCACACACACACAAGCACACACACGCACACGCACACACGCGCACACACACACACACACACGCACACACGCACACACGCACACCCGGGCCGGGGTTACCGCAGGCGCGGCCGGGGGGCGGGGCAGGGCGGGGCGGGGCGGGGCAGAGAAGGGCAGGACAGGGCGGGACAGGGTGGGGCAGGGTGGGGCAGGACAGGACAGGAGAGGGTGGGGCAGGACAGGGTGTGGCAGGGCGTGGCAGGTCAGGGTGTGGCAGGTCAGGGTGTGGCAGGGCAGGAGAGGACAGGGCAGGGAAGGGCAGGGCAGGAGAGGACAAGACAGGGCAGGGCGGGGTGGGGTGCGGTGGGGTGGGGCAGGACAGGGCAGGGTGTGGCAGGGTGTGGCAGGACAGGGCGTGGCAGGGCAGGGCGGGACACGACAGGACAGGACAGGACAGGAGAGGGCAGGACAGGACAGGACAGGACAGGACAGGACGGGACGGGACGGGACGGGACGGGACGGGACGGGACAGGAGGTGGGGGGGTTGTTCCACCATTAAAAGTAGATTCCATGGAGAAATCCTGTAAAAAAGGCAGGATTTATCCCAACTGTCCGCCCGGCTCTGGAAGCTTTCCATGAGGGATCGCTGAGTCCTGAGGAGCCGGCGCTGCCCGTGGGCCTGAGCTGATCTCCTGCCAGCTCCGTGACCCTGTGGGCATCCCGTAAGGAGAAGGAAAGGGACGTTCCCAAGGGAAAGGAGAAGGGGATCTCTGTACTGGGATGTGACCACCACATCCCAGAGCTGCTCAGGAGGAAGAACCACGATCCACCAGGGCCTGGTGGGGGGCACGGGCCCTGCAGCTGAAGGCCGAGCTGTGGGGTTTGGGGTCCCTCTGGGCAAAAACAGAGTCAGGAAGCCAGGTATGGACAGAGCTGAAGCTAAACTAGAGAACATCACTTCCCCAGCTCACCAGAACATTGAATTTATTTTATTCCCCCACCACGAGGCAGTAGCTGTACCAGTGCAGTGTGATCTTCATCCTTAATGGTTGGACTTGATGATCTCTGAGGTCTCTTCCAACCCAGCCAATTCTATGGTTCTTACCAAGCATCCTGACAACCATTTAGCCAAAGTTATCCTTTCAACATTCAAGAGAATCAGGAACTGAATCAGACCCTACAAGACACCAAGGAACCTCTTGCTTTCCAGAGGCACTGAACAGAGAATCAAGTGAAATGGGGCTAAAAAAGCAAGGTTTGGGAGATGACTCAATGTGTGAGAATCCGTAAAGGAAGTGGAAAATGGGGAAGTAAATATCTAACATACATGGCTAACATAAGGGTGCAATCTCACTGAGGCTTTTAGCAACTGCTAATATCCTAAGCCATCATAAAAAGGTCCATCCTGTCACCAGAACATCCCAGCAGAGCTCCATATGTTGCCCGTAAATGCTCCTCGTGAGCTGGCATTTATTTGGATGAAGTTAATTTCCACCATTTCTTCAGAAAAGACTGAATTACTGTCAGTGACAGCAGCAATCTGCAAGCCTGTGATGGCACCAAAGATATGAGTACATCCCAGAGGCTGTAAAAACACTTCAGAGACCATGACGTGGTCCAGAGCCAGCTCTAACTCAGTTCTGATGTTTCTTTTTTAACCTGGTTTTATGGTGGGCTGTTTGCTCCTCTGCTAGGGGGATTTTTTCCTCTCTGTTTTAGTGGAAAGCACTGAAAATTTGTTTGAAGAGGGAACACAGGAACCTGTCTTGTGGATCCCCAGCTGCCCAGGCCTTTTGACTCTGTATCCAGACCCTATGGTGTAGTCCTAAACACAGTGCCTCGACTAGATAATGTTCCTAAATACTATATTAAGTGTTATCCTTATAAAGGACCAATTTTCTTTAGCTCCATCAGCCTGGAAATTCTTCTCCATGAAGCTCCTGGGCATGCAGAGTGGCCCTGGCTGGCACCAGGAATATGTCTCAGGTTAAAAGCAGCTCCTTTTCTTCTCCTCCTGGCACATGGGTGAGAGTTTTCTGGTAGAAGAGAAAAAGGAGAGGAGGGGCAATGGGTGAATGTGTGTTTTTTAACAACTGTTTTGTCTCCCAGGGAGAATTCTACCTGACCCCAGCTGGCACATGGAGATCTGGCATAAAACCAGGGGAATCAAGCAGCCTGTGAGTGTTTCTAACCCTCTGCCTTCCTGAAAAGTGGAACCAAAATCCCTCTGCTTGGCTGCCAGATGTACACAGGAGTATTTTTGGATGCCCCCTCGTCTCTCGTGTTACAAGGCTCCTGTCCAAGACCTCAGCAAAGGAAATATTAAAGTTATCTAGGAGAATTCCAGAGTGCAGTCTAGTGTTTCCCATAAAACAATGGATGGAGAGGGAGGACGCAGGGATAGGGCTGGAGAACAGAATTCCCCCTGACCTCAGCCCAGCTCAGGTTTCTCCCTGAAGCTGCAGCTCAAAAGTGGGTGTGTAAAAATACCTCGGGCATGATTAATTCTAAATTTAGCTCTGTGTCTGTTGCTCTTCCTTTGGGTTTTTTGGGACCGTTTGATCCTGCAGCAGCAGGGAAGTGGTGTCTGCTGAAATAGCATCCAATTTTTTATCTTCCTTTGGTGTTTGTGCAGATGGATCCTGCAGGCTGAGGAGTTGCTGCATCCACTGTGGAGGAGAGGCAGAAACAGGGAGACTTTGGAAGTGAGGGAGAGCTGCAGGACCTGGATGAGTCTCCTGCACCAGGTATTGGTCAGACACTGCCTGGCATCCAGCTAAATCATGGAGAGTCCAGCAACCCCAAAATCCCTGAGCGTTTGCCAAGAATCAGAAGCCCTGAGCATGAGGGGTTCATCACCAGAAAAAGCTGTGAGCAAGCTGCAAGGTTGAGAAAAAGGAGAAAAAGGCAACGTGGCCAAACAGCCCCCACCTTGGGTTACGACTCCTCTTGGAACCACGCTCAGGGTGGGTTCTTCCTGCAGAGGTTTGGGGGGTCCTGAGCCCCCTCGGAGCTGGTGAGGGGCAGGGAGGCTGCAGGCAGCGGTGTTATTCAAGCTCGCACCCCTTGAGGACACCAAAGTGCAAGGAAGAGAGAGAAAAGGACGGGATTTACTCCTTAAAATTCTGCGAGCGGACAGAGCAGCGTCAGCTGGGAAAGGTCTGGGGAGGGAGGGAACTCCTGCTGTCCCGGGTTTGGGAAGCCAGAGCTGGATTTGCTGGGAAGAGGGAAAAAAAAAAAAGGAAAAAATGAAAAAAGAAAGAAAAAAGAAAGGAAAAAAAAATAAAAAAAAAAAAAAAGAAAAAAGAAAAAAGTAAACAGTAAAAAAGAAAAAAGAAAAATTAAAAAAGAAAAATTAAAAAAGAAGAAGAAAAAAAAGAAAAAAGAAAAAAGAAAAAAGAAAAGAGAAAAGAAAAGAAAAAGAAGAAGAGAAAAAAGAAAAAGGAAAAATAAAAAAAGAAAAAGAAAAAAGAAAGAAAAAAGAAAAAGAAGAGAGAGAAAGAAAATTAAAAAAGAAAAAGAAAAAAAAGAAAGAAAGAAAAAGAAAAAAGAAAAAGAAAAAGGAAAAAAACAAAAAAGAAATAAAAAAGAAAAAGAAAAAAGAAAAATAAAAGAAAAAAAGAAAAAGAAGAGAAGAAAAAGATAAAAAAAAAGAAAAGGAAAAAAGAAAAAGAAAATAAAAAAGAAAAAGAAAAAAAAGAAAAGGAAAAAAAAAAGAAAGAGAAAAGAAAAAGAAAAAAAAAGGAAAAAAAATAATAAAACCAACCAACCAACCAAACAAAAAAAACCCCACCACCCGGGGAGGAATCCGACGGCTCGGTTCCTGCTGAATGTGATTCTGGTGCAGAGCGCTGAGCCCTGCCCAGCCCCACGTTCCCGAGGTCACTGAAACTTCAGCACACACAGAAATAACCAGAAATCGCCTGGCTGCCTCCATTCAAACCCCCTGTGTGCACCCATCCGGGACTGGAGGTGCCTGAGCGCAGGGAAAAAACACAGCTTCTCTTCTTTAAAACGACCCTGCCTCCATTTGAAGATTTTCCGATTTGCCCAAAGAACGCCCCAAAAGCACCAGGGGATGGAGGGATGCAAACTGCGTCCTCCCTGAGCCTTCCAGGGGAAAAAAAAAGCTTTTTTAAAGGACTTTCTGACATTCTGCTCTGAAATTCATCCCTGCACTCTGCAAAAACCCTGCTGGTTTGCATGCACAGGAAGCTTTGTCCGGGCTGAAACATTTATTTATTTTTTTTTCCCAATCTTATCCACATTTTACGCTGTTTTAATCAAAGGCTGACACCCCCCCCCCTCCTCAGCAAATTAGTGAGCTCTTTTGTAAAGAGCTTGGCAGGCAGGAGCGATGAATCATTCCCGTGCTCCCTGGTTGAACTGAGGGAAAACCTTGCAAGTATTTATTTTATATTTTTTTTTTTTTTCTTGTAGGTGCAGCAAAGCTCAGCCCCAGAGGGACACGGTGCCACCTCCCCGTGTCACCCCGGCCTGGACCTGCACCCTGCTGAGCTCTGCCAGAGTGTCCTCTCCCTTCATCATTCCCAGCAGGAACTTTTCCCGTTGACAAAATCTTGCAAGTATTTATTTTTTTTATATATATTTATATTTTTTTATTTTATTTTTTTTTCTTGTAGCTGCAGCGAAGCTCAGCCCCAGAGGGACACGGTGCCACCTCCCCGTGTCACCCCAGGCCGGACCTGCACCCTGCTGAGCTCTGCCCGATTGTCCTCCCCCTTCATCATTCCCAGCAGGAATTTTTCCCGTTGACAAAATCTTGCAAGTATTTATATATATTTTTTTTTTTTATTTATTTTTTTTTTTTTTTCTTGTAGGTGTAGCAAAGCTCAGCCCCAGAGGGACACGGTGCCACCTCCCCGTGTCACCCCGGCCTGGACCTGCACCCTGCTGAGCTCTGCCCGATTGTCCTCTCCCTTCATCATTCCCAGCAGGAATTTTTCCCGTTGATAAAGTCTTGCAAGTATTTTTTTTTTTATTTTTTTTTTTTTTTTATATATATATTTTATTTTTTTTTTTTTTTTCTTGTAGGTGCAGCAAAGCTCAGCCCCAGCTGTGACAGAGGGACACGGTGCCACCTCCCCGTGTCACCCCGGGCCGGACCTGCACCCTGCTGAGCTCTGCCCGATTGTCCCCTCCCTTCATCATTCCCAGCAGGAACTTTTCCCCTTGACAGCTGAAAGAAACAAAAGCTTTTGAAGGAAGGCAGCCGGAGCAGCCTGGCTGGAGGGTAGGAAGCAACCTGCGGGGGTTTCCAGGTTTAACAGAGGGGTTTGGGGAGGAAAACCACGTTTGGACATAAAGAAAATCCAAGAGGGAGGTGGAAGGGGTCACGGTGCTCAGAGCAGTCCCGTCTCCCTCCTTCATGCCCTGGGTTTTAAGGCAGATTCGGTGCAGGACTGAGCAAGGCCAAGGGGAATCAGGCTCTGTGAGTCATCCCCCAGCACAAATCAAACCCAGAAATAGGGAAGGACAGACGGTCACATTATTCCTTTTAGCTTTAGGGAAAGATGTGGTGAAGAAATGTGGGTAAAAGACGTTACTAAGCCATGAAAAAAAAAAAACAACCGACTAAAATGTTAACTTGTATTTTATTTAGGCTGTTAATTAGTGGCTGAAAAGCCAGACCTTAAAAAAAAAAGCCCACATAATGAAGCAGGCTCAGTATGAAACCTTTCCCTCCAGAGAGAGGATAATTTGCAGTCCCTATCATCTTCTGGCCACAGCTCCTTCTGTGTGTGTGGGTTTTCCACATAAAACTGAGATGTATTTATCCAGAAGAGGTTCCACAAATCAGGAAAGGGTCACTGCACCTTTTTTCTTTTTTTCTTTTTTCTTTTTCCTTTTTTCTTTTTTCTTTTTTCTTTCTTCTTTTTTCTTTTTTCTTTTTTCTTCTTTCTTTTTTCTTCTTTCTTTTTTCTTTTTTCTTTCTTCTCTTTTCTTTTTTTCTTTTTTCTTTTTCCTTTTTTCTTTTTTCTTTTTCCTTTTTTCTTTTTTTCTTTTCTCTTTTTTCTTTTCTCTTTTTTCCTTTTGTTTTTTGTTTTTTTTTTTTTTTCCTGTGTGTAGGCTGCTAGCAGGCTCTGGAGTTCTGCTGCTGTCTGGCTCCAGCACCATCAGCTCCATATTATTACTCATCCTGCTTCAGTCTGGGCTGGCTTCTCACATCCTTCTGCGCAGCAAACTGATTTTGCAAACTCCTTAGAGGGGAAAGTGGTGAAAAATCCTCTTGCAGAGGCCTCCTTAGCTTTGTGCAGCCTCTGACAACTCCCATCTCAGAATTAAGATCTTAGGGAGGATGACAGCCTCCTTCCTGAAGTTTTACCCACGACTTGCAGCAATGTGGAGGGAATGTGTCTTTCCTCCACCTGCCCCTCAGCCCTTCAGCTTCCCATCCTTTCCACGACATCCCTTCATTTCTATTTCTTATTTCCTGGGGTTCATGTGCAGCCTCCTAGGCCAGGAGATGCTCTGCTCAGCCTCCTTCCTAGAGATCTTTGTGCCAGACAAAGGATCTTTTTGGGATTCCCATTTGAGTGTGGAAGCAGGACCAGCCTGAGCCTTCCTCTGCCCAGCAAAAGGCAGTGGTGGAATTGTTAATTTCTGGAGCTCCAGCAAACCCTTTCCTGGCACATCACTTGATTTTACAAATATTTGCCTGGTTTGAACAGTAGATCTTTATTCCTTCCCAGGCAGGAGAAGTACAGTGAGTGCACTGTAAGTAAACAGTGGGTGCCTCAACATGGACATTGATGCAGGGGTGTTAAATAAGGCTGGGAATTCCTTTCAGTTCAGCTGCTGGAAGGGAAAATCACCACATCTTTCACATATATCCACGCTCCAATTCCATGGGTGAATTCCCCCTGTGCACTGCAGGGGTTATTCCACATTTTTTTCTTGCTGGGACACACCAAGCAGCTCATTTCTGCTGGCACCTGGCATTCACCTCCTCCTTTTCTGAACAACCCAAAGGGCTTCAATCAGGCTGGGCTGTGTTCTTCCTTTAGGCTTTAAAATCCTCAGCAAAAAGAGAAAGCAAGAGAGCAAGCAAAAAGACAAAGGATTTAAACTGCAGCTGCAAGAAATACAATTCCATTTGAATTCAAATCCACCCTTAATAATTTCTGACATTTGAGATGATTCAAGGGTTCTTTGTGGTCATTTTCATAACTCCTGATGATATAACTGTGGTTTAATTTCCTGGTCTTTGCTAGAGAAGTCTTTTCTTCAGCTCTATTTAGCAATTACTGAGCTGAGGCATTCTGCTTAATGAAGATTTAAAGCTCCAGAAGAATAATATGCATAGAAAATGTATATTAATACATCAAGAGCCTCAGTAACGATGTCTGCTGTAAACACAGAAAATGTCCCTTGGCTCCTTTCTGGTCTCTAGATGGAAATTCACAAGAAAATAAAATCCAGGCTTCTCATTTCTAACCCAAGGAAGACATTAAGATACCATAAAATATCTTGCTTCACCTTGCCAAACCCACCTGCTGTTGCATGGGTGGATGTGACAGTGGAAATTTATTACAAGAAAAAGAATTTTGGCCCTGAGGACAAACCTTCAGCTAACATAAATTACAGAATTAATTGCAGGAGAACGCCTCTTCTTTAATTAGCTGCTTTTCATTAGCTGTGCATCAGGCCCTGGTGTTGTGGCCTAACATGCTGTGCCTGTACCAGTTCTGAGGAGCCCAAAATTAAATGATTCACCCTGGGTTTGTGGTGGGTTTTAAGGGTGGAAACTGTGGCAGAGCTTTTCAGCTCAGGTTTGACACTCAGGTGCAGGCAGTGGGCAGCCAGGCCTTGCATGCCAGGCCCTTCCCTTCCCACGTGGCTTTTCAGGGATTGTTCTGCTGCAGGAAATCCAAGGTGACTCTTGGGCTATTGGGAAGTTCCCTTGGAGCCCTCTGCCTTTCCCCTTGGAAATTGGGGTGTTCCAGCTGTTCTCCCACCCCCTCCCACCAAGGAAAAACACCTCCTTTTCTTTTCTTTCTTTTCTTTTCTTTTCTTTTCTTTTTTCTTTTCTTTTCTTTTCTTTTCTTTTCTTTTCTTTTCTTTTCTTTTCTTTTCTTTTCTTTTCTTTTCTTTTCTTTTCTTTTCTTTTCTTTTCCTCTTCTCTTCTCTTCTCTTCTCTTCTCTTCTCTTCTCTTCTCTTCTCTTCTCTTCTCTTCTCTTCTCTTCTCTTCTCTTCTCTTCTCTTCTCTTCTCTTCTCTTCTCTTCTCTTCTCTTCTCTTCTCTTCTCTTCTCTTCTCTCTCTCTTCTCTTCCCTTCCCTTCCCTTCCCTTCCCTTCCCTTCCCTTCCCTTCCCTTCCCTTCCCTTCCCTTCCCTTTTCCCTTCCTTTTCCCTTCCCTTTCTTTTTTTTTTCTTTACTTTTTTTCCCCCAGCACACAGAACCAAACACAGTCCCTAACCCCTCACCAGCTCCCCACCAGCTGCCCCTCACTGACCTTCACCTCACTCAAATCTGCCCCTGGCCTTCACCCCCAGGGCCCCAAACAGCTGAGTTTTGCATTCTTCTTCTTTACATCACCTCTTGCTGTAACCAGAGTTACCCAAAACCAGACACCCTGCTGCTGCTGCAGGGCTCCACAGGCACCCACAGAGCCACCCAACCTCCTGCTGCTCCCTGCTCCCCTCCCTTTCCCCTCTGGCCACCACCTCCTCTGATGAATTCACTGCATTCCGAGCCAGCTTTGTCCTTGGGTGTAATTGGTGACCTCAGATGAGGCACAGAGCACCCACCCGTGGGGAGCAGTGCCTGGAGGGGGCTGGGAGGATCATAGAATCACAGAATCATAGAATTAGCTGGGTTGGAAGGGACCTCAGAGATCATCAAGTCCAACCCTTGACCCACCGGTGCAGTTCCCAGCCCATGGCACTGAGTGCCACATCCAGGCTCTTTTGAAATATCTCCAGGGATGGAGAATCCACCCCTTCCCTGGGCAGCCCATTCCAATGGCTGAGCACCCTCTCCGTAAAAAAATTCTTTCTGATATCCAGCCTAAATCTCCCCTGGCACAACTTAAGACTGTGTCCTCTTGTCTTGTTGAAAGTCGTCTGGGAAAAGAGACCAACTCCCACCTGGCTCCAACCTCCTTTCAGGGAGTTGTAGAGAGTGATGAGGTCTCCCCTGAGCCTCCTCTTCTTCAGGCTGAACAGCCCCAGCTCTCTCAGCCTCTCTTCATAGGGCCTGTGCTCGAGTCCCTTCACCAGCCTGGTTGCCCTCCTTTGGACCTGCTCCAGCACCTCAATCTCCTTCCTGAGCTGAGGGGCCCAGAACTGGACACAGGACTCAAGCTGTGGCCTCCCCAGGGCTGAGCACAGGGGCAGAATCCCTTCCCTGGACCTGCTGGCCACACTGTTCCTGAGCCAGCCCAGGATGCCATTGGCCTTCTTGGCCACCTGGGCACACTGCTGGCTCATGTTCAGCTTCCTGGCAATCCAGACTCTCAGGTCCCTTTCTGCCTGGCTGCTCTCCAACCACTCTGTGCCCAGCCTGGAGCTCCCCATGGGGTTGTTGTGGCCAAAGTGCAGGACCCGGCACTTGGAATGTTGAACCTCATCCCATTGAAATCAGCCCATGCTTTGTGGAATCTCCAAGGTTCAACCCCAACCATTCTATGATCCTGCAAATCTCTGGCTGGGTTTGGGGTTGGAAGGGACTTTAAAGACCACTTAGTTCCAAACCTGGACATCTCCCACTGGACTGAGCTGGGCTGGAACAGGGGTGGGGCAGCCACAGCTCCCCTGGGCAACCCGGGCCAGGGGCTCAGCACCCTCACACCGAAGAATTTCTTCCCAATATTTTGCCTCAATCTCCCCTCTTTCAGCTTCAAACCCTTCCTCCTCATCCTACCACTCCATGCCTTTGTCCCAAATCCCTCCTCAGCTTTCCTGGAGCCCTCTCCAGGAGCACTGGAAGATGCTCTAAGGTGTCCCCATCGCGGCCTCCTCTCCCCGGGGCCATCCAGGGGGTGCTGCGGGGCTGGGATTCCCGCAGCGTTGGGGCTGCGGTTCCCGCAGCAGCCGGGAGGGAGCAGCCGAGCCCGGGCCGTCCAGGTCCGACCCGGCGGGTGATGGGCACGGGGAGGGCTCTGGGCTGCCCTTGGAGAGCAGAAGGACCGGGAAAGGGGAGGGCAAAGCCTCGGGCTGAGGGACACCCCCCGGGCAAGGTTTGTGGGGGAGCGATGAAGACATCTGGGTTAGTTTGTAGCAGAACTGATGAAGCTTGAAATTATCATTTTTTAAAAATTAATATTTTTAATATCAAGCAGCCAAGTTGTGCTCTGCAGGCAGGAGGAGCCTTCAGGCATGAGCAGGATCAACCCAATCCCTGATCAACCTTATCTGGAGCAAGGTGAGGGTCTGGATGCCTGGTCTGGCTCCACATCCATCCCTTTCCAACCCAAACCCATCCACAGCTGAAACTGAAGGTTGAAACAACATTTTTCTTGCTCTGGGTGCTCAGAACAAACCCATTTCCCCTCCCAGGGGTGGTGCTGGCTCTGCCTGGCTGTGGTAAAACAGTTGTTGTTCCTGAGGGGAAAAAAATCTCATTTGGAGAAGGAACTGGAGAAGACCTCACATTGAATTAAACACCAATTCTCATTTTTCAGCAGGTTGTGGCTGCACTTACAGATGTCACATCTCCCCGAGGGTCACACAAAGCAAATGAGGAGGAAAAGATCGAGGTCCCCTTTGGCTCTGTCCCTGCAGGGCCCTACAGACACTGTGTGGCCCTAAAGAAGCCTCTTTTGAAGTTAATTCACTTAAATTGCCAGCGGGCAATCAGGAAGCCAAGGTTGGCTGCTCTGCATCTGCTGAGATCCAGCAGGGCTGTGGGCTCAAGAGCAGCTTTGTGAAGAAAAGCAAAGTGAAATGGCACCAAATTCAGCAGGTGGGTGCCTGCCCTTCACCCTGCATCTTCCCCCTCCTGTTTCCATCCCTTGGCTTCACTGAAAAGCTGCAGGAATCCCCAGGGTGGTTCTGATCACATCAGGCTGCATCAGTGCAGGGTGGGTCCCAGGAGGTGCTGGTGGGAAAGAAGTTTGGGGAGAGGATGTTGGGGATGGATCCTGGGCAGCCCAGCAGTGTTTGACCTTCCTGCTCCTCCCCAGCCTGAAGGTTTTGGAGCTGCAGATGTGCTCACCCAGCACAGAAGGGTTCAGCTCCTCTCTGAATCCTACTGATTCCTAAATAAAAGCATGGGAAGGAAGGATGGAAATCCATCTGGGTGCAGAGCCCTAAGAGGCCTTGTGCCCCCTGGGCTGGAGGGAGGTGTCCTTACTGATCCTTAAGGTCTCTTCCAACCACTCTGTGACTTCTCCAGTGATATGATTTACTTACAGAAAGTCACACAAAGAGAGAAAGAGGGGAAAACACAGCCCTGTTAATACTGAAAGTGCAGGAAAAATCACACCCAATCTAAGACTGTATCATGGGGCAGTCATCAGAGGGACAATTTATAGCTAAAGGTCAAAAGAAATGGAAAAGTAACCCATGGAGCAGCCAGCTCTTGGCCTGGAGTGCCTCATTCTTGTGCTGTGTCATTGTGTAAAGGCAGAGCTGTGGCCATCCTCCCCCCCAGCCCTCCTCCTCCTCCTCCTCCTCCTCCTCCTCCTCCCCTCCTCCTCCTCCCAGCCTCTGCTCTGCTGCCCTTCTGCTTGGAGCTCCAGTTTCCAAGGCAACAAAACTCCACACCATTATTGGGATTTTCCATAGGATCATGCAGTTTCCCCTCAGCAGCCCTGCACTGCCAGCACAGGGGCTGGGAAGGATTTCTGGAAGTGTTGGAGCAAACAGGGCAACAAATTAGAGGCTCAGCTTGAGGCAAAACCAAGGTGGGGATGGGGATGTCCAAGCTGAGGCAGAGAGGCTCAGAGTTCCTTCTCTGTGGATGCCAAAGCCCTAAAACTCCCCAACTGAGAACTGGGAAACATCAGTGCAGCTCAGAGCAGTGAAATCAATGAAGGCAAAAGGTGTAAATCAGATAAAAGTGATAAAAGCTCTCCCGTTAGATCTTCATTGCCAGCCAGTCCAGTAGCAGCATCAAAAGTCCTCCCAAGGACCTATTTTTGGGGTAGTTGCAAGGTTTGAGCTGCTCCTTCCACCACAGGAATTTTTTTAGGTTGGGTTGTTGCCCAGCACAGGACTGTGACCCACAGGATAAAGATGTCCTGAGGGTGTTTGAGTGGGGAAGGTGATAGTAAAATCCTGATTTACACAGAGAGGTCTCTAAATGTCCCTTAAATAAAGAAAAACATTTTTTACAGCAGCAGGGGGAAAAGTTTGTACCCCAGTTACAAGCCACAGAAACTCTGAGGTCACAGCCAGTGTGTCAAAAAGTGGAATTGTAAACCAAAAAAAAAAAAAAAAAAAAAAAAAAAGCAAGTCCAGGGTTATTTAATTTACTTCATGTCTGGACTCTGAAAGGGACCCTCTGACATGTGGCACAGCCTGGACCACCCCAAGGCTTCCTCCCCTCCCTTTGCAGAAAGATCTCCTGCTTCTCCTCCAGCAGCAAGTGGCCAAAATCAAGTTGCTGATCCCACACCTCACTCCTTCCCAAGGGATTTGACATTTTTATCCTGGGGGTTTCACTTTTCCTTTTCACCTCCCACCCCCCGTGCAAGGATGTGCATCTGTCATCCCAGCCACAGCTGGGGTAAAGCAGAGGTCGAAGGGATAAATAGCAGAGAGGCTTTGGGAACACCCTCCCCCACAGCAAGAAAAAAATTTCCCCTCTTTACAGGAAGGAAATAATCATAATAAAAAAAAAACCCCACAGAAAATCCATCAAATTGGATGCATAACTGAGACATTATTATAAAACCCACCCTACGTCGACTTGCTTTTCCTTTCTTTTTTCATTTTTCCCCTCTTTTCTTCAAGCCTGTGAGCAGGATTCCCTGTTTTCCAGGCTCTCCTGACACGCTGCCAAGCAGCAGAGAGCAGCTGAGGCCAAATTTTGTCCAAGAACCCAAAAGCCAAGAGACTTGGCAAGAAACACACCCATGATGTTCTGCTCCTTTTGATACAGGGAGTGGATTTTTTCCAGGTCTTTAAGCACTTGTAGCAATGCTCTGGCAGGGGGATTTTGTTTCCTTCCCAATCAAGTGAGCAGTTTGGCCCTTGCTAACACAATTATTGTTAATTATTCCTCCTTGGAGTCCCTGCTCACCTCTGCTCTCCTCCTCACCACCAGAAATGTGGCCCCAGAGCTCCTCGTTTTGTGTGGTGTGGAGTCCAGAGGGAAAAGCTCCCTAAATCCTCCTGGCTTGATTTAAGAAAACTTTGGGAAAGGAGGGAGGGAAAAGCCCTGCAGAGAGGCCCTGGGAATTACCAAGGCAGGAAAGAGGTCTGGATGGGGATGAGGATGAGGATGATGATGAGGTTGAGGATGAGGATGAGGATAAGGATGAGGATGAGGATGATGAGGATGAGGTTGAGGTTGAGGTTGAGGTTGAGGATGAGGATGAGGATGAGGATGAGGATGAGGATGAGGAAGAGGATGGGGATGAGGATGAGGATGAGGATGATGCGGATGAGGATGAGGTTGAGGATGAGGATGAAGATGAGGATGAGGATGAGGCTGAGGCTGAGGCTGAGGTTGAGGTTGAGGATGAGGATGAGGAAGAGGATGGGGATGAGGATGAGGATGAGGATGAGGATGAGGATGAGGATGATGAGGATGAGCTTGAGGATGAGGATGAGGATGAGGATAATGGTGAGGATGAGGATGAGGTTAAGGATTAGGATGAGGATAAAGATGAGGATGAGGATGATGAGGATGAGGATGAGGATGAGGATGATGAGGATGAGGTTGAGGATGAGGAGGATGAGGATGAGGATGATGAGGATAAGGATGAGGAGGATGAGGATGATGAGGATGAAGATGATGAGGATAAGGATCCTCCTTTGCTCCAGGCACAACCCCCCTGTTCCCCCAGTTCTTGGTGTTGCTCTCCCAGGGCAGGACTCCCAGCTGGAACCATCATGATGGAATTTTGGAATTTTGGAGCTCCTGGCTAAAACACCTCCATGGATTTCACCCCGGAGCTGCTGAGAGCTGGAAGGGGAGGGCAGCAGCTGGAAGGAAAGCAGGATGAGCACATCCCAATAACAAGGGGGTGATGTAAAGCCAGGAGTGTCTCCAGCAGGTCAGTAACACTGCCAGATAAACAACCCCCTGGTGACCCTGAAAAGCAGACACTGACTCACAGGATGCTGCAGCCCAAGGCTTGTGATGGCCATTTTGGCCACTGTCACCTAGAAAAAGGCCCAAAAAAAAAAACCAAAAAAACCCCAAAACTTCAGGTTGGGCTCAGGGAATAAGGAAAGAACCTCAGAGCCTGTTTCAGAAAATAAAACACGATTTATTGTTAAACTTTTTAAGTTTTAAAGAAGTTTTAAAACTTCCCTGAAACACGGTGTCTTTTGGAACTTCTAAAGTGCAGAATATCGTGGGTTATTCTGGGGTGAGAGGCCCCAAAATATTTCAGAGGGGTTTTTATGCCTGGAGCTGGGTGTTCTTATGTGTGGGTTGGCTGATGCTCAGCACAGGAGAAGCCAAAGATTTGAGCCCTGATTACTAAGAAGTTGATTAATAAATGAGCTGCTTTATAAACTGGTTGCAGAGAGAGCATCCTGGAAAAAACCCTCCTGTATGGGAGAGGTGATCTGTGGCACTCACTGAAATCTATTTGGAATTTCAGCTGCTTTTTCTTCTGCTTCAGTGAGCTCTGGGGCTAAGGAGGAGCTGACACATCCAAGGAAACATTTATTTGACTTAATTAGAAACCCAGATTCTGCAGAGCACTTCAGCAGGCAAATGTAGCAAGGTTGGCTGAGTTCAACTCCAGAACCCCACAAGAGTCGTGGGAAGGGAATTTCTGGGCAGAATCTGATTATTTTTCTAGTCCCATTGTTATTAAAAGCAGCATTGGTGGAAATCAGCAGCCATGCAGTGGCCTCAGCAAAGGTCCTCACGAGCACTTGTCCAAGAGCGTTAAAGCAAAAAAATTCTTTTTTTTTTTTCTTTTTTTTTTTTCTTTTTTTTTTTTTTTGCCCTTGGCAACCCCAGCAAGTGGAATATCAGATTCCTTCCACATTTAGAAAACAACAGATTTCCTCAGGGTTAGCCTGAAGTGAACTCAGCTGAGGGCCCCAACAAGTTGGAAAGCAACTTTCTACTGTGGGGGGGAGAAGCAAAGATTGGTGAAGAGAACCTTGGCACAACTTTACCAACACAGGAATTTTTTCCCTGAGCCTTTTAGGGAGCAATTCCTTCATGAAATGGAGGGGAAATCCAGGACTGGGTGGTTGTTAGCATCCCAGAAGAGGAGGAGGAGGAGGAGGTGTTCCTGGTGTCACCTCCAGACACCAAAGGAAACGAAGAGCCAGGGGACCCCGTGAGACCTGGAAACCCAACTTCCCATGGGAAATACCCATCACAGCATGCTTGATTCCCCACCTGCTTCCCAAAAACCTTTCTGGGAGAGCAGCAGGTGCCAGGGGAAGAGGAATCCCAGCTCCCAGTTGGATTCTGCTCTTCCCACCAAGGTCTCCCTACAGCCAGCCCAAGAGGAGCAGTGGGGATGGGTTTGGATGGACTGGTGGGGCTGCAATCTGAGAGGCACGGACTGGGTCTTCCTGCCAAAGGTTTCTGCAAGGTCACCCCATGTCTCAGCTTTTCTTCTCCTCACCTCACAGCAGGAATTCCAGGCTCCATCCCCTACAGCCCTGGCACCACCAGGAAGGGGGAGATGCCAGCTCCTACCCCCAGGTGGTTTCACCCCCACCTGCAGCTGCAGGGGGACAGGAGGATGGGGCAGGGGCAGGGCCAGCTCAAAGGGACACAGCAGGGAGGATGGGGAAGCCACCAGCCCCAAGAGCTGCCAAAACCCTGCCCCACAAATGATGGACGTGGAGGATGGAGGATGCTCATGGACCAGGAACTGTGGCCTCAGCAACTTCTTACACAGAGAGACCAAAGCCACCCCCCCTCCTCACACCCACCGAGGGGTTTTATTCACAAAAATCAGGTTTTATGACACGAGGGTGGTTTGCTTCTTTCTGGAAGAGCCTGAGCTCCTCCACAAAGCATTTGTGCACGTATTTTACTGGCCCAGGGGTATGAAATGCATTGGCTGCTCCAGCTGTGCTGCAGGATGGAGTCCCAGGGTGTATCTGCCTGAAAAAAAAAAGTTAAAGACGTGTTGTGACACAAGTGACAGGGTCAGGAGAGAGCTGGGTCTCGTGTGGGCTACACCATGCCAGGAAACCCTGGGTTTGCACCCAGCATCACCCATTTAATGCTCTGCAGAGAGGTAAGATGGGCCCTGGGGTGTGGCTGAGCCCTGGAAATGGGGCAGTGGGAGCAGGGATGGGTTCCTGGGATCTGCTGGTGGCCTTACAGGGGGGTTGATTTCCAGGCAATGGGAAACAAAAAGGGGATGGGAGGGGGGGACTTACAGGTCGTGTGATGCTGGGCTATGAAACAGCAAAACAAAGAACTTTATTCTGCTTCAAAATATCCCTGTTTCATTAGGAACCACATAGATTTTGTCTTCTGTGAGCATGAAGCAAATGCCTGGGAAATCTCCCAAGCAATCCATCCATCCCTTCTCCTGGCCCTCTCCGGAAAGCTGCGCTGCCGGGGAGGCTCGGGGGGGCTGGACCCCAGCCAATACACAAAACCTTCAGGGGGCCCCTCTGTGCCTCCAGCAGAAGTGAATCCCGTGTAGAATCCAGCCTGACTCTGAAACTTCCCCCTTCAGGCACCTCCAGTGTCCCACAAAAGGCTTTTCCTGCACCCCAAAACCATTCCCGAGCATCCGCGCGCCAGGGATCGCCCGGAGCTCCTCTGCATCCATCCCCCCCAAAAAATCTCCTTCTACCAGGGCTCAGGGACCCCGAGTTCTCCCCAAATCACCATGGATGTGTCCCCACCTAGGCCAGGGCACAGCAACCATTCCTTGAAGTCCCCAAGGCTACGTGTGAGGAGTTGACCCCATATAACCCCAAATATTCTCTAGGAAAAACTCCGCTGGGTTCGGTTTTTTTTTGTTTTTTTTTTTTGAGGAGTGCTCAGAGCTGCAAATTTTCCATGCTGGGAGGATTTAGGAAATCATTGGGGTGGGTATTGGAGGCACAGAGGTTCACACTTTTGTTCTCCCCACCCAGGGCTGGGTGCCAGCAGCAGGAGAGGTCGAGGCACCTGCGTTTCCTTCAGCCTCACAAACCTGGAGTGGGGAGGAAGTGCCTGGGAAGGGCGATGGAGCAGCACCAGATTTCTTTATAAACTAACGAGCCTCAGATGAATGTTGAAAGGAAATGGCCTGAGTTTCTTGCACCAAAAGCTGGAGGTGAATGGGGTTTCATTGCCTACCAGAGGAAAAAAACAGGAGACAGGAAAAAAAAAAAAAAAAAAAAAAAAGCCAAACCCACAACCTTCTGCTGAGAAGGTTTTATGGGGGAATTACACAACCTGGGGGGGTGAGGAGGGCTGGGAGGGACCTCCAGCTCCAGAGAACCATGTCCAAAGCAGGCAGATGCTGGGAAGGGGAGATGTGAGGGTTTGGATCCTCTCCAGCCCCAGAGAAAGCTCTGCTGGCAGCTCCCCCCCCAGAGCTGCTGCATCCTGAAAGCTCTTGGCCACCAAAACCCCACCGAGGGCTACGAACCCCCCCTGACAGCTCCAACCAGCAGAACCTCCTGTCCCTCTCCCAAACCAACACTCCTGCTAAATTAAGATATTTCTTCACCACTGACATCAATCACTGTGGCTTTTTGCCCCCAAAATACCAGCACAGCAACAGAAGTGGAGTTTTCCCAGTGTAAGAACCTATGAGGCAAAGCATTTGCTGGCATAAAGCAGGGGGGATGAACATGTTTGGACACAGATCCACAGCCTGACACCAGCCAGAAATCCAGGGATCTAATGCACGAGAAGGATGAGATAAAACAAACCAAACCAAACCAAAAAAAAAAAACCTTTTAAAAACACCAACAATAAATTTGCCACCTGGGCGTAATTTGGGGATTTGGGGATTTGTTGAGGTCATCGCCTCTTTTGTCCCAAAACTCAGCAGCTGAGAAGCAGCCCTTAGGATTCTGTCTGCCAGAAAATCACTCCATAAATGGAGATAAATTCACGAGAGCTCAGTTCAAACCAGCACCAGGCTTTGGGGTTGGTTTGGGCTCCTGCATCCTGCCTGCCCGGGTGTAATTCAGCCACCCAAAGGCTCTCCCCACCCCCAGCTGAGCAGTTTGGGGCTCTTTTTAGCTTTTTACAGCAGGCAACCCGGATGGGATGAGCTAACAGGAACCTCAGAGGAGAAAACTCTGTCCAGGACTAAAAATATTACGTTTGATTGCCCAAAAGAAAAAAAAAAAAAAGGAAAGAAGAAGCCTGCTTCCCTAAGCACGGAAGTGTTCAGCTGGACACTGGTTGCTGCCGACCTCTTGCTCATTAATTCTGCCTTCAGAGGCACAGAAATCAACACAGAAATCATTCAGTGAAGAATATTTTCCTGACAGCACTGTCCGAGTTTTCCTTGTGCCAAGTTCAGCAGGGGGACTCCCACTGTTTCCTTTCTCAAATCCCTTGCAGGAGCAGAAACTCCCGGGGATGTTCTATTTCTGGGTTTTATTATGATTTTATTTTTTTTATTCCTCCCCTGGTATCTCCTGCTGTCAGCTGGATTTCCTCCCTGCCTTGCAGCCCGTGCAGTGAAGGGGCTGGGGGTGGCTGGACCCCATCAGGAGTTGATGCTCAGTGAGATGCAGAGAAACCTCTCAGCCACGTGGCTGCTCCACCCTGGCTTGAGTTCAGGAGCCACCAAGGTGCTCGAGGTTTCTGTGGGATTTCTGTGGGATTTCCATCCCCTCCAGCTTCTCAGACCTCATCAGGCTCAGAAAGGAGGCTGAGCTCCAGAGCTGGCTCTGCTTTGAGCTGGCTCCATCACTTCTGGAGATCTGGTCCAGCCCTGTGACTCCTCAAGATGTTTCCTTTGAGGTGTTGGCCAGAATTTGCTAAAATTTTGCAGCACGTACAAAAGCTCCAGCACACTCCTGGGCTGAGCTCACCAAGAGAACTGTGAAACCCTTCTCTACCCAAGCCTTGGTGGTGAGCACCCATCAGGATGAGGAAACAGAGCCTGGAGCATCACCCAGTGCTCCTCGTCCCTCACCAACCACTGGAGACATCCCAAAGCAATCAGCAAAACTGCTGCCAACCTCACCCAAAACCAAAAAAGGGGAAAAAACCTCCCAGATTAACCAATTTATGGGGTTGTAAATATTGCACCAGTGGCACACGAGAAATCCAGGGGTTCTTTATTTCTCCCAAAAGGTTACGTTGACCCCTGGTGAAGAAGGTTTGAGAAATAAAACACTCACTGAAGTCCATCTGCCCAGAATGACTTTTTCAGCCTCTTTTGGAAGAACAACGTGACACCTATGCAAGAAATTCCACAAAAGCACAACTGGGGAAGGTACCTGGGGACCCATAAACGAGGAAGCTTCCTTGAACACATGTTTAAAGCATTCATCCTTCTCCCCAGACATTCCCAACAGGCAGGGATGGCTCCGTGGCCATGAAAACAGAACAGATATCACCTCAGCCAAGTTTTTTGTGTTGTGTTTTGTGTCTCCCCTCCCTCAGCACTGCCCCTGCTTGCTGTAGAAGAAGGGGTTTTAAGAATTGAAGGGTTGAATGAAAGGAAAATGATGCCCAAAGAGCTTTCTCTGAGGACAGGAGATGCCACGGGGTGTGGGGAGGGCAGCCAAGCCCCGTGCTCAGCACAACCATCCACAGATCCACGCTGCTGCTGCTGCTTGGAAAAAAAATCCCCACCCTTAGAGCACCCTGAAAGCCAAGAGAAAAAAACCTGATGGAGCCTTCAAAGAGGCCCCGAGGCATTAAGGTGGCTGAAGAATTCATCCTTCCTGCCCATTTTATGAGCCCCCAGCACTGCTGGGATTTCTTTGATCTCGTGACACCTCGCCTGCCTGAACACCCATCAAAATCCCACAGGTTTTCTTCTGTGGGATACCTTGGAAATTAATTTTTTTTCCCCTGGGTGGGATGCCTTCAGCTCCTGGGGTCTCTCCAGAGGGACCTCAGGGCAGACGTGGGGACAGGAGAGGACCCTCAGCCCCAGAAGGGATTTTCAGACCCATCCCTCTTTGTCTCAAACTCCCAGGAGGGTGAGGTGGATCCAGGGAGGATTTCCAGCAGGAGCTGGCTTGGAATTGGTTTTTTAACCATTTCATGCCATGGGCTTCTGCAAAGCTTCCTTGATCCTGTCCATGAGGACAAATTTGGAGCCAACATTTGCCCTTAAATCCCTGGGTCAGAGAAGCAGAGGGGAGTTATTTTCCTAATAATAAATTAAAGTTGAGCTACAGCTTCATTACCCTCCTGTGATGCTGTGCTGGAAGCAGACAGAAACTTTCCATGTCCCTGACATTGGTTTCCATGCTCTTTTTGTTGTTTTCTCACAACATAAAATGTCTTTACTCCCCAGCCAGGTCATACCCTTTCCTGAGGAATAAAAGGAGCTGCTTGTGCTAAAAAAGAACACACCATTTGTCCCTTTATGAGGTGGAATCCTGGTTATCCTCATGTCCACCAAAAAACTTGGGATATCAGCCAAGCTTCTCATTGATCATTGGTCCCATCACTGCTGGGGACCTTTCCTCCCAAAGTGGCTGAATCCAAGTTTTCTGAGTTTTTTGTGCCCTCTCACCAAAGAGCCTTGCAGGGTCTTAAATGGTTTTATTTTTATTTAAACTCCAAATTCAACTCCAAAAGCTCTCTCAACCTCAATGAGTTGCCCAGATGCATCCGAAGGTGGAGTTTTGGCCCAGCCCAGGCAGTTTCTCAGTAACACTTTTTTTTTTTTTTTTTCCTCTCCACTTCCTTGGAGGTGGAAATGTCAGACCCATTCCTCTGACTCATGGCAAATCCTTCAAAAACACTTGAAACGTTTGCTTCAGGCTCAGCTTTTCCATGTCCCCAGGAACTGTGTGCCTGGAAAGAGGGGAAAGCAAAGGAAAATGGAATTACCAGTTGTGCAGGATGAGTTTCTTCAAGAAATGTGCTCCAGGAGATAACCCAGAGCAAGGGGCTGGAGAAGCCAGAGGAGCATCTCCAGGGGAAGGACCCTTATTAATGACAAATTTAGGTGTCAAGAATCAACCAAGCCTGGAGAAAAGGGTTTTTTTGACTGATAAATGGTTTTTTTTACTGTCTCTGAAGAGGGATGTGGATGTGTCCTGTCCTCTGACTCCAGCCACCCCTTTCCCAGCCCATCCTAATGGTCCTCAGCAAGACCTTGCTACAACAAAACCTCTTGAAACCCCACTCCTCCTGCCAGCATCCTGAGGACCCAGAGGAGAAAACTCCATCACCCAGCTGGAAAGGATTGGTTCCTACCCCCTGAAATGCCAAAAATGAGGGAAATCCAGAGAGCTGAGAGGCAGGTAGGGAGCTGGCAGGGGCAGCTGGAGGACCTGACAGATGAAAGGAGCAGTGATGGATGGTGTTGTAGCAACAGTCACTGCAAAAGCAGAGAGGGAAAACAAAAGCAACAGGATGTGGCTGTTTGAGGAGGGTGCCACGTTACATTCCTGCAAGCATTTATGAATTCCTGGGCTAGAATACAAATGTTGGCAATTGCTGGCTTTTTTTTTTTGCTTTTTTTTTTGCCTACTTGCTCTAAGTCGCTGCCTGAGTTCAGGGCTTCTGAGTTCCTGCTGTTGCAGTTGTGTAAATTTAGGGAAAATTATGAAATAAATTTAGGGAAAATTATGAAAGAAAGAACAAGAGACGTGGTGACTCAGTAGACCAACCTCAAAAAAAAAAAAAAGAAAAAAATTGTTGTAGGAATCTTGAAAATTCTATCTGCATGTTTTTAGGCCTGGTTTTTGATCTCACTTGGTGCCCAGGAGGTTCACTGCCAGAAAAAGCAGGATTTGGACACCAAATTCTGGCCTGCAGACCACTGTGGTGAGAGCAGGGATTACATCATTTGTGTCTTTTTTTTTTTTTTTTGGGTTTTTTTTTAGACTGCTTGTGACCCAAAAAACTGGGGGATGAGAAAACAGCCCAATGATGTCAGAAGGGATTTTAATTCATTTGCAGCTTCCCTTCCTGAGCTTCTTCATTTAATTCTCACAGCTGCTGGATCATTCTTCTGTCCACCCCGAGGCACCTCATGGTGTTTTCACCTCAAAATTCAAGCAAAATATTTTTCACAGGAGTTTTGGAACTCCTCCTCCACCAAACCCCGTGGACTCAGGAAACTGGGAGAGTGCAAATTGTTAGAAATCCAGGAGAAACAGCACCAAAAACCACGCTCTGCATTTTCCCTGGGATTCCTGGGGATCTTTCCATCAGCTCCCCCATGGCAAACAAGGAATGATGTTGGGATTCACTGGACCTGCAGGAACTGGGAACACTCAGCTTCATTTTCTCCACTTCTCTGCATTTTGGGGCTGTGCAACACCCAAAAAAAAAGAGGAGTGGGGCATCAAAGGAGTCAAGAGGCAGGGGGGGGGATGCTGGGACCCTCCCTCCTCTGCTGAAGAGCTGCAATCCCTTGGCTTCCTGCACCATGAAAATAATGATGCTCCGAGGGCTCTGAGGGTGTTCACAGAGTGTCCCAACAGCTGACATCTGCCACGATTTCACAGGATAAAAAAACCCCAACCCAACCCAAGAGACCAGACACAAAAGGGCAGTGTTCAGCTGCTCCCTGAGGTTGGACCCCACGTTGGACCCAGAGGTTTTTGACTTTGCTCTTCCAGGCACCATTTCCTGGGGGGGGGGAGCTCAGACAGTTTAATCCCATAATGGGAACACTCAACCTCACAGCAGAAACCGGGGTCGCTCCTAATCCCCTCTTCTGCTTCAAATGTCCTGCCAAGATTTCTTCTCATTTACTCCCACTGCTGCTCATCTGGCAGGCACAGAGGTTCCAGCTCGTGGAGAGGAGAAAGCTGAAGCTTAATCCCATCCCAGTGCCAGGGCAGCAGCTGAAGCCATTGGTCACCCCCCCACAACCCCATCAAAAACAAACCTCCCAGCTCCTTCCATCTGCTCAGCACCCTCTGGGCTTGCAGCCTCCTGGGGGGGATGAAAAGGAACCCAGCATCTCCCCCAGTGTGGCTGCTGAGCCCATGGAGAAGTGTGTTGAGTAGGGTAAAGAGTAGGGTAAGAGTAGGGTAAGAGTAAGGTAAGAGTAGGGGAGAATAGGGGAGAGTAGAGGAAGGGAAGGGAAAGGAAAAGAGGAAGGGAAAGGGGAAAGGAAAGGGAAAGGAAGGAAAGAGAAAAGGGAAGGGAAAAGGAAAGGGAAAGGGGAAGGGGAAAGGGGAAGGGGAAGGGGAAAGGGAAAGGGAAATGGAAAGGGAAAGGGAAAGGGAAAGGGAATAGGGAAAGGAAAAGGAAAGGGAAAGGGGAAGGGAAAGGGAAGGGAAAGGAAAAGGAAAGGAAAGGAAAAGGAAAGGAAAGGAAAAGGGAAAGGAAAGGAAAGGAAAAGGAAAGGAAAGGAAAGGAAAGGAAAGGAAAGGAAAGGAAAGGAAAAGGAAAGGAAAAGGAAAAGGAAAGGAAAGGAAAGGAAAGGAAAGGAAAGGAAAGGAAAGGAAAGGAAAGGAAAGGAAAGGAAAGGAAAGGAAAGGAAAGAAAGGAAAAGGAAAGGGAAAGGAAAGGAAAGGAAAGGAAGGAAAGGAAAGGAAAGGAAAGGAAAGGGAAAGGAAAGGAAAGGAAGGGAAGGAAGGGGAAAGGGAGGGGAAGGGGGAGGGGGAGGGGGAGGGGGAAGAGGAAGCAAGATCTTATAGTGGCTTCTGGGGACATGAAGGGCCTACAGGAAAGTTGAGGAGAAGCAAAGGATAGTGACAGGGCAAGGGTGTAAAGGTTTTACACTGAAAGAGGGGAGATTTAGGTTGGATATTAGGAAAAAAATTCTTCACCATAAGGCACTGGAATAGGTTGCCTGGGGAGGCTGTTGTTGCCCCATCCCTGGAAAGTCTTGAAGAGCAGGTTGGATGAGACCTTGTGCAACCTGGTCTGGTGGGAGGTGTCCCCCACTCATGAAGGGGATGGGGGTTGGATCTTTAAGGTCTGTTTCCAACCCAAAACCCATCTTGAATTCTATGATTTTTTTTTTTTCCCAGCACAGCTGATGGGAAGAGGGGACTGTAAGGAGCCCCTGGATGGTTTGTAAACACAAAGATGGAACATTGTGTGAGCTTTCCAGGAGGAGATGCCCTGTCCTTCCCCACAGCCCTTCCTTCCCTCTGAAATCCTGGGGAGCTGGACTCCTCTGATGAGCAAGGGTTAGGATAATAAAAGCTGCCTCGTTCAAATTCTCCTGCCTAGAGGAACAAACCTCCACTTTTGGGTCACTGGCTGCTTTTTACCCTCTGCCCATCCATACCTGACAAAGGATTGGCCTTGGTCCTGGCTGGGTGAATCTGCTGCAGGGTGGTGAATGCAAACCTGGGGACGGAGCTGAGCTGGCCCTGAGCAGCTCCTTGCACCGGAAGTTTTCTCCCCCAAAAATCCTCCAAATCCTTGGGAAAACAGCAGCCTGCTCCACCTGAAGGTCATTCCAGAAGAAATTCTCTGGAGCCAAGGAGGTTTCTTTCATTATCCTAATGGTTTCCTATCCCAGCTGAGGATTTTTCTCCCTGGGAGGCTTCGATTCGGTGAGATAAAACTTTTTTTTTTTTAATTATTATTATTATTTTTTTAAAAATCATTAAGACAAACAAAGGAATTAACTGGAATTCAGAGTGGCAGCTCCCCGACGTTTGGGCTCCCGCCAAGGAAACTCTCAGAAAGCCAAAATCAGAAAGCAGATCAGGAGAGATCCCTCAAAGCCCAGAAATTAAGTAATCCTTGGGAAACCTGCAGGCCAACCTGCCAAAGGGTTTGAGGTTTGCCTGGATTTCATCCAAACAATGAGTTTTCCAAATTAAACTCTTCTCACAGGATGTGGAGTTGTGGGGTTTTTGGTTTGTTTTGGTTTGGTTGTTGTTTTTTTTTTTCTTTTTTGCTACTGTTTGATTATTTTTTTCTACTGTTATTTACTTAGTAAAGAAATAAACTGAAAATCCTTAAGAATACAGGAACAGGAGCCCAGTGGGTCAGGGAGGCACCAGGAAGGGGCTCAAATGGAAATTCAAAATGAAATTTTCAAGGGCTCCTGATGAATGTCAGAAAGGAAAAGAGGATCTGCCCTGAGAAATGCTGGACTACAGGGAGGCACAAATGCCCCAAAACTTCTCTCAGAGTTTTTACTCCCACAAAAACCTGGGATTTATGTCATCAGCCTCACCTGCAGGGGACCATTTCCCAACCATAAACACTGAGAGGAGTCCCCACAGGCTGGGAAAACCACAACTTTATTACTGACTATTAATCCAGTTTGTGTCTATCAAATAAATTATGAGAGCCTGACTTCTACTAAGAAGGAAAACCAAGGGGGGAAAAATGTTCTTACATCAACTTAGGCACCCTGAAAGCAATGTGAAATTAATCAGACCATCTCATTTCTGCCA